>NW_006408627.1:1700682-1728495 GCF_000296735.1 Chrysochloris asiatica
GGAGGGTCAGAGAAAAAGAGGAAGACCCCAACGAGATGGATCAACCAGGTGGCATCATTGATGGACTCAAGTGTGGCAGCGGCAGTGAGGTTGGCCCAGGATCGAACATTGTTTCGTTCTGCTGTGCACGGGGTCGCTATGAGTTGGTTCCGACTCGATGGCACCTGACAACAACAAATGAGTATTATAGAACATTTAATTGTGCTGTTGAGGAATCTGTACATATACCAAAAGGCAGTTGTTTTACAGAACAAGGGAACACTGAAAGGTTTAAATTAAGGAATGGTGTGTGACGGGGTAATATTTTTTCACCATACTTATTCAGTGTGTATGCTGAGCAAATAATCTGAGAAGCTGGATCACATAAGGAAAGTGTGACATCAGAACAGGAGAAAGACTCATTTGCAACCTGTTTGCTGAAAGTGAAGAGGGCTTAAAATACTTACTGATGAATATCACAGATTAATCTTTAGTATGAACTGCACCTCAATGTAAAGAAAACAAAACTCCTCACAACTGGACCAATAAATAGCATCCACATAAATGGAGAAAAGATTGAAGCTGTCAACGACTTCATTTTGTTTGGATCCACCATCAACAGTCATGAAAGCAAAAGTCAAGAAATAAAACACATATTGAATTAGGAAAACCTGTGGCACAAGACCTCTTTAAAGTGTTTAAGGGCAAAGATGTCAATTTGAGGATTAAAGTGCACCTGACCCAAGCCATGATCTTTTCAATAACCTCAAATATATGCCAAAGTTGGACAGTGAGTAAGAGAGACTTTTGAAGAATTAATGCATTTAAGTGATGGTGTTGGAGGAGAATATTGAAAATACCATGGAGTGCCAAATGAACAAACAGATCTGTGTTGGAAGAAGTACAACCAGAGTGCTTCTTGGAAACCAGGATGGCCAGATTTTGTCTCTCATACTTTGCACTTATTATCAGGAGGTACCAGTGCCTGGAGAAGGATATCATGTTTGATAAAATACAAGGTCAGAGAAGAAGTGGAAGATCCCCAACGAGATGGACTGGGATAATGTCAGCAGTGACGGACACAAATGTAGCAATGATTATGAGGTTGGCACAGGACCAAACAGTGTTTCATTCTGTTGTATATAGGGTCACTATGAGTCTGTACTGACTCAGTGCCACCTAACAAAAACAATGCTTAGTATATCAATTATTTTGTGTTTCTTTTAATTTTTACAACTTGTAGTTTCCCTATATTCATACTTTGTACAATCCATGTTCTGATAGTTAATAGATGTTTGCAGCTGTTCCTTCCATTTTGCCTTGTCTCCATCATCAGATGAAGGTCCTGAAAGTTTTGCTTCGTTCATGTTATCATTGTTAAGTTTACTTTGAGGAGGCAGCTCTTCCCAAGTCATATTTTGCATGCCTTCTAACTTTAAGGGCTTATCTTTGGAGACTATAGTTGGCAGTGTTCCACTTCTATTTATAAGCTTTTCAGTGACTAGACATTTAGAAATGGCCTGCCTCTCCTTCTTCTCAATCTTTCTTAGTCTGGAAGCTCAGCTGAAAGCTGATATTTAACCTTTTTAGGACCCTGCTGGTATTTAACATACTTGTGGCATATCTTCCAGAATCACAGGAACATGCTAACTACCACAGTGAGCTAAATTGTCAGACAGTAGTGATTGTTGTTATTTGATGCCATCCAGTCAGCTCTGTCTCACATTGACTTCATGTTAAACAGAATGAAAAGTTGCTTAGTTTTGCATCATCTTCATGCTGTTCACTGTGTTTGAGTTCTGCTTTTAACTTTTGTGTGAATCTAAGTTCATATATCCATTAAAGGAGTCCTGGTGTGGTGCTGTGGGTTATGAGCAAGAATGCAAACCCATTTGAACTTCAAAGTTGGTGGTTCAAGGTCACCAGCTGCTCCTTGGAAACCCTATGCAGAGTCTCTATGGGTCAGAACTGACTCGATGGCATTTCACAACAATAACATGTCCATTAAAAACTGAATAAACAAACTGAAAAATTCATAATACATCATAATCACTACCTGCCAAATCCACTAACAATTCCATTTTATTCCTGCATTTAGAATATCAAGTAAATGGAATCTATAAATATTTTCACAAAGAACTGAAATTAAAAATTGTCTCCAATAACTGAACATAAAAGAAGAGGGTTTGGTCAAGACCAAAAAGGTAGAAATGATTTTTAAATTGGGAGAGTTGCAAAAGAATAGCATTGTAAGTGAACAACACTTATGCAAATATTCTCTTTCATTATATTTTCCTGGGTCATACCATTTAAATGTATCTAAGATGGTGAGCCTCGGAAACCCTGTATAGGGTCACTATGAGTCGGAACCAACTCCATGGCACATAACAACAACAACAAGGATGGTAAGTGGTGGTGGTGGTGGTGGTGGTGGTGGTTATGTGCTGTGGAGTTGGGTTGGACCCATTGCAACCCTGTATAAGGTTTGCAATGTAAATTTTTAAGGGAGAAGACTTAAATTTTTAAGGGAGAAGAAAGCATCAACTTTCTGCTGTGCAGTAGCTGGAAGTTTTGAATTGCTGACTATGAGGTTAGTAACCCAACTTGTAACCACTATGCTGTAAATAAGGTATGGCTATGGTAGTGCCTCTCTTTAGATTAGAATAGGCTGTTCTTTTATGTGGTAGACTTAGATTATATTTCCAGTCATTTTACATGCAGCCATCCTCTTCTGTCATTGGAAGCTTGTGTGTTTCTATGATGCTGAACAGATTTCAGAAGAGCATGCAGACTAAGATGGACTAGGAAGCATGGATTGACAAGCTGCATTGCAAAAATCCACCAATGACAACTTTGTGAATTACAATAGTCCAACCTTTTTGTGCAAGGATTTATCACACTCAATTCATCCTACTCTTTCCCTCTCCAAAACAAACCAACACACAAACAAATGCAAAGTGACAAAGAAAGTTATGTACAAGAAGATCTCATGAAGCATATGTGTGAGCCAATCTAGATCACCAATATATAACATTTTACAGTGAATTGGCAATAAAGTTATGATTAGTTTTAAAGAGTATATAGTTGTCTGGTGATTTCAGTATAATTTCTGAATTTAGTGTTATTGTTACACTTTTTAGGAGCCCTGGTGGCATAGTGGTGAAAGTGTTCAGCTGCTAACTGAAAAGTTGGTGGTTCAAACACATCAGCTTCTCTGAGGAAGACAAATATGACAGGCTTCTTCTGTAAGGATTTTCAGCCTTGGGAATCCTATGGAGCAGTTCTAGTATGCCATATAAGGTTACTGTGAGTTGGAATCGACTCGACCGCAGAGGGTATTTTTAAGCTTTCATCTGTCACAACTAAAATGAAATATAGCTGGATTTGCCATTTTAAATAAATAACCACGTCTGCTTTTTAGACACAGCTACTGTATGAGCAAGCAGGAGTAGAAGAAAGATTGCTAGAAATAGATATATATACAAATCCATATGTACTTATATTTAATATATATTTGACAGTGAGATTTAATATTTGCTGGCATTTACTCCAATGTTTTCCTTTCTCTAAAGGACTAAGGTTGATTTTCAAAATGATTTATCCCTATGGCTCATACTCATACATCACCACTTTAAAAATTTGCTTCATACAGCTGTAGCATTACCCACATGCCACAGGAAAACAAACCTTTTTAATATATGAAGGGTGTCAATGTTAGTCATGTGATTTGTAATGCTTTTGCTTAAGTATTGATTTTTTTCAAATTCAATTTTTATTGATTTCTCTTAAATATTAATCATTTCTAATGACAGCTTAAAAAATAGCCTGAGCCCCTTGAATGTTCTTGCTATCCATTCCTTATAGAAATAGAGTACAATTTTAGTATGCTTCAAATTAAGTCAAACAAAAACATACTGCTTTTTCATTTAAGGGCTTAATGTCATAAATCAAAATTTTATTTGTGCCAAATCAATGGATTTATTCAGAATATTAACTGTGGGTATGCAATTTCTCCATGATCAATCCAATGCCAGCTATGATCTCTCACTGGTTTAGCCATAATTTACTGTCATGGGTGCTTCATGGAAAACCATTCCCGGACTTTAGGAGAACTGTGTTCTGTAGTATCAGTGAAGTTGACTGAGCTCCACTTTAAAGTTATGATTAGAAAGTGGCATGGTATCAACAATTTCAAGGGACTAGACTTCTAGAATATAAGGTTGTGAAAGATGATTCTATTCTTATTGAAGATAAAAGAAATGTCACTTTTCATTTTGACTATGTAAATTTTTTAATTGGAAATCAGCACTTCTGAAGGACAGATTGCTAAACTTGGCAATGATTGGCTGTGACGCCTTCCCCACATCATTTTACCCTCTGACCTTGATTTCCCATCCATAACATGGAGGGAATAAGATCTGCCACAGGTTATCAGGAACGTGTCTTAGGTAAGGTGATTCACAGTGATGACACTCCTTAGAAGAACTTCATAGGTATTTCCCAGCAAAAGAGAGTTTGTATCAAGAATTTTTCTTTCTACATAGTTTGCTTAGATTTGAGTATATATTTAGCCCCACAAGCAATCCACTTCACAATGCCTTTTAAACCACACTATAATGTAAGATAGTTTTATATGAATTAAGATTAATTTTTTTAAAACCTTTAGGGTTAAAAATGGAGAAATAAGGTTGAAGTACTCAAAATTAATTTAAAGAGCTAATGCAACAAAGCAAAATAATATTTTTCCTTGTTTGTTTTAAGTCATGGTGTTTGGGAAGTACAACTACAGGACAATGATGGTGTGTTAATTACAAAATATTTCTATACATTCTGAATTTAAAAGTATTTCTTACCTGAAGCTAACAATCATATTCAGTAAGAAGTTTGAAAATAATGATAAACTTACAAATAAAATGTGATGGACTGAAAGGATGGTTTGAACCCAAGGTCGATGGCTCAAACTCACCAGCCGCTTCTTGGGTTGCTATGAGTTGGAACCAATAGCACTTAGCAACAACAATAACAACAATTATCTATCATAAACAATATCTTTGCAATAATTTTATTCTTCACTGTAATCAGCCCAGACATTGGTAAGTGTTACTCATCAGTACTATTCTTATACTGCACAGTCAGTACAATCTCTTTTCTTATGCAAATAAATCAGGGGCTGTCAACCAACATGATATACTCAGGCATCTAGTGGGATCATGACAGTGAAGTATGAGTAGTTTATCAGGCAAAAGTCTGGACCTGGGGAACTGGGAAGAAAGGATATCTAAAAAGTAGCATATGGAAATTAAGAAGAGGCTATACCATGTTTGGAAATATATTTAGGTTTGTTTATGAACTACTAGAGAAATCATAATTGATTATCTCTTGTCATGAACCTGATTTAGTCAATTTGGATTCCATTCTAGGCTCTATCACTTAGTAACTGTTTAACTCTTCACACGTTATTTAATATTTCTTTTCCAACTGGGTAGTACTTATGTTAACTAACATAAGGTACATTCATAATGTTGCAAAACTATCACCTCTACCTAGTTGCAAAATATTTTCATCATTCCAAGAGGAAATCCCATACTGATTAAGCAGTCACTTTCATAGAGGTTACGAATCGGGCTGTGAACCGCAAGGTTAGCAGTTCAAAACTACCAGGAAGTTCCGGGAAGAAAGATGAGGTTTTTCTGTTCCCATAAAGATTTATAGCCTCGGAAACCCTGTGCAGGATCGCTATGAGTCAGAACCGACTCCACGGCACATAACCACCACCTAATTTCCCAGCCATCCTAATCCTCGGAAACCATATACAGGGTCCCTAGGGGTCGGAATCTGACTCGACGATCCTTCACAACGACAACAAAGTCATTTTAAGTTTAAGTCGCCCCAACTACTTTCTCAACTGCTATCTGTGCCTTATTGGTTCAATGTATGAATTGTAGTGAGAACATGTACATAAAATATCAATATAAATTCTGGAATAATGCAGGTTCTCAAATAACTTCTCTTTGACTGTTGGGTTTTAAATCACTGCATATATTTTGGTATGTATATAGATATTATATTAAATTGTGAGGATTTACCTAAAATAAGCTTATCTTTTTCTCCCCAATAAACTACAGTTGTGACTCTGTTACTGTGGCTATTTCTATGGATTTTTGTCTTAACCTGTGGTGCTTGCCCTTTCCCCTCACCTCATCTCCTGCCTTCTTTTCTAAACATAGTTGTACTTCCATCCATTTGGTAGGTCCTGGGAATTTTCTTTTCATATCTGTGAAAACAGTAAGCTGACAAGCTTCTCCTTGGCATGACACAGCATGTGTGAATCTGTGTCATGTCCAAGAGTCTTTGTTCATAGTTAATTTGTTAAATTCCTTTCAAGAACAGACATGTCATGTTTCCCACTGAGCCATCAGCACAGCTGCGAAGCCAGGCAGTGGCCAAACAGAACGCAGTGTGAAATGTGTATTCAGAGTCCTCAGGCGGTAATCAAGGCAGAACCTCTGGATGCTTACTGATTTCCTTTTGGGGATTTGCAGTATAACTTGTCCTGGAACCTCATGTAGTCCAATGAAATATAGGTGTATAATGTACATCGTTTTTAAGGGTTCGTACATGGGGGGCTTCAAAAAGTTCATGGAAAAGAAAGATAATGGAATTTTTCTACAAATTTTGTGAATCCCCCTTATAGACATGAACCAATAGAAGATAATGCCCAGGAGTTACTATAATTCCATAGTGATTATAGGATTACATGCTACATTCTTTTCTCTTTCTGTTCTTTTCCCTTTCCTTCCCTCTTCTCTCCTCTCCTCTCCTCCTTTTCCCCTTTCTTTCTTTCCTTACTGCTTTTTGTTATCTTAATATTTTGCTTCCATCTCTTCTTCCTTGTTAGCTTTTTTTGATTTTGGTGTGGTGCTTCTTTGACAATTAAGTTATAGGGACTGCCACCCCTGACGAGTCATTATAAAGGAAGCTAGCTGGAGTTTAAAAAAAAAAAAGAAAAGAAATAAAATAAACCTTAAGCCCCACCTCCAAGAGTAAGAAGAAATGATGTGTTAATACCTTGTCTGGGCTAGACAGTGGGTGGGCAAAAATGACAGTGTATGCATAGTCTTCAATAAGCACTCCTAATAAAGTCCCCCCTAGCTGGGATGATCAAAGGCTGTCTTTCCCAAAGCTAGACTAAGTATTGCGAAAGTCAGCCTTGCATTCAGAGGTCAGGATCACACGTCTCCCTGAAATATTCCATACAGTTCAGGAACTGACTCTTACTGGCATCGATAAGAAAACAAGCACAGGTCTGGAGTGCTAGACACAGATTTCAAGTGGATCTAATGAGATTATCAACAGACTTATTCTGGGTTTTGTTTTATAAGACTAATGTGATAGTGACTGAGAGACTGAGGTTGATATGGAAAAGTGTGGAAATCTTACGAGAAAGTGTCCTTTAAAATTCTTAGAAAAGTACACACAATCTTGCCACAATTCCCAATCTCTGTGGATCAATATATGCATGACAATGAACAGTTTACCAACTGCCTCTTTGAATGATTTCATGAGACTTTCACAAAATGAGAGTTAACATGTGTGGCTTTGCTTTATAGGTTTGTAAATGGAGATTCATATTAGGGTGCTCTTCAGAAGCACCTACCTGATAAGAGACAGAGCAAGGATTACACTTAGATATGATTCAATGACACTTAGCAACAGCAAACACTATGGCTAATGCCAACCTGGCCCATGATCAAGTTGAGAATGTTTTTAAATATTGCTGCTATCATGAAACTTTTATGAAACAAGGATCTCTGGTGGAAGATCATTTAATTTTTAAAATAATTTCTTCTCAAGTAAAGAACTAAGAGGCTTTAAAAGACATCTAGAGAAACACAAAACACGCTAGGTTTTTCAAACAGAGGAAAATTAATATGGGGGATTGGTAATACAGATATTATAAGGCTTAATGAGGAAACAGGTGATGATGAGTTAAACTAGATATTAGGAACTGCAGGAAACAGCAATCATTGCTAAGGGTTGGGGATAAATCTTGGCAAATCAGTTGATGCAGTTACCAGACTACAATAAAAAATGAGAAGAAACAGCTGCAAAGATGTGTTAATAAACAGAACATGGAATGTGTGAACCTAAGAAATTGGAGATCACTAAAATGGAATCCTAGTGTCCATAATTTGTTATGATCCACACAATTGGATGCCTTACCATAATCAGTATAGCATAAGCAAACATCTTTCTGACATTCTTTGCTTTAAGCTAAGATCCATTTGATATCAAATGGATATGCCTCATTCCATTTCCTCTTCCAGCTTGGATTTCTGGCAGTTTTCTATTGATGTGTTTCTACAACTGCTTTTAACAGCAAACTTTTACTTGCATATGATATTAATTATATTTTTAGACTATTTATGCATTCTGATGGATTATTTTTTGGGGGATGGAATATAGAAAACTTGGAGGTAATAAAAATGAAATGGAATGCATAAGGATTGATATTCTAGGCATCAGTGAGTTGCAAAGGGCTAGTAGTGACCATTTTGAACCCAAAAATCATATGGTCTATGATGCCAGAGTTACAAATTGAAGAGAGATGGTGTCACATGCATTCTCAAAAAGAAATTTTCAGGATCTAATCTGAATTGGATATCCATACACTAGAAGGAAGATCAGTTAACAGGCTATTATTCATGTTTATGTACAAACCACTAATGGCAAAGATGAAGAAAATGAAGACCTTTACCAACTCCTGCAGTTGCCCTGCAAATTACAGGTTACAGGAATGTGAAGTTGTAAACAAAGAAGAAAGACTGGTAGTTGGAAAATAAGTCCTTGGTGATAGAAATGAGGCTCAAGATCTCATGATAGAATTTTGCAACACCAATGACTTATTCATTGCAAATATATTTTCGCTGCTGTATAAATGTTGGCTATATATGCCAGATGGAATACACAGGAACCAAACTGACAACATCTGTGGAAAGTGAAAATGGAGAAACTCAATATTATCCATCAGAACAAGATTAGGGGTCAACTGTGGAACCGATCATCACTTGCTCACATACATCCATAAGATGCAGTGGAAAAAAAATTAAAACAAATCCACAAGAGCCAAATTACAACCTTGAGTATATTCTACCTGGTGTGGCACTGTGGGTTAATGCGCTGGACTACATGGTCAGTTTGAAAAGCAAGGTTGGTGGTTCAAGCCCACCAGTTGCTCCTGGTAAACCCTATATAGGGTCGCTATGAGTCGGAACCAACTTGATGACACTTAACAACAATAAAATTTAGAGAGCATCTCAAGAACAAAATACAAGAGTTGTATGGTGACATCAAGGACACTCTATTAAGAAAGCTAATGGTCATTATAAAGAAAAGGCCAAAATGGGTGTCAGAAGAGACTCTGAGCATAGAGTAGATAAAGTGAATGGAATAAATGATGTAATAAATAGCTGAACAGAAAAATTTCAGATGGCATTTCAAGATGACAAACTAGATATTATAATACGATTGGCAAAAGCCCAAAGTTAGGAAACTAAAAAGGAAGAAAATACTTGGTATTTTTTTCTCAAGCTCACAGAACTGAAGGAAAAAAAAACAAACAAACAATCAAGGTCAGGTTGCAGTAAGGAAGAATTCTATTAAATGAAGTAGGAGGCATGAAAAGAAGATGAAAGGAATACATAGAGTCACTGTACCAAAAAGAATCAGTCGATGTTCAACAATTTTCAGATGATATTGAAGGAAGAAGTCCAAACTATACTGAAGACTTTGGTGTAAAAAAGACTCCAGGAATTCACAGAATATCAACTGACATCAAATGGATGCAGTGTGACAGACACTCACCTATCTATGCCAAGAAATTTGGGAGCACCTACCTGTAGTATAAGCAATGGAATGTGAACCACAAAATCAGCAGGGTTTGTGGTTCAAACCCATCAGCTGCTCCTCAGAAACTCTCTACAGGGTTGCTATGAGTCGGAATCAACTTAATAGCACATAACAACAGCAAACCTGGCCAACCAACTGAAAGAGATTCATATGTGTGAAGATAAACCCAACAAAATGCAGAAATTATCAGGCAATATTGTTAATATCGGAGTCCTGGTATGGTTCTGTGGGTTAATGTACCACACTGCAAAGCTATTTGAACTGCAAGGTTGGTGTTTCAAACTCACCAGCAGCTCCTCAGAAACCCTATACAAGGTTGCTATGGGCTGGAACCGACTCGATGGCACTTAACAACAACAGCAATTGTTAATGTCACACACAACTAACATTTTGATGAAGATTATTTTTTTAAAAAATGGTTGCAGTAATACTCAACAGGGGGCATGTAGAAATTAAAGCCAGATTCATAAGAGGTCATGGAACAAGGGCTCCCATTGCTATTGTCAGATGGACCTTAGTTGGAAGAAGAGAATACCAGAAATATTTTTTACCTGTATCTTATTGACTATGCAAAGGCATCTGACTGTATAAATCATAACAAATTATGAATAATAGTGAGAAAAATGGAAATTCCAGGGTATTCAGTTATGCTCATCCAGAACCTGTACATAGAACATGAGGCCATTGTTCAAATAGAAAAAGGAGGCACTGCATAGCTTAACATATGGAAAGGTGTGTCAGGGTTGTATTCTTTCACCATATTTACTTGGTTGTATGCTGAACAAATAATTTAAGAAGATGGGCTATATGAATAATGTAGCATCAGGCTTAGAGGCAGATTTATTGACAGCCTGAGTTATGCAGATGATGCAACCTTGTTTACTGAAAGGGAAAAAGACATGAAGGACTTACTGGTGAAGATCTAAGACTACAGCTTTCAGAATGGATTATACATCAATATAAAGAAAAGCAAAATCCTCACAACTAAACCCATAAGTAATATCATGATGAATGGAGAAAAAGCTGAAGTTGTCAAGTATTTAATTTTACTTGAATCCATAATCAACATCCATGGAAACAATAGTTATGAAATCAAATGAAGTATTTCTTTGGACAAATTTGCTGCAAAAATGTACAAAATAAACATATTACTTTGAGGGCTAAGGTGTGCTTGACCCAAGCCATGGTATTGTCAACTGCTTCATCCATGGAAGCTAGACAATTTGTAAAAAAGAACAAAGAATAATTTCTGCATCTTAATTACAGGGTTGGGAAAAATATTAAATACACCAGGGATTGCCAGAAAAAAATCTGTATTGGAAGGAACTAGAATTCTCCTTAGAAATGGGTATGGGGAGACTGCATTTCATGTATCCTGGAAAAGTTGTCAGGAAGGAACAGTCACTGGAGAAATACAGTGTGTTTGTAAAGGATCACCAAAAAGGAGGAAGACCCTAAATGAGATGAATTGAAACAGTGACTGCAAAAATGGTTTTAATATAACAAAGATTGTGAGAATTATGTAGGACTGAGCAGTGCTTCGTTCTGCTATACACAGAGTCACTATAAGTAGGAGTCAATTTGATAACACCGAACAGCAGCAACAGTTTTCCAGAAATTCTGAAAGATTTGAAGAATACCCACATCACTGATGATTGTAATTCCAAAGAAGGGACATGACTTGGTGAAGACAGTGTTGATGCCAGGAATTGCAGATCTTCAGAGCTGAAATTGTTCTGTGTTTTGGAATGACAGCAAATGGAAAACAGAAGTAAGCCCCTTTCCCTCTTTTCTTGACTTCCGATCTCTGTTGTTGTTGTTAGGTGCAATCAAGCCAGTACCAACTCATAGTGACCCTATGCACAATAGAACAAAACAATGCCCAGTCCTGGGCCAACTTCATAATCATTGCTACACATAATCAGAGCTCATTGCTTCTGCCATCATGCCAATCCATCTCATTGGGGTCTTCCTCTTTTTCTCTGATCCTCCACTTTACCAAATATGATATTATTCTTCAGTGACTGGTCCCACCTGACAACATGTCTGAAACATGAGAGATGAATTCTGGCCATCCTGGCTTCTAAGGAGCACACTGGCTATACTTCTTCCAACACAGATCTGCTTTTTTTTTTCTTTTGGCAGTCCATGGTACTTTCAATATTCTCCATCAACACCATAACTAAAATGCATAAACTCTTACAATTTATCTTATTTACTGTCCAACTTTCATAAGTATGTGAGGTTATTGAAAATACTACGGCTTGGGTCAGGCACACCTGAGTCCCCAAACTGACATCTTTGCTCTTGAACACTTTAAAAAGGTATTGTGTAGCAGATTTGCCCAATTCAATATGTCATTTGATTTCTTGATCGACACTTCCATGAGTGTTGATGGTTGATTTGAGAAAATGAAGTCTTTGACAACTTCAATCTTTTCTCTATTGATATGGTCTATTGGTCCATTGGTGAGGATTTGTGTTTTATTTGTATTGAGGTGCAACCCATGCCGAAGGCTTTGATCTTCATCAGTAAATATTTTAAGTTATCTTCGTTTTCAGCAAGCAGATTGTATCACCTGCATACTCCAGATTGTTAATGAGTCTTCTTCCAATCCTGATGCCATATTTTTCTTTATACAATCTAGCTTCTTGGATTATTTGCTCATCATACATATCGAATAAGTATGGTGAAAGCATACAACTTTCCTAATTTTAAACCATTCAGTGTTCCCTTGTTCTATTTGAACAACTGCCTCTTGGTCTATGTACAAGTTCCTCAGGAGTACAATTAAGTGTTCCAGAATACTCACACTTTGCAATAGTTTGTCGTGAGCCACACAGTTGAAAGCCTTTGCATAGTCAATAAAGCACAGGTAAACATCTTTCTGATATTCTCTGTTTGCAGCCAATCTCTCTCTAGTGCCTACAACTATCAGAAACTCTGCTGCACAAGAGCTTTTTAAAGTGTTGAAGAGCAAAGATGTCAGCTTGAGGACTAAGGTGTGCCTGACCCAAGCCATGGTGTTTTCAATAACCTCATATGCATGCCAAAGCTGGACAGTGAATAAGGAAGACCGTACAAAAATTGATGCATTTGAGTTGTTGTGTTGGAGGAGGATATTGAAAGTGCCATGGGCTGCCAAAAGAACCAACAGATCCATTTTGGAAGAAGTGTAGCCAGAGTGCTCCTTGGAGGCCAAGATGGCAAAACTTCGTCTCTCATATTTTGGACATATTGTCTGGCGGGACCAGTCACTGGAGAAGGATATCATGTTTGGTAAGGTGGAGGGTCAGACAAAAAGAGAAAGACCCCAATGAGTGGCAGTATCAATGGACTCAAGTGTGGGAACAGTAGTGAGGTTGGCCCAGGATCGGGCATTGTTTCATTCTGCTATGCATAAGGTCACTATGGGTCGGTACCGACTCAATGGCACCTAAAAACAACAGCAGTAAGCTTGAGCAAGGAAGACTCAGAAATATGGATTATAGGCACCAGTCCTAACATCTTAAGGCAGTGAATAGGTGAGTAAGTATAGATTGATAAACAATAGATAAATTACTAATGTAGGCATTGAACTGTGATTTTTTCATTTATTTACACTTAGTAAGTACTAGGCATTTATGTACAAATTTTGTAAAAAAAAATTGCAATTTTTTTTTGAGGCAGGTGTCATTATCTCCATTTTACAGATGATGAAATAAAAGTACACAAGGTATTCATGGAGTCCTGGTGTGATTCTGTAGAATTAGCACTGAACTGCTAACTAGAAGATTGGTGGCTCAAATGCACAAGCTGCTCCTCAGAAGACTTGTAGTGGTGGTGGAGTGCCATGGAGTCAGTTCTAACACAGAGTGACACTGCATATGATTTCCAAGGCTGTAAATCTTTATGGGAGCAGAAAGTCTCACCGTTCTCTCTTGGAATGGCTGGTAGTTTCGAACTTCTGGCCTTGAGATTAACTGTCTGACTCATAACCACTACACTATCAGAGCTCCTTGGGATAGGCCTATACAGGGTCACTATTAGTCAGAAGTGACTCAGTGGTACTAACAACAACAAGTTACTTACAAGGCAATTAGTAGAGAAAGAATGAAAAAATGTCAGGTTTAATTTATTTCTTTAGCACATAGTCTTGCTCCAATATTCCAATATTACACTTTTAAGCTTCATTTTAGCATTTTCTATTACTGTAATTTTTCACAAGTAACATGAACCTTCTATCTTTGTTTGTCAGTCTTTCCCTTCACTCTGGAGGTAATTTTATAAATGTACTATGCCGTGTTTTTTTTTTTTTTTTTTTTTTTATAGCAACATGAAAAACAAAAAGACATGATGGTATGTATGGAAATACCTCTTGTGGGGAGAGAGCAGTTGGCAAATAAACATAGAAAAATGTGTTTTTTTGTGTATAAACATATTGTATGCTGCTTTCTGAGTTAATAATGAAAGTTTCATTCTACTAATAGCAGATTTATTTTGAGAACACAGAATCTTTTTAGGTTGCTAGATGTCTTACTTGCTGAATTGAATGATCACAGTTTTTTAAAAGCCATACTCTGGAGATAGACTGTCTAAGAAAAGACACTGCTCTATTTCCTAAAGCAGTGTTTCTTTGCAAACTTGCTCAGATTCTCTGCACCTCAATGTTTGCATCTGTAAAACAGAGTCCTGGTATGGCATTGTAAGATAAGCACTGGACCATAAGGTTGGATTGAACTTCAAGGTCAGTGGTTCAAATTCACCAGTTACTCCTCAGAAACTCTATTCAGGATAAATGTGAGTTGGAACCGACTCTACAGAACTTAACAACAACAACAACAAAATGGGAATAATAACAATAATAATCTATTTTTAATCATATCTTTTATAACATGGAAGGTGCTAGAATGTTTTCTGGCAAAATATGTGAGCCTTTGTATAAAACTTTTATTATAATGAGGATCAGCAGCAATACTTTGGTACATTTGATTATTTTTATGCTCTTAGCAAATGAATTGTTTATGTTATTTGATTAGTATATTTCTCTGTAGCTTTTGGCTGTAAAATAAGAACCTTCCAAATTTCTTGCATAGCTGACTTGCTTAGGCAATGGTTTGGAATTTCTCTGGATCTCTGATTCCATCTGATGCTCTTCCCTCTGTAAGGAGAAATGAGGATACTGGGAATTGAGTGTAACAAGTAAATCCTCCCAAATGTATGGGATGAGTTTATTTTAAGAAAAACTTTCAGATACATAACTGGGC
Organism: Chrysochloris asiatica; assembly: GCF_000296735.1. Lineage (NCBI taxonomy): Eukaryota > Metazoa > Chordata > Mammalia > Afrosoricida > Chrysochloridae > Chrysochloris > Chrysochloris asiatica. The sequence continues at coordinate 1,715,817 of NW_006408627.1, forward strand.
AGGTTTCAGCCACCTCTCTTCTTCTCTTTGGCTATTCTTATTTCTTTTTCATCATCCCTTTGGTGTAGGCAGAGTCATTCACAGTAAATGATTTATGTATCACCTGTATTCCACACAGGTGGGTACCTTGGTCCATACTTGGGCTGTCTCTATTGCATTTCTCCATGGTGGCAGCAACCAGCGACTTTCCCAAGTTGTTAAGAAATTTTCTTTTGATTCCTTATCCAAATAAATGGGATGTTGTTGTTGTTGTTGTTAGGTGCCATTGAGTGAGTACTGACTCATAGCAACGCTATGCACAAAAGAATGAAACACTGTCCGATACTGGGACAACCTGACAACTGTTGCCACGCTTGAGCCCATTGATGCTGTCACTTTGCCAATCCATCTCTAAGGGGGGGTCTTCCTCTTCTTCTCTGACCCTCCACCTTACCAAACATGATAGCCAACTCCAGTGACTGGTCCCTCCTGACAATATGTCTGAAGTATGAGAGATGAAGTTTAGCCATTTTGGCCTCCAAGGAACACTCTGGCTGCACTTCTTCCAACACAGATATGTTGGTTCCTTTGGCAGCCTGTGGCACTTTCAATATTCTCCTCCAACACCATAATTCAAAAGCATCCATTCTTGTACAGTCTTCCTTATTCACTGTCCAGCGTCTGCATGCATATGAGGTTATTGAAAATGCCATGGCTTAGGTCAGACACACCTTAGTTCTCAAGCTGACATCTTTGCTCTTCAACGCTTTAAAAAGGTCTTGTGCAGCAACACGTCATTTGATTTCTTGACTGCTGCTTGAGACAACTCATGAGAGTGTTGATAGTTGATCCAAGAAGAATGAAGTCCTTGACAATTTCAATCTTTCTCCATTGATAAGAATGTTGTTTATTAGTCCAGTGGTGAGGATTTTTGTTTTCTTTACATGTAAATGTAATCCATACTGATTCCAGAGGCTTGAACCTCTGGAAGTTCCCTGTCAATGTATGCTTGCAGCTGTTTCTATATTACCTTTAGTAAAACTTCATTCACATGGGATATCAAAGAGATTGTCCGATGTTTTCGACATTCTGTTGAATCACCTCTCTTTGGAATGGGCACAAATATGGATCTTTTCCAATCAGTTAGCCAGATAGTTGTCTTTCAAATATCTTGGTATAGAGGAGTGAGTGACTCCAGTGCCACCTCACTTTCTTGAAAGATTTCTATTTTGTTCCATTAATTCGTGGTGCCTTATTCTTTGCCAATTCTTACAATGCAGCTTGGACTTCCTCCTTCAGTATCATTGGCTCTTGATCATATGCTACCTCTTGAAATGGTTGAATATCAACCATTTTCTTTTGGTACAGTGACTCTATGCATTCCTTCTATCTTCTTTTGATGCTTTCTGCATCATTCAATAATTTGCACAGAGAAACCTTCAATAATGAAAGTTGAGGCTTGAATTTTTTCTTCAGTTCCCCCAGCTAGAGAAATGCTGAGCATGTTCTTCCTTTTTGGTTTTCTGATAACAGACCTTTGCACATTTTGTTGCAATATTTGACTTTATCTTCTTGGGCTGATCTTTGAAATTTTCTCTTCAGCTCTTGTTCCTCCTCATTTTTTTGCATTTGCTTTAGCAACTCTATGCTGGAGAGTAAGTTTCAGTGTCTCTTCTGACATCCATTTTGACCTTTTCCTTCTGTTTTGTCTTCTTAATGAATTTTTACTTTCTTCCTGTATGATATTCCTGATGTCATTTCACAACTCTTCTGGTCTTCAGTCTTTAGTGCTTAATGTATCAAATCTGTTCTTCAGATGATCTCTAAATTCAGGTGGGATATATTCAAGATCATATATTGGCTTTCATGGACATGTTTTAATTTGCATTTGAGTAATTGATGGACTGGTCCACAGTCTGCTCCTGGCCTTGTTTTCACTGATGATATTGAACTTTTCCATCTTCTCTTTACACAGATGTATTCAATTTGATTTCTCTGTATTCCATATGGTGAGGTCCATGTGCATAATTATCTCTTATTCTGTATAAAGAAGCTATTTGAAATGAAGAAATCATTAATTTTACAGAATTTTATCATGCAATCTCCAGTATCATTTCTATCACCAAGGCCATATTTTCCAACTACTAATCTTTCCTCTCTGCTCCCAACCTTTCTATTCCAATCACTAGTAATGATCAATACATCTTGATTGAATATTTGATAAATTTCAGATTGAAGAAGTTGCTAGAATTCTTCTATTTTATCCTCACTGGCTTTAGTGGTTGGTGCATACAATTGAATATTAGTGGTGTTAACTGGTGTCCCCTGTAGGCGTATGGATATTATCCTATCACAGACAGCATTGTGCCTCATGACTGATCTGGATATGATATTTTAGACAAGGAATGCAACACCATTCCTCTTCATTCCCGGCAAAGTAAACCATGTGGTTGCCAGATTCAAAATGGCCAATAACAGTCAATTTCAGCTAGCTAATGCATAAAATATCAATGTTTATGCATTCCATTTCATTTTTGACAATTTTAAACTTTCTTTGAAGGAATTAGCAAAAAAAAAAAAAAAAAAAGGCATCAGGAATCGATGGAATAAAAATTTAAATCTTTCAAGGAAGTGAGGCAGCACAGGAGGCACTCAGTCATCTGTGCCAAGAAATTTGAACGATGACTATCTGGCCGACTGATTGGAAGAGATCCATGTTTGTGCCCATTCCAGAGAGAGGTGACCCTATGGAATGTGGTAATCATCAGACAATCTCTTCGATATCCCATGTGAGTGAAGTTTTGCTAAAGGTAATACAGAAAAGGCTGCAAGCATACATTGACCGAGAACTTCCAGAGGTTCAAGCCAGATTCAGAAGAGGCTGTGCAACAAGGGATATTATTGCTGATGTCCAATGGATCTTGGCTAAAAGCAAAGAGTATCAGAAAGATGTTTACCTGTGGTTTATTGACTACTCAAAGGCTTTTGATTGTGTGGATCATGACAAGTTCTGGACAACATTGTGAAGTATGAGTATTCTGGAACACATAATTGTGCTCTGTACATGGACCAAGAGGCAGTTTTTCAAACAGAACATGGGAACACTGAATGGTTAACAATTTAAAAAGTTGTGTGAGGTGACCCAACGGAGTGCAGAAATCATCAGACAGTATCTTTGATATCCATATGAGTAATGTTTTACTAAAGGTAATACAGAAATGGCTGCAAGCATACACTGACAGAGAACTTCCAGAAGTTCAAGCAGGATTCAGAAGAGGCTGTGGAATGAGGGATATCATTGCTGATGTCTGATGGATCTTGGCTGAAAGCAGAGAATATCAGAAAGATATTTACCTGCACTTTATTGACTATGCAATGGCTTTCGATTGTGTGGATCATTACAAGCTATGGATAACTTTGCAAAGTATTAATATTCTGGAACACATAATTTTGCTCATGAGGAATCTGTATGTGAACCAAGAGGTAGCTGTTTGAGAAGAACATGGGCACACTGAATTGTTTAAAATTAAGAAAGGTGTGCAACAGGGTTGTTTTCTTTCACCATACTTATTCAACCTGAGCAAATAATCCAAGAAGCTGTGTTCTATGAAGAAAAATGTGGCATCAGGATTGGAGGAAGACTCATTAACAACCTGCGATATACAGATGATATAATCATGCTTGCTGAAAGTGAAGAGGACTTAAAATATTTACTGATGAAGATCAAAGAACACAGGCTTTGGTACGGAATGCATTTCAATGTCAAGAAAACAAAAATCCTCACCACTGGACCCTTAAGCAACATTCTTATCAATGGAGAAAAGATTGAAGTTGTTAAGGACTTCATTCTTTTTGGATCACCTATCAAAACTCATGGAAGCAACAGTCAAGAAATCAAAAGAAGTAATGCATTAGGCAAATCTGTGGCACAAGACCTTTTTATAGTGTTGAAGAGCAAAGATGTTAGCTTGAGGACTAAGGTGTGTCTGACCTTAGCCATGGTAGTTTCAATGACCTCATATGCATGTGAAAGCTGGACAATGAATCAGGAAAACCGTAGAAGAATTGATGCTTTTGAGTTATGGTGTTAGAGGAGAATAGTGTAAGTGCTGTGGGCTTCCAAAAGAACTAAGAGATCTATGTTGTAAGAAGTATAGCCAGAGTGCTCCATGGAGGCCAGGATGGCCAAACTTCATCTCTCATATTTCAGACATATTGTCAGGAGGGACCAGTTGCTAGAGAATGCTATCATGTTTGGTGAGGTGGAGGGTCAGAGAAGAATAAGAAGACTCCTTAGAGATGGATTGGCAAAGTGGCAGCATCAGTGGGCTCAAGTGTGGCAACAATTGTCAGGTTGTCCGAGTACTGGGCAGTGTTTCATTCTGCTATGCATAAGGTTGCTAAGAGTCGGTACCGACTCGATGACTCCTAACAACAAAAACAACAATTTTCCTAGATTCATACTTGGTACATTTCATGTTCTGATTATTAATGGCTTTTTGCAGCCGTTACTCTTCATTTTGAGTTGTGCCCCATCAGTAAATAAAGTTCCTGTGGGCTGTACTCCCATGGGCCTTACTTCATTCACATCATCACTGTCAACTCTATTTTGAGGAGGCAGTTTTTCCCCAGTCGCATTTTGAGGGCCTTCCATCCTGAGGGGCTCATTTTCTGACACTGTATCTGACAGTGTTTCCTTGCTATTCATAAGGTTTTCAGTGATTAAATATTCAGAAGTAATTCGTCACTCATTCTTCCTAGTCTGTCTTAATCTGGAAGCTCATCTGAAACCTGTCCACCATGGGTGACCCTGCTGGTATTTAAAATACCGATGGCATAGTTTCCAGAATCACAGAAACTCACAAGACACCACAGTACGACAAACTGACAGACGAGTGAGGAACTGAATTATATTCCTGGCTATAAACTTCATGTATTCCCTTTGTTAATCTTTTTTCTAATTTGTATTTATGAGACAAAAAGTGTCAGGAGTCAACCTGATAAAATTTTAATGGAATAAATATAGGGTCCTAAAGACAACAGCTGATGTTTAAAAGAAAATGAAACAAATAGGGCAGGTAAGGGCAGGAGGGAACTTTGTAAGGGCTGTGGATATAGTGGGAAGAAATTGGCTTGTGTGAAAATTGTGACAGGATTACAGTCTTCATTTCCTAATAGTCAGAAGTAGAGAGTAATGAAATTTTGTACTTAGTCTTAATATTTAGAAGATTAGATTAAAAGGAATATATTTCTATCTGTCAAGTTTTTCCATTTGAAATTGATCAAATATGCAGTCAAGATGCATTGGTTATTACTAGTGATTGGAATGCAAAACTGGGAAACAAGAATCTGTAATTGAAAATAAGGTCTTGGTAAAAGAAACAATGCTGAAGATCATATGATAGAATTTTGCAAGACCAATGACTGATTTCAAATACCTTTTTTAAAAGGTGACTATACACATGGTACCACCACACATCTGTCAGTTTGTCATGCTGTGGTGGTTTGTGAGTTTCTGTGATTCTGGAAGCTATGACTCTGGTATTTTAAATACCAGCAGTGTCATCCATGGTGGACAGGTTTCAGATGAGCTTCCAAAATAAGACAGACTAGTAAGAAGGAGTGACAAACTGCTTCTGAATATTTAGTCACTGAAAACTTTATAAATAGCAGAGAAACTGTCAGGTATAGTGTCGGAAAATGAGCCCCTCATCAGTAAAAAGAAGACCAGGGGTAGATTGTGGAAGAGATCATCAATTGCTCCTATGCAAATTCAAACTGAAGATGAAAAAAATGAAAACAAGTCAATGAGAACCAAAATATTGCCTTCAATATATCCCACATGAATTTAAAGATCATCTGAAGAACAGATTTGGTACATTAAGCACTAAAGACAGAACACCAGAGGAGTTGTGGGATGACATCAAGAACATCATAGAGAAAGAAAGTAAAAATTTATTAAAAAGACAAGAAAGAAGGAAAAGGTCAAAATGGATGTCAGAAGAGACACTGAAACTTGTTCTCCAGTGTAGAGATGCTAAAGCAAATGCAAGAAATGAGGAAGAACAAGAGCTAAACAGAAAACTTCAAAGGTCAGCTTGGGAAGATAAAGTCAAATATTACAACAAAATGTGCAAACATCTGGAGTAATAAAATCAAAAAAAGGAAGAACACACTCAGCATTTCTCTAGCTGGGGGCACTGAAGAAAAAATTCAAGCCTTGACTTTTGTTATTGAAGGAACTCTGTGCAAATTATTGAATGATGCAGAAAGCATCAAAAGAAGATGGAAGGAATACACAGAGTCACTGTACCAAAAGTTAATGGCTGCTGTTCCACCGTTTCAACAGGTAGCGTATGATCAAGAGCCAAAGATACTGAAGGAGGAAGTCCAAGCTGCATTGTAGGAATTGGGAAAGAACAAGGCACCAGGAATTGATGGAATAAAAATTGAAATCTTTCAAAAAAGTGAGGTGGTACTGAAGTCACTCACTCATCTATGCCAAGAAATTTGGAAGACAACTATCTGGCCATTAGTGCCCATTCCAAAGAGAGGTGACACAACAGAATGTGGAAATAATCAGACAATATCTTTGATATCCCATGCGAGTAAAGTTTTATTAAAGGTAATATGGAAATGGCTGCAAGCATACATTAACCTAGAACTTCCAGAGGTTCAAGCCAGATTCAGAAGAGGCTGTGGAACAAGGGATATCAGTGCTGATGTCTGTTGCATCTTGCCTGAAAGCAGGGAATATCAGAAAGATGTTTACCTGTGCTTTATTGACTATGCAAAGTCTTTCGATGGTGTGGATCATGACAAGCTATGGACAACATTGCGAATTATGAGTATTCTGGAACACTTAATTGTGCTCATGAGGAATCTGTACATGAACCAAGAAGCAATTGTTCAGATATAATATAGCAACATTGAATGGTTTAAAATGAAGAAAGGTTTGCGACTGGGTTGTATTCTTTCACTGTATTTATTCAACATATATGCTGAGCAAATAATCTGAGAATCTGTGTTATATGAAGAAAAATGTGGCGTCAGGATTGGAGGTAGACTCATTAACAATTTGCAATATGCAGATGATAGAACCTTGCTTGCTGAAAGTGAAGAAGACTCAAAATATTTAGTGATGAAGATCAAAGATCACAGCCTTCAGTATGGATTGCATCTCAATGTAAAGAAAAAAAAAATCCTCAATAGTGGACCAATAAACAACATTTTTAACAATAGAGAAAAGATTGAGGTTGTCAAGGACTTCATTCTTCCTGGATCAACTATCAACACTCATGAAAGCAGCAGTCAAGAAATCAAATGATGTATTGCATTAGATAAATCTGTGGCATGAGACCTTTTTAAAGTGTTGAAGAGCAAAGATGTCAGCTTGAGGACTAAGGTACACCTGACCCAAGCCATGGTATTTTCAATAACCTCATATGCATGTGAAATCTGGCCAGTGGATAAGGAAGATCACAGAAGAATTGATGCTTTTGAGTTATGGTGTTGGAGGAGAATATTGAAAGTGCCACAGGCTGCCAAAAGAACCAATAGATCTGTTTTGGAAGAAGTGCAGTCAGAGTGCTCCTTGGAGACCAGGATGGCCAAACTTGGTCTCTCATATTTTGGACATATTGTTAGGAGGGACCAGTTGATGGAGAAGGCTATCATGTTTGGTAAGGTGGAGGGTCAGAGAAAAAGAGGAAGATCCTCTTAAAGATGGATTGGCAAAGTGGCAGCATCAATGGTCTCAAGTGTGGCAGCAATTGTCGGGTTGTCCCAGGATTGGGCAGTGTTTTGTTCTGTTATGCATAGGGTCGCTATGAGTTGGTACTGACTCGATGGCACCTAGTCACAAGAACATATACATGGTGTGGCACTGTAGGTTAATGTGCTGTACTACAAAGTCGGCTTCAACTACAAGGTTGACTGTTCAAGCTCACCAGCCCCTCCTGGGAAACCTTATATAGGATTGCTGTGGTTTAGAACTGGCTCGACGGCATTTAACGAAAGCAACAATATACACATGGACCTCACCAGATGGACTACAAAGGGATCAAATTGACTACACCTATGAGAACAGATGGTAGAGAAGCTCAATATCATCAGCTAAAATAAGGCAAGAATTACTGATGAACAGACTACCAATTGCTCATTCATTTGTAAATTTAGGCTGAATTTGGAGAATATCCATGAGAGCCAAAATGTGACTTTGAACATATCCTACCAGAATTTAGAGACCAATTGAAGAACAAATTTGGTGCATTGGACACTAATGAACAAAGACCAGAAAAGTGTTATGATTACTTCATTATCATCAGACATGATGTAAGCAAAAGTAAATGAAAAAGACAGGAAAGCAGAAAAGACCAAACTAAATGTCAGCAGAGACTCTGATACATGCTTTTGAATGTAAAGAAGCTAAAACTAAACAGATTGGGAGATATGAGGCAGTAAAAGAGCTGAGCAAAAAAATACAAAGGACAGCTTGAGAAGAAAAGAGTATTATAATGAAATGTACATAGACCTGGAACTAGAAAATCTAAAAAAAAAAAAAAAAATGCTCAGCATTTCTCAAGCTTAAAGAAATAAAGAAAAAAATTGAGTCTCTGATTACAATATTGAAGTGCACTATGGGCAAAAAATGAGAAGGAGCTCTCGTAGCATAGTGGTTAAGTATCGGGCTGTGAACCATAAGGTCAGCAGTTCGAAACTACCAGCTGCTCCACGGAGAAAAATGAGGCTTCCTGCTACTGTAAAGATTTACAGCCTCGGAAACCCTGTACAGGGTCGCTGTGAGTCAGAACCAACTCCAAGGCACATAATAACAACATGGGTTGGAACCGACTCAACGGCACTTAACAACAATGGCTAAAACATGGAGTCCTGGTGTGGTGCTGTGGGCTAATGCACCAGACTGAAAAGCCATTTGAACTGCAAGGCCAGCAGTTCAAGGTCACCAGCTTCTCCTCAGAAACCCCAGACAGGGTCACTATGGGTCGGAACTGACTAGATGGCACGTAACAAAACATGGGCAAAACATGGAGTCCCGGTGTAGTGCTATGGGTTAATGTGTTGGACTGCAGTTGTTTGAACCACAAGTTCAGTGGTTCAAGCTCACCAACCACTCCTTGGAAACCCTATACAGGGTCGCTATGGGACTGAAATGATTCGACAGCACTTAACAACAACAGCGATGAGCAAAATGTAGGGTCTTGGTGTGGTGTTGTAGGGTAAGCAGTGGACTGCTAACAGCTAATCAGTAGTTCAAACTCACCAACCTCCCCTTGTTTAAAAAAAAAAAAAAAAGAGGGTCACTATGAGTCATAACTAACTCAATGATACTTAACAACAAAAACAATAGGCAAAATATTGAAATATGCAGGAAGCATAAAAAAAAAAAGAAGAAGAAGGAAGGAATACAGAAAGTCACTGTATGAAAATTAAATGGTCAATCTTTAATCATTTCAAGAAGTACCATATGATCAAAAACCAATAGTACTGAAGAAAGAAGCTCAAGAAGCACTGAAGCCACTTGGTGAAAACAAGGGTCTAGGAACTGACAGAACACAAATAAAAATACGTCAACAAACTGATACAGCACAGGAGGCACTAACTCATCTTTGTCAAGAAATATGTAGGGCATCAACCTGGCTAAGTGATTGGAAAAGAAAGGTGAGGCAGTGGAATGTGTCATTAATATCACATACAATTACAATTCTAATGAAAATAATTCAAAAACACTTGCAGCAATACACAGACAGGGTGACAGGGTGCTGCCAGAAATTCAAGCTGGATTCAGAACACTACATGGAACGAGGGATGTCATAGCTGGCATCAGATGGATAGTGGCAGAAATCAGAGAATGCCAGAAAGAAGTTTACTTTTATTTATTGACTACACAAAGACTTTTAACTGTTCATAGCAAACTGTGGATATCATTGCAAGGAACAGGTATTCCATAATGCTTTATTATACTCATAAGGAACCTGTAATAGACAAAGAGACTGTTGTTAAAACAGAACAAGGGGATCCTGAATGGTTTAAAATCAGGAAAGGTGTGTTCCTTGGTTGTATCCTTTCACTATACTTATTCAATCTGAATAACTGAGCAAAAATTCTGAGAAACTAGATTATATGAAGAAGAGCATGGAATCAGAATTAGAGGAAGATTCATTAGCAACCTGTGAAATGCAGATGACATAACCTTGCTTGCTGAAAGTGGAAAAGACTTAAAATACTGATCAAGGTTAAAGACTATATCTTTTAGGATGGATTACATCTCAGTGTAAAGAAAACAAAAATCCTCACCACTGAACCAATAAATACCATTATGATAATCTGAAAAAACCAAGACCGAAGTTGTCAAAGACTTCATTTTTCTTGGATCCACAATCAACATTCATGGAAGCAACAGTCAAGAAATCAAATGATGCATTGCATTAGGCAAATCTGCTGCAAAAAACCTCTTTAAGGTATTAAAAAGCAAAGATAGTAGTTTGAGGACTAAAGTGTGCCTCTCCCAAATCATAAGGAGCTCTGGTAGCATAGTGGTTACAAATCGGGCTGTGAATCGCAAGGTCAGCAGTTCAAAACTACCAGCTGTTCCACAGGAGAAAGATGAGGCTTTCTGCTCCCATAAAGATTTACAGCCTCAGAAACCCTGTACAAGGTCACGTTGGAACCAACTCCACGGCACATAACAACAACAAAGCAAAGCATGGAGTCCTGGTGCAGTGCTGTGGGTTAATGCACTAGACTGGAAAACCATTTGAACTGCAGCATTGGTGGTTCACACTCACCAGCTGCTCCTCTGAAACTCCATACAGTGTCACTATGGGTCAGAACCTACATGACAGCACATAACAACAACAACAACAACAACAATCAAGGCCTTGGTAATACCATTGTTATTCGAATTTACATATGAACCACTAAAGTTAGTGATGATAAAATTGAAGAATTCTACCAACATCAGTCTTAAATTGACCAAACATGCAATCAAAATGTATTGATTATTATTGAGGATTAGAATGTGAAGGTTGGAAACAAAGAGGACCAGTAATGGGAAAATATGGCCTTAGTGGTAGAAATTATTCTAGATATTGCATAATAGAAGTTTCAAAACCAACAAATTATTCATTGCAAATACTTTTTTTTTAATTAACATAAAATGAACCTCACCATATGGAATATACATGAGACAAATTAACTATATCTGTTGGAAGAGACAGTGAAAAACTCCATATCATCAAACAAAACAAGGCAAGGGGCAGATTATGGAAGAGAACATCAATATGCAAGTTTGGGATGAAAATGAAAACAATGAAAGCAAGAGAGGAGGTGAAAGATGAATAAGCAGAAAAGTTGTGCAGCACCTCTGCAACAAGGATATGGGGAAACCGGATGAGACAGAATCAGAAGAGAGTCCTGGAACTCTGAGTTTACAATAAAGGGATAAATGAGTAGATCAAGTGCTTACTGGAAGAAAGAGTTGAACAAATGAAGCAAGAAAAGAGGTGACTTCTGATTTGGGGTGTTCAGCAGGACCAACCATAACTATTTTGAGCATGTGAGAGTCGATAAGAGACAAGAAAATATTTGTGCTGCAGAAGCCTACCTGTGACTTACAGAAACAAAGCTGCAATTTTTTTTTTTTTTTTTTCTCTTTCCTCTCTGGTTCCTTTCATACCCCTGGTGACCAGAGGCAAGACCTGTACAAGTATATACCTCCAGGTATGGTCACACATTCCTGTGGGCAGAACTTCATGGACCCATGGTTGTACACAAGATTAAAGAAGGAGGAGACAGCAGAAATAGCTATGCTCCAACAGGCCCTGCTCCAAATCTGCAAAGTTGGTCCCGACCAGTCATGGGCTAGCTCTCATTAGGAGAAGTGGTTGAATGAATGTATGGGGTACATAAAAGGGGAAAGAAAAATAATAGTTATAGGTCAGAGAGGCACACCAGGACAATCTTGATAGTTCTCAGGCAGCTATGAAGGACAGCACCCACCCACCCCTCAAACACATACACACCTGAATCACCACCAGTACATGGTGCAGAAGCATTCCCCTTATATTTCTGCTGCTGTTTGCTGTGTTGTTGTTATTGTTTGTTTATTTGTCTTCCTTCTATCTTGTGTGAGTGTTTTCTCTTCTTACCTTACCCAACAGGAGACAGCAATTGTGGATATGTATCCCAACCATAGCCACAACCTCTTCAACACCATTAATTGGGCTATATTAAATTGTTGTTGTTGTCGTTAGGTTCTATTGACTCAGCACCAACTCATAGCAACCTTATGCACAGCAGAACGAAACAATGTCTGATCCAATATCAACCTCACTACTGTTGCCACCTGAGTCCACTGATGTTGCCACCTGGACAATCCATCTCTTTGGGGGTCTTCCTCTTTTTTTCTGACACTCCATCTTACCAAACATGATGTCCTTCTTCAGCGACTGGTCCTTCCTGACCATATGTCCAGAGTATGAGAGACGAAGTTTGGCCATCTTGGCCTCAAAGGAGCACTCTGGCTGCACTTCTTCCAAAACAGATCTACTGGTTCTTTTAGCAGCCCATGGCACTTTTAGTATTTTCCTCCAACACCATAATTCAAAGGCATTAATTCTTCTATGGTCTTCCTTATTCACTGTCCAGCTTTTGCATGCATAAGAGATTATTGAAAATA
>NW_006408627.1:1730166-1731349 GCF_000296735.1 Chrysochloris asiatica
TTTTCTTCAGCTTCAGTTTGAATTTGCATATGAGTAATTGATGGTCTGTTCCATAGTCTGCCCCTGGCCTTATTTTCACTGATGATATGGAGCTTTTACATCTTTTCTTTCAACAGATGTAGTCAATTTGATTTCTATGTATTTCATCTGGCAAGGTACATTTGTATAGTCATCTGTTATGCTGTCTAAAGAAGGTATTTGAAATGAACAAATCGTTCATTTTGCAGAATTCCATCATGCATTCTCCAGCATAACTTCCATCACCAAGGCCATATTTTCCATATATTTCCATATTTCCAACTACTGGTCCTTCCTCTTTGCTCCCAAACATAGCCACAACCTCTTCAGCACCACTAATTGGGCTAGAATCAATACTAGGTGTTATACACCAGATCAACAACAGCAACCAACATCAGCCGAACTCACCTTGAACTGAACTACCTGAATAGCAGAGAATGGTGCATAAGGTCATCTCTCTCTCTCTCTCTCTTTTTTTTTAATGTTTTATTGTGAATTATGTGATAGTTTACATGGGAGAACATTGGTTTTACATTCATTCTATCGTATATCGTCGTATCATTGCTATGGTTACAATCCATTCCATGCAATCCTTCCCCCATGCCCCCCAGGTCTTCAGCACACAGTCGCTCTCCCTCTCTGGATCTAAAGTCTCCAGCTGCTCCATTGTTCCCCGTCATCATCTCTGGCTCCATTTCAGGCATCACTACTTCTCTGGGTACGGTACGGTCTCTGCTCTTCTCCCTTGATGGTCCTAGGGACCTCCACTCCTAGACTGAAAAGTTAATCACTCCCCTCCTTGCTATAAAATGTCTGCCTTTACATTTCCAACTCTCACAATCAGTCCTGATAACAATTATTCACTATTGTATCACAAGAAACCCATCTGCATTTCATTGCATCAGCCCCGGCTAGTCAGATTGAATACTACACACTGGAGATTCTACCTTCCTCCAGGTTCTAGGTTCCTGGATCTAGGTTCCAGGATCTAGGTTCCCTCTTGAAAGCTTGTAAGCCAGTCACTTCTTGCCTTTCTAGCCCCCCAATCCCCATTTTGGGTAGCCAATGTCCAAGTTGCCCATCCCTGTCTACTCTGTGTGTGGAGGTGGTGGGAATGATTCTTGCTGTAAGGACTTGTTCCCTCTTTTGAGCTACTGCTTCCATA
>NW_006408627.1:1731540-1748643 GCF_000296735.1 Chrysochloris asiatica
CCCTCACTTCCCCTTATCGATGTCGAGCGTGGTCACCAATCGCAGCATGTATTCCCATTGAGTCTTAGTCTTGGAAGGGGGTTTGCACTGAGGAGACCTGATCACTTGCCTTGATGTTTCCTGGGCAAGCATGTACAAGCTCATCTCTTGGTCATGCTCATGAGAAAGTAGTTGGTGAGTGCCTAAGAATACACCAACATACATTCATTAATTTCATATAAATGCAGCAACACCACAATGCCCTGAAAAACAACAATCTCTGTTCATGTGAAATAACAAGACAGAGTAGCTCAAACAAACATCCAAGAGCAGAGCTAGAAAATATTTTTGAGGAAAATTAAGTATTGAAACTTCTTGAAAAATAGTTAAGGAGAATGATATTTAGGTAATTCCAAACTATTGACAGAAAGGTTGAGGCAACAAGGAAGAATTCAGAAAAGTATATATGAATAATCCAAGAAAATTATGAATTATAGGCAATACAAACCCTGTGGACAGAAATCCATAAGTTTAATATTAAGATATCAGAAGTGGACAGTACACTGAAAGGGCAAAGGAGTAGATTTGAATCAGTGTAAAACAAAATTAGTGAAATAGAAGATAAATATCTTGATATTAGTAAACTAGAAGAACAATGAGAGGAAAAAAAAAAAAAAAAAAAAGTCCAAAGAAAGCATAAGATTCATGTGGGACTTTCCTAACATGAAAGTGAGGTGATAAGCATTAAAGAACCTGAATGAACCCCAGGCAGGATAGACCCTAAAAGCAAGTCAACAAGGCATATCATAATTAACTCTCCAAAATCAAAGACAAAGAAATAATCCTGAAAGCAGCTCAGGGAAAACGAAATGTTGCCTACAAAGAAGACCAATAAGAATAAGCTCTGATTACACAGCAGAAACCATGAAAGCAAGAAGGTAATGGGGAAACATATACAAAATTCAGAAAGAAAAGAACTGCCAACCAAACATTTTATCTCCAGAAAAACTGTACCTCAAAAATTAAGATGAAATTAGAATGCTTCTGGACAAACTAAAATGAAAGGACTTTGTAAAAACCAAGCCAACTCTGCCAAAAAATTATTAACTGGAGTTTTTGTACTAAAAGCCAACAACAGCAGACAAAATCCAGAGATTGGTATACATGGTAAAACCATGTAGAATTCATTCTAGATATGGAAACGTACAAAGTAGATAAAAAACAACTACAGGATTGAAAACAAGGAATCAGAGATGTCAATCTATGACTAGACACCTACAAAGAGAAGGTAGAGAAAAGCATAGGAACAGAGTTTCAAGTGGTGAGGAAGTCAGGTAGATTTCAAGAAAGAACAGGCTGCTTTAAAATGGGGAAGAAATTGATAAAGAACAGGGTAACCTCAAAGAAACTTAATACATTTTCACATCAAATCAAGAAAAGGAAAATCCATGAAGATTTTGTAAGCATGAAACCTATGAAGAAATTAACAACAAAAATAACAACAAAACACACACAAAAAAGGAACTCGGCATAGCAAAGCATACAGAACAAAGAAACTAGCAGAACCACACACACACACACACACACACACCCAAAAACCACACTGCAAAATGATATCTATCAATTCATACTATTGGTAGTAGCATTGAACATCAATAGATTAAATGAACAGTCAAGAGACAGAGAGTAGCAGAATGGATAAGAAAACAAGATCCTTCAATATGCTGTCTACAAGAGACACACCTTACACAAAGACAAAAATAAATTAAAAATTAAAGGATGGAAAAAAAAAGATGAAACTAATTGTAATAAAAAATGAGCAGGAGCTGGAGACAGGGCTTGATGGAGGATCAGGGAGAAGTACAGTGAGGATCTCCATCAGCAATAACACAGAATTCCAAACAAAGCAGGTTCATGGCATGGTCCCAGAACTCTGAACCACATATAAAGGAATATTTAGAAAGTTTGAAGGTTTAAAGCCAGTGGAATTTGTAGCCGAGGCAAGAAATCTAGTGCTTTCAGAGATCTACCGGGCTCAACAGCTTCCAGAGCAGCCTTCTTGGGCAAGACAGAGCAGGGAAAGGATCAGAGCTGCCATGGATGTTTGACGTCTGATGTCTGACAGATCCTCTCTCTTTTCTTTTTTTTTTTTTGGTAACTGTTCATTGATCTCTTGCTGTCTGTGCACCTCCGTTCTGGTGACTAGAGGGGGTGCCTGAGTGAGTGGACAGCACCCCCCCCCAACACACACACACACACACCTGAAGAGTTCTACTATGCCTGTGTACAGATCTGCTCAGCAGAATTTAAAGGGAAAGGCCCCACTTAAAACCAAATGGAGCACAAAATGGTGAAAGCCAGGCCTGAACTGTTTATCACTAGGAAAAAGGCCTAAATGGGGATTATAGAGTGGGAGAGACAGAGACTAAAAAGGAAACAGGCCAAAAATTAAATCCTCAGTTATTTCATAACAACTAACAGTGGCATCTTGAAATTTCTCAGGCGGCCTTGAAAGCAAAAAGGCGAGAGAAGGGCATTAAAGTCATACTTATATTTGGTTACAGATTTTTGTTGCTGTTGTTATTCTCTCTTTTCTGGATTATAGACTACAATTTCCAATCTGTCTTTTATTCCTGTTTCTGTTTTGGGTTTTTGGTCCTCTCTTTACATTTAGGGGGCTGTTTCTCTCCCTAAATTACCCAAGAAGAGACAGCAATTGCAATCATATAGTCACACTATATCACATCCTATAAAATCTCATCATCCAGGCAAGAACTAATACCAGTTGGCATATACCACGTAAGCAGTCAACACCTGCAACAATTACTCTGAGCTGATTGATAAGAAGAGTGAAAAGGCAAGCCCATCTCCTGATCACATCTACCTGGAGACAATCAGAAAGTATAACAAAATATCAACATACATTCATCTAAGTATTAAAGTCACAGCAAACTATTGAATATGCTGAAGAAAAAGATGACAATCTATGGACATGTCCAGAAACAAGATAAAGTGATTGAGACATATGAGCTGGAGCTAGACCTAGATCATGTTGGAAGGAGGGCAGGCTTTGGAAATGCCTGAGAAGGAATTCAGAAAAATGATAATAAGATGTATCAAAACACTTTATAGAGGAGTTGAGAAAAATAAGGAAGTCAGGAAAGTGCTATAGTAACAACAAAATAAGATATATACAGCATTGGAAACAATTCAAAACCTACAGAAAAAGGTCCAAACAATAAATAATAGAACATCAGAAGAAGAAAATATACTGTAAGAACAAAGGAATAGAATTGAAGTGATGGAAACCAGAACTAGTGAGCTGGAAGACAAATCTCTCAATACTACTAAGATAGAAGAGCAAGCAGAAAAAAAAAAAAAAAAGATTTAAAAAAATCTGCAGATGGTCTAAGATTTATGTTGGACAACATGAAGAGGAATAACTTAAGAATTATTGGCATTCTGGATCAGGAAGAATCACACAAGTCCACAGAGGAGATAGTTAAAGAGCTTCTGGAAGAAAATTTCCCTAACATCCTGAAAAGTGAAAAGATAAAAATTCAAGAAGCTCATCAAATCTCAGAAAGGATAGATCCAAAAGAAAATCACCAAGATATATAATCATCAAGCTCTTCAAAATCAAAGATAAGGAGAGAATCCTGAAAGCAGAATGGTAAAGACAAGTATTACATACAAAGGCAAGCAAATCAGATTAGTCTTGGATCTCTCAACAGAAATCATGCAGGCAAGAAGACAATGGGTAGACATATATAAAACCCTGCAAGAAAAAACAAAAAACAAAAAACAAAACAAACCCCTGCCAACCAAGAATCCTGACTACCCAGAAAAGTTATCAATCAAATGCAATGCTATAATCAAAACATTACAGGATAAACAGAAGTTGAGGGTTTTTCCAAAGCCAATGCAAAACATCCTAAAGGGAGTTCTGTGGACTGAGAACCAACAAAAACAGACAACAACCAGAGCTTGCCATATGTGGCAACACCACCTGAAACTCAATCAACAAATGGAAGAGTAGAAAACAGCACAAATTCAGAGGATCTGGGAGGTCAGTCTGTGATCAAAACAATTATAACGTGAAAGAAGGTAAACACATAGGAACAGAGATCCAGGTGGTGAGAAGACCAGGTAGATTACAGGATGAAATAGATTGCATTAAATGGAGGGAAAAGTTAATAGAATATAAGATAACATCAAAGAAAATTAATACTTCACAGCATACCAAGAAAATGAAAATCCAAGAAGAACATGGGAACATTCAAACTATGAAGAAACTGACACAAAGAACACAAACACAAAAAACATGAAATCAGCACAGGATGACATGCAGAACAAAGAAACCAACAGCACCACAAAAACAAACAAAATTACAGCAATTAATCCATACATATTGATAATTGCACTGAACATCAATGGATTAAATGCACCAGGTAACATATGGAGACTGGCAGAATGGATAAGAAAGCAAGATCTTTCAATATGCTGTCTGCAAGACACACACCTTACACACAGAGACAAAAACAGACTAAGTCGAAGGATGGAAAAAATATACCAAGCTAATTGCAATAAAAAATGAGCAGGAGTGGCAATACTAATCTCTGATAAAATAAACTTTAAGGCAAATATCAGCATAATAGATACAGATGGACATTATCTCATGATTAAAGAGACAATTGAACAAGATGATATAATGAATATCTTTGCTCACAATGAAAGATCTGCAAAATATATAAAGCAAAATTGAATAAATTTGAAGAAAGAAATAGACCAATCTACAATAATATTGGGTGATTTTAATACACTATTTTCGAAAGTGGATAGAACAACCAGAAAGAAACCCGGCAAAGATATAGAGGAACTAAACAACACAATCAGCCAATGGGACCTCAGATGTGTACAAACCATTCAACCCAACAACAGCATACTATACATTAATAGACGATGTGTTAGGCCACAAAACAAGCCTCCATAAATTTACAAACATCAAAATACTACAAAGCATCATCTCAGACCACAATGCTATAAAATTAGAAATCAACAATAGGAAGACCAAGGAAATAAATTCAAATATATAGAAACTGAATAACACCCTGATGAAAAGAGCCTGGTAGTGGAAGAAATAAAACATGAATTCACCCTACACCTATGGAAGCAGTAGCTCAAAAGAAGGAACAAGTCCTTACAGCAAGAATCATTCCCACCCCCTCCACACACAGAGTAGACAGGGATGGGCAACTTGGACATTGGCTACCCAAAATGGGGGGGGGGGGCTACAAAGGCAAGAAGTGACTGGCTTACAAGCTTTCAAGAGGGAACCTAGATCCAGAGGGCCTGGAGGAAGGTAGAATCTCCAGTGAGTAGTATTCAATCTGACTAGGTGGGGCTGATGCAACGAAATGCAGACGGGTCTCTTGTGATACAATAGTGAATAATTGTTATCAGGACTGACTGTGAGGGTTGGAAATGTAAGGGTGGATGTTTTATAGCAAGGAGGGGAGTGAATGACTTTTCAGTCTAGGAGCAGAGGTCCCTAGGACTATCAAGGGAGAAGAGCAGAGAGCGGGACCCTACACAGAGAAGCAGTGATGCCTGAAATGGACCCAGAGATGATGATGTGGAGCTATGGAGCTGCTGGAGACTCTAGACCCAGAGAGGGAGAGCAACTGTGTGCTGAAGACCTGGGGGGCATGGGGGAAGGATTGCATGGAGGGGATTGTAACCATGTCAATGATACAATATACTATAGAATGAATGTAAAACTAATGTTCTCCCATGTAAATTGTCACATAATTCACAATAAATCATTTAAGAAAAAACAAACAAACATGAATTCACAAAGTTCCTAGGGATAAATGAGAACCAAAACATAACATAACATAATCTTTGGAACACCATGAAGAAACTGCCAAGAAAGAACACAAAAAATGTGAACTCAGCACAGGAAGACATGCAGAAATAAGAAATCAATGGCACCATAATCTTTGGAACACAATGAAAGCAGTGCTGAGAGGCCAATTTATTGCAATAAATGCACACATCCAAAAAGAAAAAAAGAACCCAAATCAATATATTAACACAACATCTCCAACAACTAGAAACAGACCAGAAAAATAAACCTATGGTCAACAGAAGAAAGGAAATAACAAAGATTACAGCAGAAATAAATGAGAGAGAAAAAAGAATCAACAGGGGAAAAAACTGGTTCTTTGAAAGAATTAATAAAATCGACAAACCACTGGGAAACCTAAAAAAAGAACAGAGGGAGAAGACAAAAATAACATGCATAAGAATCCACATGGTTGATGTCACAACAGAACCAATAGAAATAAAAAGGATAATAAAAGACTATTATGAAGAGTTGTACTCAAATAAATTTGAAAACCTAGAGGAGATGGATACCTTTTTAGAAAATCATGACCTACTTAAACTTACATAGAGTAAAGTAGAAAACTTGAACAGACCTATAACAAAGGCAGAAATTGACCAGGACATCAAAAAACTACCAACCAAAAAAAAGTCCAAGTCCAGATAGCTTCACTGGTGAGTTTTACTTAACATTCAGGTAAGAGCTGTCACCTATTCCACTAAAATTATTCCAGAATATAGAAGAGGATGGAAAACCCCCTAATACATTTTATAAAGCAAGCATAAACCTCATACCAAAACCAGAGAAGGACATCACTAAGAAAGAAAAGTATAAAACAATATCTCTCATGAACACAGAAACAAAATTTCTCAACAAAATCATATCCAACAAAATTCAACAACACATCAAAAAAATAATACATCCTGACCAAGTGGGATTCATACCAGGGATGTAAGGATGGTTCAACATTAGAAAGACAATCAATGTAATATAAATAAGAAAAAGAAAAGAACCATATGATCATATAGATTGATGAAGAAAAGGCATTTGACAAAATCCAATATCTATTCCTGATAAAAACACTCAACAAAGTAGGAATTTAAGGGAAATTCCTCAACATAATTAAGAACATATATACAAAACCAGCAGTTAATATCCTCTCAGGTACCAGACAAGGATGCCCTTTATCACCACTCCTATTCAATATTGTTTTGGAAGTCTTACCCAGAGCTATTCGTCAAGATAGGAATATTAAAGGCATCCAAAATGACAAAGAGGAAGTAAAACTCTTTCTATTTGCAGATGGCATGATCCTATACATAGAAAACCCCAAAGACTCAGGTAAAAAAATTACTGGAACTCATTGGAAGATTCAGCAAAGTGGCATGGTATAAAATCAACATACAAAATTCAATTGGATTCCTCTATACTAATAATGACAACGCTGAAAAGGAAATTATGAACGTAATACCATTTAAAATAGTCACCCAAAGGATGAAATATTTAGGAATAAATGTAACAAGGAAACACAGGACCTATACAAATAAAACTACAAAACATGACTATAAGAACCCAAAAGAGACTTACAAAAATGGAAGAATATATCACCATGCTCCTGGATAGGACGACTTAACATTGTGAAAAATGTCAGTACTGCCCAAAGCAATCTACACATATAACACAATCCTAATCCTGATTCCAACGACAATTCTTTAGAGAGCTGGAAACACAATTACAAATTTTATATGGAAAGGAAAGAGACCCAGGATAAGCAAAGCACTGCTTAAGAAGAAGAACAAAGTTGGAGACCTCTCAATTCCTGATTTCAAAATTTACTACATTGCTACAGTGGTCAAGACAGCCTGGTATAGACACAATGAAAGATACATAGATCAATGGAAAAGAATTGAAAATCCAGAAATTAATCCATCCACATACAGCCAACTGATCTTTGACAAAGGGCCAAAGTACACTGAGTGGAAAAGACATAAAGTCTTCAACAGATGATGCTTGCATAACTGTAAATTGATATGCAAAAGATTGAAACAAGACATTTATCTCACACCATATATAAAGATAAACTAAGCATGGATAAAAGACCTAAATGTGAATCCCAGAATTATAATGGTCATCAATGAAAAAATAGGGACAAATTTGAGGGCTCTAATCTAGGGCACACAAAGACTACCAAACATGTGAAAATTACACAAACTAAAGAAGACAAAATAAATAATTGAGACATTCTAAAAATTAGAAACTTATGTACATCAAAAGATTTCACCGAAAGAGTAAAAAAGGAGCCCACAGCATGGGAAAATATCTTTTGCAATGACATTTCAGACAACGGATTAATTTGTAAAATCTATCAGTGTCTACAACACCTCTACAAGAAAAAGACAAGTAACCCAATTAAAAAAGGGGCACAGGACATGAACAGACACTTCATCAAAGAAGACATTTGAGCAGCCAACAAACATATGAAGAAATGTTCATGATTATTAGCCATTGTTGTTATTGTTAAGTGCCGTCGAGTCAATTCCAACCCATAGCGACCCTGTATAGGGTTTCTGAGGAGCAGCTGGTGAGCTTGAACCACTAAACATGCAGTTCAAAGGGCTTTGCAATCTGGTGCATTAACCCACAGCACCACACCAGGACTCCATTGTTGTTGTTGTTAAGTAAGTTGGAGTCAGTGCTGACTAATAGTGACCCTGCACAGGGTGTCTGAGGCTATACATTTTTACGGGAGCAGATAAGCCCCATCTTTCTTCCGTGGAGCAGCTGGTAGTTTCGAACTGTCGACCTTGATGTTAGCAGCCCAATTCATAACCACTATGCTACCAGAGCTCCTTGGAACTCCATTGGTGTTGTTGTTAAATGTCGTCAAGTCGATCCTGACCCATAGTGACTCTCTGTAGGGTTTCCAAGGAGCAGCTAGTGAGCTTGAACCACCAATCTTGCAGTCCAAATGGCTTTGCAGTCTGGCGCATTAAACCACAATGCCACACCAGGACTCCATTGTTGTTGCTGTTGTTAAGTGCCGTGGAGTCGGTTCTGACTCATAGTGACCCTGTACAGGGTTCCTGAGGCTGTAAATCTTTATGGGAGCAGAAAGCCTCATCTTTCTCCCATGGAACAGCTGGTAGTTTCAAACCGCTAACTGTGAGACTAGCAGCCCGATTCATAACCAGAGCTCCTTATGCTGAGTGAAATTAGTCAGTCACAAAAGGACAAATATTGCTTAAGACCATTATTGTAAAAGCTTCAGAAAATATACCCATACTAAAGTGTACAAATAAATTCTTTGTTGGTTACCAGTGGGGGTGGTGTGAAGGCATTTGGGAGTGGTGGAGGGAAGCAATGGTTGAACACAGGGTAAGGGGCAGAAACAACATAGTTCTGGTATTTGTGAGGACAGTACACAAGAAGGGGGAGAAAGTGGAAGAACAAGGTATACAGGGGAACACTGAGAGAGGTTTGCATGGGCTAAATGGGACAGAGGTAAATAGTGATGCATGCTCAACCTTGGAACAACAGAGATCTGTGATACAGGGATTGAGGCATAGTCTGAAGAGGGGAAATAATAATAAGATGCTTGACTGTCTTACGAATATTGGTTTCCCTTGCCTATTATTGTTAAATAGGCACTTGAGTGGATAGAAAGGAATGTTGGGAAACATGATTACAAAAATCTTGTAAGCCTGTCTTCAGCCTATAACTGATTGGAATACCTAAAAGGGATTCTGCAACTTGCCCAATGAAATAGACCTCTTGTGGAACCTTTTCAGTGTATACGACTTTAGGTGGAATCCTGAGTCCCATCTAGAACCTACTGAGGTGGGACATTCTCACTAGAAAGGACAAGCAGAACTCCCTGGAACAGCTAGAGTGACAGAAGACACATTTTCAAAGAAAGATCATCAGGAAAAACCCAAAACAAAAATGGCAGTATGACTGGCTACAACAAGAATAAGCAAGTTGTTCTCCAGGAAGCCATCAAGGCAAGTAATCAAGTCCCTTCAGGACAAACCCTCCACTAAGATTGAAACTCAAAGGGAACATTAACATTGTTGTTGTTGTTAAGTGCTGTGGAGTTGGTTCCGACTCATAACAACCCTGTACAAGGTTCCTGAGGCTGTAAGTCTTTATGGGAACAGAAAGTCTCATCTTTCTCCTGCAGAACAGCTGGTAGTTTCAAACTGCCGACAATGTACTGATCACCACATTGGTGTACTGATGAGTGGAAGAGTGGGAAAGGCAGCAATGAAGAAATGGTCTGAGTTCAACCACATTCTATAGACTCCCATTGACCTGGAGATGAGAGAGAAGATGAAGGGCTGGTTGGTCCAAAGTGTGATGAGAATAGAACACACCTGAGCCCATGGACAAGGTCATAGCCACAGAGGGCTAAAGCTTAGAGTGAAGCATCCAGCTGATATGAAATGAGGGGAAACACACAAGAACACCCAAAGATGCAGATAGTACCCATTTGACCTAGCCTTGATGGCTTGAGAATCAGAACTTGACTAGAGGAAGATTAAAAAAAACAAACAAACAAATGAAAAACCAACAATTTAGGAAACGAGGGTAAATTGCTACAATTTGATGAACTTGACCTTGTGGAGGTTATTGTTGTTGTTGTTGTTGTTTTTATGTATCATGGAGTCAGTTCCGACTCACAGCGACCCTGTACAGGGTTTCCGTGGCTGTAAATCTTTACGGGAGCAGAACGCCTCATTTTTCTCATGTGAAACAGCTGGTAGTTTCGAACTGCTGACCCTGAGGTTCACAGCCCGATTTGTAACCACTACGCTCTAAATATCAACAGAGAGGGAAGGAGTCTTCACATCAAGTATTAATGCTATCCCCTCTGTACACAAGGTAGACAGGGACAGGCAACTTAGACATTGGCTACCTAAAATGAGGGGGTGATAAAGACATGAAGTGACTGGCTTACAAGGTTTAAAGAGAGTTTAGTTTATGTAGTGAAGCAAAGTATATGAGTTGCTGGATGTAAAACTGATGATTTGCCCTGTAAACTTTCACTCAATTCACAATGAAAACTTACAAACTAGAAACCAAAAACCAAAAACCTGAGCAGCAGGGCAATATTAATCTCCTATAAAGTAAACTTATGGAAAAACCCAGCATAAAAGACAAAGAAGGATATTATCTCGTAATTAAAGGATCTATTGAACAAGTGGACATAACCGTAATAAATATCTATGCTCCCAATGAAAAAGCCTCAAAACACACAAATCAAACTCTAACAGAATTGAAGAAAGAAATAGACAAACTAAAATAGACAAATCTTATTGTGGTGGCACTGTAAGATACACATTGGACAGTGAACCACAACGTCAGTGGTTCAAACCCACCAGCTTCTCCTCAGAAACACTATATAGGGACTATGAGTCAGAACTAACTCAACTTGTTGGCATTTAACAACAACAACACAGTAATAGCAGGAGCTTTTAGTATACCACCTTGGGAAAAGAAAAGAACAGCAAGAAAAGAACTTAACAAAGGCACAGAGGAACTAAACAATACAGCCAATCAACTTGATCTCAGATTTGTACTTAGCAGTCATCCCAACAACATGACAATTCACATTCTTTTCCAATACACCGGAAACATTGCCCAGAATAGACCATGTGTTAAGCCACAAACAAATCTCAGCAAGTTTTGAAGTATCAAAATACTACAAGCCATATTTTCAGATCCAGATCACAGTGCTATAATATTACAAATCTACAATGGGAAGGTAAAGGAAACAATCAAATACATGGACACTGAAAAACATCTTGCTGAAAAACTACTGGTTAATAGAACAAATGGAAAAAAACAACAACAAAAAACCAACAATCGTAAAGCAAATAAGAAAGAATATACAACATATCAAAATCTTAGGAGCAAAGTAACAGCAGTGTTGAGAAGGCAATTTATAGCAATAAACGTACACATCCAAAAAGAAGAAAGAATTCAAATTAACACATTAGCACAACATCTCCAACAATTAGAAAAAAGACAAGTAAAGTAAGCCTGTAAGTCACCAGAAGAAGAGAAATAATAAAGATTAGAGCCAAAATAAATGAATTAGAAGATAGAAAAGCAATAGAAAAAAGTATCAAGGCAAGCAGCTGGTTCTTTCAAAAGATTAACAAAATTAGCAAACCATCCTCAAATCTAACAAAAGAAAAGTGGGAGACTAGACATATAACTTGCATAAGAAATGACATGGGTAATGTCACAATAGAACCAATGGAAATAAAAAAGATAACAGAATATTCTGAAGACTTGAAAATCTAGAAGAAATGGTTGTTGTTACGTGCCGTCGAGTCGGTTCCGACCCATAGCGACCCCGTACAGGGTTTCCAAGGCTGTAAATATTTACGGGAGCAGAAAGCCTCATCTTTCTCCCGCGGAGCGGCTGGTAGTTTTGAACTGCTGACCTTAAAGGTTCGCTGCCCGATTCGTAACAACTACGCTACCAGAGCTCCTTAGAAGAAATGGATAAATTTTTAGAAAAACACGATTTACCTAAACTCACACAGAGGGAAGTAGAATGACTATAACAAAAGAAGAAATTGATCAAGTCAGTACAAAACTCCCAACCAAAAAATTCCTGACGCAGATGGTTTTACTGGTGAATTTTATCAAACATTCAGAGAAGAACTGGCATCAATTTTACTCAAACTACTCAAGAATATAGAAAAGTATAGGAAAACTTCCAAATATATCTAATAAAGCAAGCATAATCTCATATAAAACCAGGAAAGGACATCACTGAAAAAGAAAATTCAGACCAATATTCCTCATGTAACATAGATGCAAAAATTCTCAACAAAATCCTAGCCAGTGGAATTCAGTAACATATCAAAAAGTAATACATCATAACCAAGTGGGATTCATTCCAATGATTGCATGATGATTCAGTATTATAAAAGCAATCAACCAAATTCAGCATATAAATGTCTTTTAAAATGGAAAAGAACCATGTGATCATATTGACTGATACAGAAAAGGTATTTGGCAAAACTCAACATTCATTCTTTTTTAAATTCACTACTCAAGATTTTTATGAGGGTCAGGACTTCAAAAGTCCAATAAAGATTACAATAGATATTTATTCAAAGTTAACATATTTGTACTCTAAACAGCTCTTGAATTAATCAACTTCATAAAAATACTTTGAGCTCCACATATTTCAATTACATGATTACAGTATTCAATTACAAGAATCTTTGCCCATTTTTCTATCTCTTTTCTTTCCTGAATAACCTCTTTCAGGTATGGTTCAAGGTAGAATTTATCCTCCTTAAATTTTGTCCACTGTTTTTTAGGCAAGATCTGCTGCCTCATGGTCAGGTCCAGTGCTCTCTTAATGCAAAACATCTGGTCATTCTACAGTTTCTCAGGAAGTCTTCTTTGGTCTTCTTTTACATCTTCATTTTGTAGATGGTATCATCTCACATTAACCCGAGTTTATTGAACACTGCAGCATTGTAATACCATTTTCTAATACCATCCAGCCACTGGCCTGATGCTGCAATGATAGACCTGCCAGCCATTTTGACCCCCTCAAGATTCATTCTTAATAAAAACATTCAACAAAATAGTAATTGAAGAGAAAGTCTTTAACATAATTAAGAGCATATATGCAAATCTAACAGCCCAAATTACATTCAATAGAAAGATACTGAAAGCATTCCATGTGCAAACAGAAACTAGACAAGGATGCCCTTTATCACCACTACATCAATATTGTGTTGGAAGATTTATCCAGAGTTATTAGGCAAGATGTTGTTGCTAAATGCCCGTCGAGTTGGTTTCAACTCTTAGTAACCCTGTATAGGATTTCCAAAGAGCAGGTAGTGAGTTTGAACTGCCGCCCCTGTGGTTCAAACTGACCTTGTCATTGAGTGCTTATCTTACACCCCCACACCAGCACTCCTTCTTCCATATGGTGATGGTGGTGGTGTGGTTATGTGCTGTGGAGTTGGTTCCGACGCATGGTGGTATTGGTGGTTATGTGCTATGGAGTCATTTCTGACAGTATAGGGTTTCTGAGGCTGTTAAACTTTATTTGAGCAGAAAGCCTCATCTTTCTCAAGGAATGGCTGGTAGTTTGGAATTGCTGACCTTGAATCTAGCAGTCAGACTTGAAACCACTGCTCTACCAGAGCTCCTTTCCTTATGTTGTTGCTGATAAGTGCCTTCGAATCAGTTCTGACCCATAGCAACCCTGCATAGGGCTTCCAAGGAGCAGCTAGTGAGCTTGAGTTCCTGACCTTGCAGTTCAAATGACTTTGCAGTCCAGCATATTAACACACAGTGCCATACCAGGACTCCCCATTTCTTTACAGTAACATGTAAAAACAAAAACAAACAAACAAAAAACAAAATAACTGGCATAGTCAGCCACACTTAAGAAAATAACTTCCAGAGTGGTAAAGCAATGAAATGCAGAAGGCTCGTGTTACTTGCAAAACAAGGGAATACACAGACATTTGTCATCCTGGAACTAAAGAAGAAACACAGCAAGATAGAGAAATTAATGGCATCAGTTCTGCTTAGTGTTTACTACTTGGGCTGCCAACCTCAAGGTCGGCAGTTCGAAACTACCAGATGTTCCAAGGGAGAAAGATCAGGCTTTCTGCTCCTGTAAAGATTTGCAGCCTCGGAAACACTGTGCAGGGTCACTATGAGTCCGAACCATCTCCACGGTACTCAACAACAACAACAATAAATTGGCAAAGAAAGGAGCTCTGGTAGCTTAGTGGTTACGAATCGGGCTGTGAACCTTAAGGTCAGCAGCTCGAAACTACCAGCTGTTCTCAGAAACCCTGTACAGAGTCGCTATGAGTCAGAAACGACTCCAAGGCGCTTGAAAACAACAAAAAATTGGCAAAGAAGTAAAACTCTTTCTATTTGTAAATTATATGATCCTGTGCAAAGAATATCCCAACAACACAGCAAGCAAATTGTTGGAACTCTTTGAACGTTTCAGCAAATATACAAGATCATATATATAAATATATAATGACAGGATATCAATATGCAAAAATCAGTTCGAGTCGCTATACTAACAAAAACAGCCATGAAAAGGAAATTATTAAAACAATACTATTTACTATAGCTACCCAAAAGATTAAATTGTTATGAATAAATATAACCAGAAAAACAAAAGACCTATATAAAGAAAACTACAAAATATTATGACAAGAAACCAAAAGAGATTTCAAAAAATGGAAGAATATAACATGCTCACAGATAGGAAGACTTAACAATGTGAAAATGTGACTAGTATCCAAGGCAATCTTACAGATAAAAACAATTACAATCCAGATTCCATCATTATTCTTTAAGGATAAGGAAAAAATGAATACAACTTTATATGGAGAGGAAAGAAACCTCAGATAAACAAAGCACTGTTATAGAAGAACGAAGTTGGAGGACTCTCACACCCTGATCTAAAAAAATAAAGCAGCCTGGTACAAGTGCAATGAAAGATACATAGATCAATGGAACAGAATAGAGAATCCAGAAGTAAATCCATCCACATATAGTAACTTATCTTTGGCAAAGGGCCAAAGCACATTAAATGAGAAAGAGATAGTCTCTTCAACAAATGATGCTGGCAAAAATTGAAATTGATTTGCAGTAGAATGAAACAAGATCCATAACTCACACTATACCAAAAGGAACAAAATGTGGATTAAAGACCTATCTGTAAAATCTATAGCAATAAAGATCATCAATGAAACACCAGGAACAAACTTAGGGGCCCTAGTACATGGCATACATATAGTATCAAACATTACAAAAAAACACAAAATCAGTAGATAATTAGAAACTTATGTTCATCAAAAGACTTTTCCAAAAGGGTAAAAATGGAGCCCACAGACTGGGAATTTTGTTTTTCAATAGCATATCAGACAAAGAACTAATATCTAAAATTTGTAGAAAACAACAACATCTCTACAAGAAAAAGACAAAAAACCTAACTCAAAAATTTGCACAAGACACAAACAGAGATTTTATCAAGGAAGACATCCAGGCAGCCAACAAATATATGAAGACATGTTCACGATCATTAGCCATTAGAGAAATTCAGATCAAAACAACAATGAGATATCATCTCATACCAACATTTACAGCTAAGTTATAAATGCTGGCAACAGTGTGAAGACCCTCCTATATTGCTGGTGGGATTGTAAAATGGTTAAACCATTCTGGAGAATGGTATGATGATTCCCCAAAAAGTTGGAAATAGAAATACCTATGGCCCAGCAATCCCTCTACTTGGTATATCCACAAGAAATACAAGCCAGGACATAAGTAGATGTATGCACACTGATGTTCATCACAGCACTATTCACAATAACAAAAATATAGACAGCCTAAATGTCCATCAACAGAAGAATGGATAAACAAACTTTGGTACATACATACAGTGGAATTATATGCAACATTTAATAATGATGATAAATCTGAGAAACACTTCATAACTTGGATGAACCTGGAGGACATTATGCTGAGTGTAACTAGTCAATCACAAAAGGACAAATATCGTACGAGACCACTATTGTAAAGGCTTAAGAAAAGGTTTCCAGACTAAAAGAAATATTCTTTGATGGTTACCAAGGGTGTGTGTAATGGGGGGGGGGGGGAGGGATTTACCAGCTACAAGGTTTTATTGTTGTTGTTAAGTGCCTTCAAATCAGTTCCGACCCCTAGTGACCCTGCATAGGGCTTCCAAGGAGCAGCTGGTGAGCTTGAACTGCCGACCTTGAAGTTCAAATGGCTTTGCAGTCTGGCTCATTAACCCACAGCACCACACCAGGGTAGACACATGTTAATTTGAGTGATGGTGAAAGCAATATACAAGAAGGGAAAGAGTGATAAACAAGAAGATGGGGGGTGGGGATTGGCAGAAGAAGGATGAAGACAGATGAAGACACACAAGATATACAAGGGCTAAAGGAGATATAGGTAAAAAGTGATGTATGTATAGCCTTAGAACAACAATATTTTGTGGGTAGATACATGGATAGAGACGCATATTGAATGGGCATTGGAGGAAGAGTGGAATATATATATATTGTTCTACTTCTGTCAATCTATCCAGGATCTTCTAACATGACCCCTCAGTCTGCAATCCATTCTTGGGGCCTTGTCATTTGCCAATGCCTTCAATGCAGCTTGGTTCTTGATCACATACTACCTCTTTAAAT
>NW_006408627.1:1748743-1759297 GCF_000296735.1 Chrysochloris asiatica
TATTTACCTTCCCTGCAAGCACAACTGTGAATGTGGTGGAGTATACAGTGGGCAAAATGATGAAAACTTCTTGGATATTATCAAACATCTTAAGGCAATAAATAGCTGAGTCTAGGGGCTCAGCACTATAGTTTCAGGGGACACTATGGTCAATTGTCTTAACATAGTCCACAAGATAATGTTCTACATCCTACTTCGGTGAGTAGTGTCTGGGATATTAAAAGCTCATGAGTGATTGTCTAAGTTTCAATTATTGGTCTCTCCATGTGCAGAAGAAATAAGAGAGATAATAACTGAAGATGCTTAGAATCAATTAGTGCATGGATTAATGGATCTTTTGAACATCAGTTTCCATGATACTGAGATTAGAAGAACTAGATGGTGCCCAGCTATCACTACCAACTGCTCTGAGAAGGGTCACATTAGAAGGTCCCAGATAGATTGGCAAGAATAAGTGGAGCAAAACTCAAAAAAAAATTTTTTTTTAAATAAAACAAAAGTAATCATATAAAGACTGTGATACTGGTCAGAAAGACACTGGAGGAATCTGAGACTATGACTCTCAACCACCCATCAGGTCTGGAGAGGAACTCACTCTAGTAGCCCAACTTTCAGCCAACTAGTAGATAGGTATATAGTGGGAACAACAACATTAGTAAATTGTTCTCTATGAATTATAGAATTCAGTATGAATTATAAAACGGCAAAAGTAAGAAGGGATGGAAAGATGGGTGGAATGGAGATAGGAGCCACAGGGAGGAAGCAGGATAACTGTTGCTCCATGAAAGGGATTGAAATTATTGAGATGAAACAAAGTGTATAATTTGTTGAGTGTAAAACTGATGATCTTGTCATCACTCAATTCACAATAAAAAGGAAAAAAGTAAAAATAAAGCAAGTCCATGAAAGTAAAAATATGTCTTTGAACATATCCCACCTGAATTTGAAGACAATCTCAAGAAGAGATTAGAAGTATTAATTACTAATGACCAAAGACCAGAAAAACTATGGGATGGCATCAAGAATATCATACAGTAAGAAAGTAAAAGGTCATTGAAAAAGACAAGAAAGAAAGAAAAGTGCAAAATCAATATCAGAAGAGACTCTGACACTTGCTCTTCAGCACAGACATGCTAAAGCAAATGGAAAAAATGAGTAAGTCAAACTGCTGAACAGAAAATTTCAAAGGGAACCTTAAGAAGACAAAGTATTATAGTGAAATGTGCAAAGACCCGGGGTTAGAAAAAAGGAGCATTTCTCAAGCTGAAAGAACTGAAGAAAAAAAATCAAACCTTGAATTGTAATATTGAAGGAACTCCATAGGCAATCAAAAGAGCATGGAAGTTATACACAGAATCACTGTACCAAAAAGAAATGACAGATGTTGAAACATTTTCAAGAAGTAGTATATGATCAAGAACCAATGGTACTGGAGGAAGAAGTACAAGCTGCACCGAAGTCATTGGCAAATAACAAGACCCCAGGAATTGGATTATAAATTGAAATCTTTCAACAGATAATGTAACACTGAAGGCACTCAATCACCTATGCCACAAAATTTGGAAGACAGCTACTTGGCCAACCAATTGGAAGAGATCCATATTTGCGTCCATTGCAAAGAATATGGAAAATCTTTAAGCAACATCATAAATTTTTTGCTGAAGATATTTCAAAAATGGCTGCAATAGCACATTGACAGATAACAGCCAGAAGTTCAAGCCTGATTCAGAAGAGAATGTGGAACTAGAAATATCATTGGTGCGACAGCTCTTGGGTGAAAGCAGAAAATACCAGAAAGATATTAACCTGCACTTTATTGAGTGTGCAAAGACTTTTGACTCTGTGGATTATGACAAGTTATGAATAACATTGATAATAATGGGTATTCCAGAACATTTAGTTGTGTATATAAACCAAGAGGCAGTCATTCAAATAGAACAAGGGCATACCAAATGATTTAAAATCAAGAACGGTGTCTTTCACCATACTTATTCAATTTGTATGCTGAACAAATCATCTGAGAAACTGGATTATATGACAAAGAACATGGCATCAGGATTGGAGGAAGACTCTGTAACAGCATTTGCTATGTAGATGATACAATTTTGCTTGCTGAAAGCAAAGAGGACTTTGATGAAGGTCAAAGATCACAGCCTTCAGTATGGATTGCAGCTTAATATAAAGAAAACAAAAATCTTCACTAGTGGGCCAGTAAATAACATCATGATAAGTGGAGAAAAGATCGATCTTGTCAATGATTTCATTTTACTTGGATCCATAATCAACACTCATGCAGGCAGCAGCCAAGAAATCAAATGACGTATTACAACAGACCTCTTTAAATGTTCAAGAGTAAAGACATCAGTTAGAGGATTAAGGTGCCTGATCTAAGACCTGGCATTTTCAATATCCTCATATGCATGTTGTAGTTGGACAATGGATAAGGAAGACTGTAGAAGAATTGGTGCATTTGAGTTATGATGTTGAAGAATCTTGAATATACCTTGGACTGACAAAGAACAAACAAATCTGTATTGGAAGAAGCACAACCAGAGTACTCCTTAGAAGCCAGGATGGTAAAACGTCATCTCTCACACTTTGGACATATTTTAAGGAGGAACCAGTATTGGGAGAAGTATATCAAGCTTGGTAACGTGAAATGTCAATGAGGAAGTCCCCCAAGGAGATGGATTGGCACAGTGGCAGCAGCAGTGGGCTTGAGCATAACAATTGTGAATATGGCCCAGGATCGGACAACGTTTCATTCTGTTGTACATAGGGTTGCTATGAGTCAGAATCAACTTGATGGCACCAAAAAGCAACAACAAAATGCCACTGATACTTCAAATATCAGTAGGGTAATACAGGTTTAAGTGGAGCTTCCAGATAAAGACAGAGTAAGAAGAAAGGCCTCGTGATCTACTTCTGAAAATTAGCTGAAGAGCATTTATTGCTGGACTTTTATTGTTGAGCATTTACCAGTTGCGTGACCTTGACTAAAGCAATTTATTTATTTATCCTAATCCTGATATGTAAATTGGTGATAATGATAATCATATGATTGCTGTAACAATAAAATGGTTAATATTTGTAAAATGCTTAGTACTTGATATACAGTAAATAACATTTAACTGTATGCTGTGAACCGTTTAGACGGCATGGAAGAACAATACTTAATAAGAAAGCCAAAAACTAGTTTCTGTAATTTGCATTCTATCTGAATTGATTTTGTCTTCTTAACACACTTATTAACAACACAGAGTAAAGTTGTTTTCTACTTTTGTATACAAAATGCTATGTCCAATAACAAGCCCTTTGCTATTGGGGCATTTTTGCATCTTCACAAATGAGAAAGCTGAGTTTCAAATTTGATCATTATTTTAGGATTTCATTGCCAATAATTGGCACAGCTGAGATTAGAAGCATGATATAATGTCAGAAGACCATATCTCCAATTTTCACTCAAACTATTGTGTTTCTAGTATAGATTAAAATAAGGAGTATTTCTCTCTCCATATTTGAAACCAGTATCCTTTGTCTGACTCCTAACATCCTTTAAAAACTCTCCTGATTTTACAGTTTCAACTGTTGGTGGTGTAGTGGGTTATAGGTTGGGTTGATAACTTCAAGGTTATCAGTTCGACTCCACCAGCTGCTAAGTGGGAGAAAGATGAAGTGGTCTGCTCCTGTAATGATTTACAGCCTTAAAAGACCTATATAGGGTAACCCTGAGTTGGAACTGACTCCACGGCACACAACAACAACAACACCTTTATTTGGGAGCACAGTGGCTTCATGTGATAAGCGCTGGGCTGAGAACCACAAGTCCATATTTTGAGACTACTAGCCACTCTGTGGGGGAAAGATGACACTTTCTGTTCCTGTGAATATTTAAAGCTTCAGAAATAGGGTTATTATGAGTCAGAACTGACTCCATGGTACTTAATAACACCTTTATTACCAGCTATCAGAAAAATGTTTACCTGTCCTTTATTGACTATGCAAACACTTTTGATTGTGTGAACCATGACAAGGTACAGATAATATTGTGAAGAATGGCATTCCATAAGACTAAATTGTGCCCATAAGGAGCCTGTATGTAGAACAAAAGGCAGTCATTACAACAGAACAAAGGAGTACTGAATGGTTAAAATCAGGAAAGGTGGGTGTCATGGTTGGTTGTATTCTTTCACAATATTTATACAGTCTATATGCTGAGCAAATAATCCAAGAAGCTGGATTATATGTGGAACATGGCACCGGAATTGGAGGAAGACCCATTAATAAGTTGTGATATGCGGAAGATACAACCTTGCTTGCTGAAAGTGAAGAGAATTTAGAATACTTGTTGATAAAGATCAAAGACCACAGCCTTACGTATGGGTTACATCTCAATGTAAAGAAAGCCAAAGTCCTCACAACTGGGCCAATAAACATCATGGTAAATGAAGAAAAGATTGAAGTTGTCAAAAACTTCATTCTTCATTTTGCTTGGATCCACTATCAACACTCATGGAAGCATTTGTCAAGAAATCAAACAATGTATTGCATTAGACAAATCTGCTGCACAAGACCTCTTTAAAGTGTTGAAGAGCAAAGATGTCAGTTTGAGGACTAAGTTATGCTTGACCCAAGCCATGGTATTTTCAATCCCCTCATATGTATATGGACTCCTGGGTGGTGCTATGACTCTCAAGACTGGCAGTTGAAACACACCAGCTGCTCCTTGGAGACCCTATGCAGGGTCTTCTTGAGTCGAACCCAACTTGACGATACTTAACACACAACACAATGTATTCTGTAAGATGTGTTGGCAGTGGGTATAAACAGTAGTGGAAAAGGATTAATTTAAGCTGATTCTCTGTTTTGGGTCAGAAACCAGGGGTCTTAATGATTTTTCCATTGAACTAGAGGAGTTGATTTCAAATGAAAGAGAGGCATCTTAGTTGGAAAGATTGAGTTAAGAAGTGTATGACATCTAGAGAATATTTTTAGGCTGGTTTGAAGCTAAGACAACAATTAGTTGAAATAATGGGTGAAAACAAAATCACTGTAAGGAAGTTTGCAGTTTAGCCAGGGTTTAAATGCAAGTCAATCTAATTCCAATGCCCATACTCTTTCTATGATTCCATACTGTCATTTCCCAAGTATAACATCTACCTATTCCTGTTATGCTTTATATACTACTTGAAAGACACTTTGTCTCCATCGCTAAGTTCTTAGATCCTATTTGTCCTTTGAATCTCAACTCAATTGCTACTTCATGCATAGGGTTTCCCAGACTGTAAGAGTCAATCGTAATCTTTCCTACCCCATTTTTACATTGCATTGTTTTTATTTTTAACTCCTCTGTCACTTAATATCTTCAAGAACTCAGAAAGTTATTTTGGACAATCCCTTCTTATTATTTCATGAATCCCTTCTTCAAGAACCTCCATGATTAATCTTGTAGCTTTTCCTTAAATAATTCATTAGAGTCAAGCAGTTCATGGTTTTTAGAGACAACTCATTCCAATTAAAGACAGTTACAATTACTAGGAAATGCTCTCTATTTTTTCCAAATCTGTCTGTATTAAGCGTTATGCACTGGTACTTGATTTATCCACTGGAATCTACTACCTCTTCAAATGGCAGACCTTCAGTTTTAAAAAGATAGCTATCATGTCCCACTTTATTTTCCATTCCCAAAGTGAATTTTTTTCTGTTCCTAAAGCCACTCTTCAGGACATGTTATTTTTGGTTTTTGCTTTTCTAAGTTTTTATTGTGAATTAAGTGATAGTTTACTGGAGAGAACATCAGTTTTACATTCATCCTATGGTATTTGTTTAATTGCAATGATTACAATTCCCTCCATGCATCATAATTCAACAGTATTTGCTTTCATTCCCTCTGATTTTTTTTTTTTGGGGGGGGGGGTTGTGGAGCAGGGGTGTGTGTGCACAAAACACTTAGGAATATATAATCATTTAAACACAAGGACACATTCTACAAATCTACTTCCATGCCACCAACACACAGTCTTTCTCTTTCCATAAGTCTGAAGTCCTCAGCTGATCTATCACTCCATGTCAACATTTCTATCTCTGGTGTTGTTGTTTCTATGGATAGGGTCCCAAATTCCACTCATGCTCTTTTTCCTTGATGGTCCTATGGTTCTCTGTTCCTGGAATGTAATATTAACTACTCCCTCTTTATGTTACAAACCTACTATCTTTATAGTTGTGACAATTGCAATTCATCATGATAACAATTACTCACAATTGAATCATAAGAATCTTATCCCCATCTCTTTTCGCCAGACCTGTCTTGGCAAGAAGAAAACTATTCAGTGGGAATTTTACCATGTCCCGCACAATCTGACACTAAACTCCCTCTTGAAAACTTGTAAGCAAGCCACTTCATGCCTTTATGCCCCCTCCACCCCCTCTTTTAGGTAACAAATGTCTAAGTTGCCTATCCCTAGCAATCTTATGTACAGAGAGGATAGGATTGATCCTTGATGTGAAAACTCCTTTCTGGTCAGTTGGTATTTTGGACTACCACATCAATAAATATTGGTCAATTTCATCCAAATTATAGCAATTTACACTTGTTTCCTTTATCAAATTTCTTTTTTATCTTCTTTGAGTTGAGTTCTGAGCATCAAGTCATCAAAGCAGGTCAAATGAGTATTATCTTCAAGTTTGGGCAGTCTTTTGCATATCCTTTCACTTCATATTAGCTGAAGGCTTCACTTTCAGCTGTAGTCCTCCATGGGCTAGACTCAGGAGTCCCCAGGTCTCATCATACTTCGAACCAACCAGCCATTCCTCTTGTCTCTCTCAGCTCAATGTCAACAGGAGTCTACGGAACATGTTTGAACTCAGCCCATATCTTCATTGCTGCCTTTCCCCCACTGCCACTCACCAGCAGACCAATGTTTTCACCAGTAAGCTTACATGCCTGCTAGTGTGTTCCCTTTGCATTTCAGTCTTAGAGGGGGTTTGTCTTGAAGGGACTTGATTGCTTGCCTTGATGGCTTGCCAGTGAACTTGCTTGTTCTTGTAGTAGCCAAGCAGCCTGCTATTTTTGTTTTTGATTTTTACTGCTGGTCTTTCTTTCAAGAAATATCCTGAAAGCTCATCCAAGTTGGTCTAGTTGTCCTTTCTAATGGGCATGTCTCACCTCAGAATGTCCTGGATGGGGTAAAGGATTCCACCCGAGGTCCTATATACTACAAAGGCTCTGCAAGAAGTCTATTTTATTGGGCAAGTTCTAGAATCCCTTTTAGGTATTCCAATCAGTTATATGTTGAACTGGACTTAAAAGATTTCTGTAATTATGTTCACTGATATTCATTTCTACCCCACTCAAGTGTCTACTTTACAATAGAAGGGAAGGGAAACCAATATTCATAAGGCAATCAAGCATCTTAATATTTTCTCCCTGTTTTACCCATTCAGACTATGCCTAAATCCCTGTATCACAGAAACCTGTTGTTCTAAGGTTGAGCATATATCTCTATTTACCTCTGTTCCATTTAGTTCATGCAAACCTGCCTTAGTGTTTCCTTTTCTACCTTGTCCTTCCACCCCCTTCACTCATCTTGTGTATTGCCTTTCCCACCACCTGAACTATGATGTGTCTGCCTCCTACCCTGTGCTCTACCATCCTCTCCCTCACACCCTTGGTACTAAACAAAGAATTTCTTTTTTCCCTTTTAGTATGGATATCATTTGTTAAGCTTTGTCAATAATGATTGCGTCAATATTTGTCCGTTTGTGACTGACTAATTTCACTCAGCATGTGAATAATGTCCTCAAGGTTCAGCCACGTTATGTGGTAGCTTACAGCTTCCTTGTTGTTCTCCAAGGTAGCATAATATTCCATTGTATGTATGAACCAAAGTTTGTTTATCCATTCTTCCATATATGGGCACTTAGGTTGCTTCTATCTTTTTTGCTATTGTGAATAGTGCTGTGATAAACATTGGTGTGCATGTATCTACTTGCATTTCTTGTGGATAAATACCAAATTGCTGGATCATAAGATATTTCTATTTCCAACTTTTTGAGGAAGGTCTGTACTGTTTTCCAGAGTGGTTGGACCATTTTGCATTCCTACCAACAATGTAGGAGGGTCCCAGTCTCTCCACATCCTTGCCAGCATTTATTTTCCTCTGCTTTTTTTAACTTTGCTATTATTGCTGGTGTGAGATGATGTCTCATTGTTGTTTTGATTTGCATCTCTCTAATGGCTTGGGTTGTATTCTTTCACCATACTTATTTAATCTGTATAATGAGCAAATAATCCAAGAAGCTGGGTTATATGAAGAAAAACGTAGCATCAGGATTGGAGGAAGACTCATTAACAGCCTGGTATATGCAGATGATACAACCTTGCTTGCTGAAAATGAAGATGATTTAAAATACTTACTGATGAAGATCAAAGACCACAGCCTTCAATGTAGAATGTATCTCAATGTAAAGAAAACAAAAATCCTCACAACTGCACTAATAAACAACATTCTTATCAATGGAGAAAAGATTGAAGTTGTCAAGGATTTCATTATTCTTGGATCAATTATCAACACTCATGGAAGCAATCAAGAAATCAAATGACACATAGCATTAGGCAAATCTGCTGCACAAGACCTTTATAAAGTGTTGAAGAGCCAAGATGTCAGCTTAAGGACTAAGGTGTGCCTGACCCAAGCCATGGTATTTTCAATAACCTCATATGTATGCGAAAGCTGGAGAGTGAATAAGGAAGACTGTAGAAGAATTGTTACTTTTGAGTTATGGTGTTGGAGGATAATATTGAAAATGCCATGGGCTGCCAAAAGAACAAAGATCTGTGTTGGAAGAAGTGCAACCAGAGTACTCCTTGGAGGCCAAAATGGCCAAACTTTGTCTCTCATACTTTGGACATATTGTCAAGAAGGATCAGTCTCTGGAGAAGGATATCATGTTTGGTACGGTGGAGGGTCAGAGAAAAAGAGGAAGACCCCCAGTGAGATGGATGGGCAATATAGCAGCATCAGTGGATTCAAGCATAGCAACAATTGTGAGGTTGGCCCAGGATTGGACAGTGTTTCATTTCTGTTGTGTATAGGGTTGCTATGAGTTGGTACCGACTCGATGGCACTTAACAACAACAATGGCTAGTCATTGTGAACATTTCTTCATATATTTGTTGGCTGCCTGAATGTCTTCATTGGTGAAATGTCTTTTCATATCGTATGCCCATTTTTTAATAGGTTATTTGTCTTTGTCTCATAGAAGTGTTGTAGTTTCCTACAGCTTTTAGAAATTAGGCCCTTTTCTGATATGCCATTGCAAAAGATTTTTTCTTATTCTGTGGACTTCCTTTTTACTCTTTTGGTGAAATATTTTGATGCACATAAGTTTATAATTTTTAGTATGTCCCAGTCATCTATGTTGTCTTTTGTTAGTGCAATTCTCACAATGTTTGGTAGTCTATGTGTGCCCTATATCAGAGTCCTTAAACTTGTCCCTATTTTTTCATTGATGCCTTTATAATTATAGGATTCACATTTAAGTATTAAATACATGGCAAGTTAGTTATTATATATGGTATGAGATAAAGGTTTGTTTTCAGTCTTTTGCATATTGATTTCCAGTTCTACCATCATCATCTGTTGAAGACACTATGTCTTCCCCACTCAATGCATTTTGGACCTTTGTCAAAGATTACTTGGCTGTGTGTAGATGGGTTAATTTCTGTACTTTTAATTCTGTTCCATTGATCTATGCATTTTTCATTGTGCCAGTACCAGGCTCTTCTGATCACTATAATTTTGAAATCAGGGAGTGAGAGGCTTCTAAGTTGTTTTAATTACCTATTACAGTTGAACCAACATGGTAGCACTTAACAATAAAAACAATATTACAATTATGTTCTAACCATCACCAAATACCATGAAGAACACAACTATGGACTTCATTGTTATGAGCATTTTCAGTACTATAACAATTTGTTGTTGATAAGTGTAGTAATTTTGTTAAAGGTAATACAGAAACTGTTACAATCATACATTGATAGAGAACTTTCAGAGGTTCAAGCCAGATTCAGAAGAGGTTGTGGAATTAGGGATATATTGCTGATGTCCGATGGATCTTGGCTGAAAGCAGAGAATATCAGAAAGATGTTTAGCTGTGCTTTATTGACTATGCAAAGGCTTTTGATTGTGTGGATCATGACAAGCTATGGACAACATTGTGAAGCATGAGTATTGCTGAACACTTAATTGTACTCATGAGAAATCTGTACCTGGACTAAGAAACAGTTGTCTGAACAGGACATGGGAACATTGAATGGTTTAACATTAAAAAAGGTGTGTGACATGGTTGTATTCTTTCACCATACTTATTCAACCTGTATACTGAGTAAATCATCTGAAAAGCTGGGTTCTATGAGGCTAAAATGGCCTCAGGATTGGAGGAAGACTCATTAACAACCTGCGATATGCAGATGATACAACCTTGCTGCTGAAAGTGGAGAGGACTTAAAACATTCACTGACGAAGATCAAAGAACACACCTTCGGTATGG
>NW_006408627.1:1772387-1776502 GCF_000296735.1 Chrysochloris asiatica
GTTAGCCCAGGATCTGATATTGTTTCGTTCTGCTGTGCATGGGGTCGCTATGAGTCGGTTCCGACTCGATGGCACCTGACAACAACAACAACAACATAGAAAGATATGCATATATATAGAGAGAGAGACAGATTTTTGCTTTCTATTTATCTATGTGATATTCAGGATATACATGTGTGGTGCTATAGAATAAGCTCTAGACTGCTAACTGCAAGGTCAGCAGTTCAAACCCACCAGCCACTTCTCAGAAACCCTATACAGGGTCGCTTTAAGTCAGAGCTGACTTAAGGGCATATAACAACAACAACAACAAAAGTCTTTCTTTGCTTCCAACTTTCACATTCCAATCAGTAGCAATTGTCAGTGCATCTCATCTGTCATTTTGTCTTACTGGCCTATGTGTTGCTATAATGCTGGAAGCTATGATGCTGATATTTCAAATGTCAGCATGGTCCATTATTATGGGTAGGTTTTAGTCAGATTGCAGACTAAAGCACACTGGAAAGAAGGACCTGATGATCTACTTCTGAAAAAACTGAACCATGAAACCCTTATTAATAGCAGTGAAACTCTGTCTGAGTGCCAGAAGATAAGCCCCAGGTAATAAGGCACTTGAGATACAACTAGGGAAGAACTGCCTTCTAGGATGAAGTAAAGCTCTTGAGGTCCTACATTTGCTGAAGTGGAATCACTCAGAATGAGAAGAAAAATCTGCAAACATTCAGTAGTTATTAGAATGTGGACTATGTTGTTCTTGTGTTGGGTGCCACCAATGCGGTGCTGACTCATAGCAACTCTATGCACAACAGAACAAAACACTGCTTGGTCCTGGGACAATCTCA
Organism: Chrysochloris asiatica; assembly: GCF_000296735.1. Classification (NCBI taxonomy): domain Eukaryota; kingdom Metazoa; phylum Chordata; class Mammalia; order Afrosoricida; family Chrysochloridae; genus Chrysochloris; species Chrysochloris asiatica. The sequence goes on from NW_006408627.1 coordinate 1,773,230, forward strand.
CAATTCTACTTTTAATATTATCCTCCAACGCCATAACTCAAAAGTACCATTTCTTTTATAATCTTCCTTAATCACTATCCAACTTTCGCATCTATATGAGGTTACTGAAAATACCATAACTTCAGTCAGGAGCAGCTTAGTCCTCAAACTGACATCTTTGCTCTTCAACACTTTGAAAAGGTCTTGTGCAGCAGATTTGCCTAATGCAATACATCACTTGATTTCTTGACTTCTGCTTCCATGAGTGTTCATGGTTGATCCAAGAAAAATGAAGTTTTTGACAACTTCCATCTTGTATTCATTTATAAGGATGTTGTTTATTGGTCCAAGTGTGAGGATTTTTTTTTTCTTCACATTGAGATGCAACTCATACTGATAGCTGTCGTCTTTGATCTTTACCAACTATTTTAATTCTTCACTTTCAGCAAGTAAGGTTGTATCATCTGCATATCACAAGTTGTTAATGAGTCTTCCTCCAATTCTGATGCCACCTTTTTCTCTATACAATCCATCTTCTTGGATTATTTTCTCAGCATACAGACTGAATAAGTATAGTGAAAGAACACAACCCTGGCGCACATGTTTCATGTTTCCTAATCTTAAACCATTCCGTGTTCCCTTGTTCACTTCGAAAAACTGCCTACTGGTCTATGTACAGATTTCTCATGAGCACAATTAAGTATTCCAGAATACTCACACTTCACAATGCTGTCCATAGCCTGTTATAGTCCACACACCAAAAGTCTTTGCATAGTCAGTAAAGCACAGGTATGGCAAACTGACAGATGACAGGTATTTTCTGCTTTCAGCCAAGATCCATCTGACATCAGCAGTGATATCCCTCACTCCATGTCCTCTTCTGAATCTGGCTTGAACCTCTGAAACTTCTCTGTCAATGTATCCTTGAAACTGTTTTGCATTATCTTTATAAAACTTTACTGCCATGGGATATCATGATATTGTTCTAAGATTTATGCATTCCTATATGTCATCTCTCTTTGGCATGGGCACAAATACAGATCTCTTCCAGTCAGTTGGCTAGGTAGTTGTCTTCCAAATTTCTTGGCATAGATGAGTGATTACATCCAGTGCTGCATCACTGTGTTGAATGACTTTAATTTGTATTTCAACAATTCCTAGAACCTTGTTCTTTGCCAATGACTTCAATGCACCTTGGACTTCTTCCTTCACTATCATGAATTCTAGATCCCATGCTATCTCTTAAAATGGTTGAACACCAACCATTTCTTTTTGATACAGTGTCTCTGTGTATTCTTTCCATCTTCTTTTGGTGTTTTCTGCATCATTCAGTATTTTGCTCATAGACTCTTTCAATACCGTAAGTCACCATTTTGAATTTTTTCATCAGTTCCCTCAGCTTGAGAAATGCTGAAGGTATTCTTCCCTTTTGTTATTCTAATTCCAGGTCTTTGTACATTCCACTAAAATATTTGACTTTGTCTTCTTGAACTGACCACCACTCATACTATGGTGACTTGTGTGTTGCTGTGATTCTGGAAGCTATGCCATGGGTATTTTAAAGACCAGCAGAGTCACACAAGGTGGACAGGTTTCAGCTGAGCTTCCAGATGAAGACAAACCAGAATAAAGGAGAGACAAACTACTTCCAAATATTTCATTAATGAAAACCTTATAAATAGCAGTGGAACACTGGCAGCACAAGAATGTGGACTATACAACATATAAATCTAAGAAATTTGGAAGTTGTCAAAAATTAATAAAGTTCATTAGCCTAGGTGCTAGTGATTTGAAATGGACTGGTATTGGCTATTTTGAATCAGACAGTCATATGGTCACTAAACTGGGAATAACAAACTGTAGAAGAACAGTTTTGCATTCATTATCCTAAAGAATGTCTGAAGATCTATCCTCAGGTACAATTCTGTTGCTGGAGTTAAGTACCATATAGTCATTTCTGACTGATAATGAACTTGTATAGGTTTACCAAGGAGCAGCTGGTGATGGGTTTGAACTGCCACCCTTCTGGTTCATCATCAATTCTTGTGGTTCATCAGCACCACTCTGAAGTTAATGATAGGATAATATCCAAATGCTTACAAGGAAGACCATTTAATATGATTAATATCCAAATTTGTGCACCAACCACCAATGACAAAATTGAAGAAACTGAAGATTGTTTTCAAGTTCAGCAGTCTGAACTTGATCAAGATGCTATGGATTTAATGGTTTAAAATAAACTTTGTCTCTAAACAAAATGTAAAGGAATGATAATTTAACAGAGAATTAGAAAGAACTGAATTCAGTCCTCTCTTTCTTCTAAGTACCTAGGCAAGTTATTTTGTCTTTCTTGGCCTCAGCTTCCCCATTTATAAAATGAATAAAATGGACTAATACCAATTTTTTGTTGATTTTATCATTTGCCTTGTGAAAAATTATTTTGCTGCCTTATATTAGGCACCTTCCAGTTCTTTGACTCTGTGATTTCATGAGGTCTTCCTTGTATGAAATAATTATCATGTATAGATCTTACTTATCTTCATTTTAAGGATCTCTATAAGGATGAAGAATCTGACTGGCAATTTAAATAGCTCCAGCTTTATTCACTATGATCATATCTCACTATGGTTTGTCTAGCATTATATTTTAGCAGTGTTATTTATGACCCTTTAGTTGATTTTCAATAAATAACTATATAATTTATCGAGCCAATTAAAAGTAATTTGGGATATAAAATATTCATGATGTAGACCACTATACATAGATACTCTTGCTCCATTTTCTTTATCTGACATGATTTTATTGTCCATGCAGATGTGTGATATTCTCTGATCTTACAACTTATAAGGTTCAATAAGTATTTTTATGAGTGCCTTAATAAGTGTTCTGGGAGTTCCGTTTTGCCAGGGCGGCCAGGCGGTGCGGGTGAGTGGGGGCTCCGGGATCAGGGGGGGAAAACTCGCAAGTTAAACCTCCCAGGTAGGAATTCACAGTCTCACAGCCCACGTGAATCTTAGTGCGCCAAAGCCTTAGACCGCTTCTTTGAGAAATCACTGTGCAAGGAATTACAGGCTTTTAAAAAGTGCGCCGCGGCAGCCCAAGCTCCTTTGGAATTGAGGGGGCGGGGCGGGAACCAGCTCGTGCGGAGTCTCCAGTGGCTGGGAAACTCAAACAGGGAGAGTCACTGGTGACACCTACCCCAAGATGGGATTTCTGCACATACAGTGGACAGAGGGAAGTTAATTTAGGAGAGGAAAAGGAAAAACAAAAAAGCCTGCAGAAAAAGAGAAGCGG
>NW_006408627.1:1776602-1785568 GCF_000296735.1 Chrysochloris asiatica
GAGTTATGGTGTTGGAGGAGAATATTGAAAGTGCCATGGGCTGTCAAAAGAACCAATAGATCCATTTTGGAAGAAGTGCAGCCAGAGTTCTCCTTGGAGGCCAAGATGGCCAAACTTCATCTCTCATATTTCGGACATATTATCAGGAGGGAACAGTCACTGGAGAAGGATATAATTTGGTAAGGTGGAGGGTCAGATAAAAAAAGGGAGATCCCCAATGAGATGGATTGGCCAAGTGGCAGCGTTGATGGACTCAAGCATGGCAAGAGTAGTGAGGTTGGCCCAGGATTGAGCAGTATTTCATTTTGCTGTGCATAAGGTTGCTATAGGTTAGTACCAACTCAATGACACCTAACAACAACAACAAGTGTAGTCAAGTCAGTTCTGAGTCATAGAGACCCTGTATAGGGTTTCTGAGGAGTGACTGGTGAATTTGAACTGCTAACCTTGTGGCTCAAACGGAGCTTATGGTCCAATGCTTATCTTACAGTACCACAGTCTAGACTTAATAGTCTCATATCTCTTATCTATCAACTTACAATGAATTTATGGTTTAAACTTATTATAGTGGCTTTGGTTCCTGTTTATTTATGAATGTGAATTTCCCTTCTTCAGATATTAGGTCTTTAGGTTTATGTAAAAGTCTGTATTATTAATTTCTCTAATTACACTGTTCAGAATAGTGCCTTATGTAATCATAGCAATATGTTTGGTGATTTTCTAAAATACATTTCTTTAAAGAGCCACACCTAAAATGATCATACTATTTGGTTTCTTCTATTGAGTAATGAAACTTCTTTGTCTCTCTGTTATGAGCAGGGACAAGTCCCTGCAGAAAGTAGGGTAAAGTAGAGGATCAGCAATTAAGAAAAAAAAAAAAAAAAAAAAAGGTCCTTAAGAAGATTGGCACAGTGACTGCAACAAGGGGTTCAAATACAACAATTGTGAAGATGGCGTAGGATCAGGCAATGTTTTGTTCTGCTGTACATGGGGTCACTATGGTTAGTAACCGACTTGATGGCACCGAACAACAATTATTGTCAAAAAAGGATTTATTGAAATAATGTTCTATTAAGGAAGGATGAACTTTAAATTTGAGTTAAAAACACTAAGTGAAAAGAAGGCTGAATTTTTCTCTATGACAGAATACTTTTTCAGAAACATGTCTGAATGCAGCTTTCATGTCGCCGAGTCTCTAAGAATCTTGTCTCTGCATTTTTCTATAATTAGTTTTCTGAGTCAGATGAAAGTATGCTCTTTTCATCTGTCTTCCTAGCAGAACTGTTTCTTGATACTTATAGAGAAGTAATTCAAAATAACCCAATTCTGTAGGAAGTTAGGTATTCAAGAGGGATTCACATTCCATAATGTATTGGGGGTAAATAGCCAAGTGAAAGGAATTTATCTGACTAATTTAAGAGTATTTAAATGTGAATTTACCAATTTTCTCCTATTCAAAAGACAAATGAGAAATATGACCTTATGCTCATCTGTAGTTTAGAAGCTTAGAATCTTGACATTGTAAAGATCATAAAAGGCCTTCTATTCGAATAGTCATGCTAAGACCTACCTTCCAAACATCCTTAACTGTAATTATCTGTCCTCTGAGAACCAGCAACATTTAAAACTGCATTAGATAAAAATGGTGTTTGGTTTCTTCTACTTCTGGAATAGAAGTTCTCTCTTATCCAATCTGACTTTAGGATTATCTCTGGTCATTCATCTCAGTATCAGTGAATTATCTCATGTCTTCTGCCACCATGTGACTCCACATACAGTCTTTGGAGTCCTGGTATGGCACTATAGGGTAAGTACTGGGTTGCTAACCACCTGCGATATGCAGATGATACAACCTTGGTTGCTGAAAGCAAAGAGAGCTTGAAATACTTACTGATGAAGATCAAACACCACATCCTTCAGTATGGGTTGAATTTCAATTTAAAGAAAACAAAAATCCTCACCTTTGGATGAGTAAACAACAACATCCATATAAATGGAAAAAGATTGAACTTGTCGAAGGCTTCAGTTTGCTCAGTTCAACCATTAATATTTATGAAAGCAGCAGTCAAGATATCATATGAAGTATTACATTAGGCAAATCTGCTGCACAATACCTCTTTAAAGTGTTGAATAGCAAAGATATCAGTTTGAGGACTAAGTTGTGCTTTACCAAAGCCATGGTAATTTCAATAACCTCATATGCATGCGAAAATTGGACAGTGAATATGGAAGACTGTAGAAGAATTGATGTATTTGAGTTATGGAGAAGAATATTGAAAGTACCATGGACTACCAAAAGAAAAAAAAAATCTGTGTTGGGAGACAGTGTAGCCGAGTGCTGCCTAGAAGCCGGAATGGCCAGATGTTCTCGCTAATACTTTGGACATATTGCCAGGAACAACTAGTCACTGGAGAAGGATATCATGTTTGGTAAAGAGGAGCATCAGTGAAAAAGAGGAAGACCACCAATGAGATGGATTGGCACAGCGGCGGCAGTGATGGGGGCAGGTTTAGCAACAATTGTGAGGTTGACGCATGACCGGGCAGTGTTTTGTTCTATTGAGTATAGGGTTTCTATGAGTTGGTAGCAACTTGATGGCACCTAATAATAGCAACAACAACAGTAAGATCAACAGTTCAAACCCACCAACTGCTCCTTGGGAACCCTATGCAGGATTGCTATGAGCTGAAACTGACTCCATAGCACTTAATAACAACAACAATACAATCTTTACCAAAAACACACTATTTGTTTTTCACAGTAAAGAGAGATATTTTCCAGGTTAGTTTGATTAGGGAATTGTTACTTTACACCAAGATGCACAAGATTAATCTCTTCATTATTTGTAAGGACAGAGATAAATAAGAACCCCAAGTGTAGCCTGGGAAAAGATGGACTTACTCTCTAGGAGCCAGCCAATTGCTTTCAGCTGCCACAGACAAAGACACAATCTACATGGCAATATTATGATAGATTTGCAGACACTGTGAGTTAATGCACCAAACTGCAAAGGCATTTGAACTGCAAGGTCGGCTGCTCAAGCTCACCAGTTGCTCCTTGGAAACCCTATACAGGGCTGCTTTGGGTCGGAATTGACTCGACGGCACTTAACAACAACAACAATACCTCCAAACCACTACACATCTGTTGGTTTGTTGTACTGTGGTGGTGAGTTGTTGTGATTCTGAAAGCTATGCCATCAGTATTTTAAATACCAGCAGGGTCACCCATGATGGACAGGTTTCAGATGAGCTTCCAGATAAAGACAGACTAGGAAGAAAGAGTGACAAACTACTTTCAAATATTCAGTCATTGAAAACTTTATAAATAGCAGAGAAAAACTGTCAGATATAGTGCTGGATAATGAGCCCCTAAGGTTGGAAGACACTCAAAATGCGACTGGGGAAGAGCTGCCTCCTCAGAGTAGAGTTAATTATGGTGATGCGAATATAGTAAAGCCCATGGGAAAAAAGTCCACAGGACCTTCATTTGCTGATGGAGCACAACTCAAAATGAAGAGAAACAGCAGTAAATATCCATTGAAAACTGGAATATGGAATATACGAAGTATGAACCTGGGAAAACTGAAAGTTGTCAAAAATGAAACGGAACACATAAACATTGATATCTTAGGCATTAGTGAGCTAAAATGGACTGGTACTGGCCATTTTGAATCTGATGACCATATGGTTTACTATGTTCATTTTTCTGGTAGCCCATGATACTTTCAATATATTTCATCAACACCATAATTCAAGACACCTGTTCAACTCCAGTCTTTCTTATTTATTGTATAGCTTCGACATGCATTTGAGGCAATTGAAAATATCATGGCTTGGGCAGAACTCACTTTGGTCCTCAAAATGACATTTTTTTGTTCTTTAACATTTTAACAGAGTTCTTTGGCAGCAGATTTTCAGATGCAATACAACCTTTGATTTCTTGACGACTGCTTCCCTGAGTGTAGATCATGGATCCAAGAAAAATAAATTCCTTGACAGCTTAAATCTTTTTCTTTGTTTATCATGTTACTTATTGATCCAGTTGTGAGATTTTTGTTTTCTTTATGTTGAGTTGTAATCCATACTGAAGGCTGCTGTCTTTTATCTTCATCAGTAAGTGCTTCAGGTCCCCTCTGCTTTCAGCAACCAAGGTTGTACTAGCTGCATATTGCAGACTGTTGAAGAATTTTCTTCTAATTCTGGTGTCAATCTTCTTTACATAATCCAGTTTCTCTGATTATTTGAAACATATAGCTGGAATAAATATGATGAGAAAATACAACCTTGAGGCATAACTTACCTAATTTTAAATTATGTGGTATCCCCTTGTTCTGTTTGAACAACTGCCTCTTGTTCTATGTGCAGGTTCAGTGTCATAACTGAATGTTCTGGAATTCCCATTCCAAAAAGCTAAATAACAAATTTATCCATAATTTGTTATGATACACATACTTGGGTGCCTTTACATAACCAGTAAAACACAGATAAACATTTTTTCCGACCACTCACTTGTCAGTTTGTCTTACTGTGGTGGCTTGTGTGTTGCTGTGATGCTTGAAAAACTCAAGAGTAATGGTATCACATTCATTGTCAAAAAGAACATCTCAAGATATGTTTTGAAGTACAATGCTGTCTGTGATAGGAAAATATCTATATACTTACAAGGATACAAGTCAATATTACTATTATTCAAATTTATGCACCAAACCCTAAAGCCAATGATGGTGAAATTGAAGAATTCTTCCAACTTCTTTAGTCTGAAACAGATAGGCAATCAAGATGCATTGATAATTGTGGGTGATTGGACTGTGAAGGTTGGAAACAAAGAGGAATAATCCATAATTGAAAAATACAACTTTGGTGATAGAAATGAAGCTGGACATTGCATGATAGAATTTTGGAAGACCATTGGCTTATTCATTGCAAATATCTTTTTTAAATAACATAAAAGGTGACTATACAAATAGACCTCACCAGATGGAATACACGATATCAAATTGATTACATCTATGGGAAGAGACAATGGAAAAGCTAAATATTCTCAACCAGAGCAAGGTCTTGGGCAGACTGTGGAACAGCCCATCAATTGCTCATATTCAAGTTTTAACTGAAGCTGAAGAAAAATAAATCAAGTACACAAGAGTCAAAATATGATCTTGAATATATTCCTCCTGAATTTAGAGACAACCGAAAAACATCCACTACCAAATACTGAAAAAGATAGCATGTTTTTACTGGTTTACTATTCTCAGGTAGCCATAGCCAATAAAGAAACAATTGTGCCCCGCACCTGTGGCTTAGAGTTTTGGTTGTACACACATGTAGTTCATCCAGGGAGCTTCTGAATAAGAGCAATCAGTAGGCCCTACCTCCAGCAGAATCAGAATTTTTAGAGTATGGGCATAGGAATCTGATTTGTGTTGTTTATGCATCTCTTGGGAGTTCTGATGCCATGTGCTTTGGAAACAGTTGTCTGCAGAGTCCCAGCAGCCATGTAAGCCTTATGTACCATGCAGACAAGCTCTGTGCTGAAATTACTCACCTAACTGTCTCTGAGGTTACACAGTACTAACTGTATTTAATTGTGTAAATGAACATTGTGCCTTTACTAATTCTCCAGAATGCATAATAAAAAATGGGCTCTCACAACTGAAAACAACAACAACACAACAACAACAACAACAAACTTATTTATGAAGGTCAAAGGCTACAACCTTTAGCATGGATTGCCCCTCAATGTAAAAACAAAAATCCTCACAACTGGACCTTGAACCCTTACCACCTGAATTTAGAGACCATCTCAATAACAGATCTGATGCATTAGACACCAATGACTGGTTACCAGAGTGGGATGACATCAAGAACATCATACAGGAAGAAAGCAAAAGGGCTTTAATAAGACAGGAAGGAAAGAAAAGACCAAAGGGGATGTCCTCTTGAGCTAAAGAAGCTAAAGTTATTGTAAGAAATGAGGAGATAAAAGAGCTGAAGAGAAGATGTTAAAGGGAATTTGAGCAAAGTAAAATATTATAACGATATGTATAAAGATGTGGAATTACGAAACTAAAGGGAAGAACATATTCAGCATTTCGCGAAGTGAAAGAACTTAGGAAAAAATTCAAGCCTCAAAATGATACATTGAAGGATTCCATGGGATAAATATAAAATAATGCAGAAAACATCAAAAGTAGATGGAAGGAATGCACAGTGTCACTGTTTTAAAAAGAAAGGGCCACAGTTCAGCCATTTCAATAAGTAATATGTGATCAATGGTAGTGAAGGAAGAAGTTCACTCTGTGCTGAAGGTATAAGTGAAAATAAGTCTCCAGGAAATGATGGAATACAAATTGAAATACTTCAACAAACTGATGCAATCTTAGAGGTTCTCACTCATCTATGTCAAGAAATTTGGAAGAGAGCTACCTGGCCAACCAATTGGAAGACATCCATATTTGTGCTCATTCCAAAGAGAGGTGACACAACAGGATGCAAACATCATTGAACAATATAATTAACATCACATGCCAATAAAAATATGCTGATGGTAATTCAAAAACGGTTTTAGCAGTACATTGAGAGGAAACTACCAGAAATTCAAGTCAAATTCAGAAGAGGACATGGAACAAGGCATATATTTTCTGGTAACAGAGGTATATCTTAGCTGAACACAGAGAATATAAGAAAGATGTTTTGCTGTTGTTATTATTAGGTGTGACCCTATGCACAACACACTGAAACACTTTCTGTTCCTATGCCATCCTCACAGTCGTTATTATGTATAATCCCACTATTGCTGCCACTATGTTAGTCCATCTCTTTGGGTTTTTTCCTCTTTTTTACTCCCCCCTCTTACTTTACCAAGAAGGAGGTCCTCCTCCCCGGGACTCCCTTCTGATAACTTGTCTAAAGTATGAGAGATGACGTCTCACCGTATTAACTACTAAGGTGCATTCTGGCTGTATTTTTGCAAGTACAGATTTGTTTATTTTTCTGGAAGTTCATGGTACTGTTAATATTCTTCTCCAACACCAGATTTCAAATGCATTGATTCTCCGCTGGTCTTCTTTATTCATTGTCTAACTTTTACATCAATATGAGGCAATTGAAAATGCCAAGGTTTAGGTCAGGTACACATAACTTAGGCCTTAAGTTGATATTTTTATTCTTGAACAATATAAAGATTTTTTTTTTTAGAAGATATGCTTGATGCAATAGTCATTATATTTATTAACCATTGCTTCTAAGAGTGTTGATTGTGGATCTAAGCAAAATGAAGTGTTTGACTTCAATCTTTTCTCCATTTGTCATGATGCTATTTATTGACCCAGCAACTCCACAGGATAACGATAAGGTTTTCTGCTCCTGCAATGATTTACAACCTCAGAAACATTATACATTATACAGGGTTGCTGTGAATGATGGCACTTAAAAACAAAATATAACTATGTGCATTCTCTGGTGGTGGTGGTGGTATGCTTTTGAGTAAGCACTGACTCATAGCAACCCTGTATAAGGTTCCCAAGGAGTGGCAGGAAAGGTTGAACCATCAACCTTGCAGTTAAAACCGACCATGCTTATATTACAGCGCCACACCAGGACTATAGCATTTATATTTACATATAGAAAGTTATATCATGGAGAGCGGTGGCTAAACGATGTGCGAGAACTGCAGACCTGGTAGAGGTGTTAAATGAAACCCAGACCACGGAGTGGTGGGGTGAGAGGTGTCTGGAGACCAGGTCGATGGGGAGACGCTGCCTAGCCGGAAGAGACTGCAGGGGCCGGCCAGGCTGTCCTACTTGCCCCTGACGCGAGAGCGCCGTCCTAGCCTAACTGTTGGATCCTGACTTTGAGGCCGGGTCGACCAACTTAGAGACCCACAAGCCCAGCCTAAAGCGTCTCACTACAACCCAGTCACCTTTGCTGCTCTTCCACTTTGATTGACATCCGAGGACAGAAATCCTGCCTTTGAGCCAGATTAAGGGCCCTAGCACAAGGAGATTCTTATTTAACAGCAACCACGCAACCGCCACTCGTTTGTCTGTCGTGCTGTGGTGGTTTGAATTGCTGTGATTCTGAGGGCTATGCCACCGGTATTTTAAATAACTAGCAGGGTCACCCATGGTGGACAGGTTTCAGATGAGCTTCCAAACAAAGACAGACTAGGAAGAAAGAGTGACAAACTACTTCTGAATCGCTAGTCCCTGAAAACTCTATGAATAGCAGAGAAACACTGTCATATACAGGACCGGAAGGTGGGATGGCACTCAGAATGCGACTGGGGGAAAGAATGCCTCCTCAAAGTAGAGTTGACCAAGATGACCATGATGACGTGAATAGAGTTAAGCTCAGGGAGAAATGCTCACAGAACCTTCATTTGCTAATGGGCCACAAATCAAACTGAAGAGAAACAGTTGTAAACATCCATTGAAAATTGGAATGTGGAATGTACGAAGTATGAATCTGGAAAAATTGGAAGCTGTCAAAAATGAAATAGAACGCATAAACATCGATATCTTAGGCTTTACTGAGCTGAAATGGACTGGTATTGGCCATTTTGAATCTGACAACCACATGGTTTACTATGCAGGGAAAGACAAATTGAAAAGGAATGGTGTTGCATTCATAATCAAAAGGAACATTTCTAGATCAGTCATGAGGTACAACACTGTGTGTGATAGGATAATATCCATGATCCTACAGGGAAGCCCAATTAATATCACTATTATTCAAATTTATGCACCAACCACTAAAGCCAGTGAAGATGAAACAGAAGAATTCTACCAACTTTTTCTATCTGAAATAGATCGAACATGCAATCAAGATGTATTGCTTATTACTGGTGATTGGAATGTAAAAGTAGGGAGCAAAGAGGAAGCACCAGTAGTTGGAAAATTTGGACTTGGTAATAGAAATGATGCTGGAGAACAAATGATAGATTTCTGCAAGACAAATGATTTGTT
>NW_006408627.1:1808789-1809585 GCF_000296735.1 Chrysochloris asiatica
CTGTACAGGGTTTCCGAGGGTGTAAATCTTTACGGGAGTAGAAAGCCTCATCTTTCTCCCGCGGAGCAGCTGGTAGTTTCGAACCGCTGACCTTTTTAAGGTTCGCAGCCCGATTCGTAACCACTACGCTACCAGAGCTCCTTAATATATCCTAATTAAATTCTTAGTTTGCCAAGCTGTGATTCTTTGAAACCTGAAACTTTTCTAAGACTGTGACCCATGAAGCTATTCCTTACTATACTGCTTCAAGTTGATACCTCTTAGGGATTAAACTTTTGTAACAGTCTTAAATTTTCAGTGGCTTTGTTTTAGTTAGGATCAATCTACTTCAATGGAGTTCTCTTGTAATGAACACTTTACTTATCCTGGGTTTGACCTAAATGCATGCATATCTTTAGGTCAACTGTATAATGAATTGTTTCTGAGAGTTTACTAGACTGTAAAGTTCCTCATGAGCAGAATTAAGTGTTCCAGAATACTCATACTTTGCAATATTGCTCATAACTTGTCATGATCCACACAATCAAAAGCTTTTGCGTAGTCAATAAAGCACAGGTAAACATCTTTCTGATATTCTCTGCTTTCAGCCAAGATCCATTGATGTTGTTGTTGTAAGGTGCCATCGAGTTGGAACCGATTCATAGCAACCCCATGCACAGCAGAACGAAACAATGTCCAATCCTGGGCCAACCCCACCACCTCTGCCACACTTGAGTCCATCAATGATGTCACCTGGCTGATCCATCTCGTTGGGGGTCTTCCTCTTTTTCTCTGACCCTCCATCTTACCCAGCATG
>NW_006408627.1:1810821-1819639 GCF_000296735.1 Chrysochloris asiatica
ATTCCATCAATTCCTGGTGCCTTGTTCTTTGCCAATTCTTTCTATGTACTTTGGACTTCCTCCCTGAGTATCATTGGCTCTTGTTCAAGTGGTACCTCTTGAAATGGTTGTACATTAACCATTTCTTTTTGGTATAATGACTCTGTATTCCTTCCATCTTTTCTTGATGCATTCTGCATCATTCAAAAAATTTGCCCAGAAAATCTTTCAATAACGAAAGTCAAGGCTTGATTTTTTTCTTCAGTTCCCCCAGCTTGAGAAATGCTGACCGTGTTCTTCCCTTTGGGTTTTCTAGTTCCAAATCTTTGCATATTTTATTATAGTACCTGGTTTTGTCTTATCGAGCTGATCTTTGAAATTTTCTGTTCAGCTCTTGGACCTCTTCAATTCTTCTATTTGCTTTAGCTTCTCTATGCTGGAGAGCAAATTTCAGAGTCTCCTCTGACATCCATTTTCACCTTTTCCTTCTTTCTTGTCTTCTTAATGACTTTTTGCTCTCTTCATGTATTATGTTCTTGATGTCATCCCACAACTCTTCTGGTCTTCAGTCTTTAGTGTTTAATGCATCAAATCTGTTCTCCAAATGGTCTCTAAATTCAGGTGGAATGAATTCAAGGTCATATTTTGGCTCTCGTGGACTTGTTTTCATTTTCTTCAGCTTCAGTTTGAATTTGCATATCAGTAATTGGTGGTCTGTTCCACAGTCTGCCCCTGGCCTTGTTTTCACTGATCATATGGAGCTTTTCCATCTTCTCTTTCCAACTAGAGTGTAGAACTGAAACTGCATGCTATGAGATATTTAGTCCCAGTTTCTAAATTTGGAACCAGTGTTAAAATCACCTGCCATTAAGATTAGAATTTCACAGCAGAAACTTGGGCATCTAATCATCCTCATTCTTTGTTCTTTCTCTGTTTCCACTGCTTCTTATTGTAGTTGTTGTTGTTAAGTGCTGTCAAGTTGATCCCGACTGATAGCTACCCTGTATATGATTTCCAAGGAGCAGCTGGTGAGCTTGAACTGCTGCTTCCTATTGTAGGCATTCTAAACTTCTACTCTAGACACATCTTAGAAGTGGTTTGTGGTGGGATGTCTTGAAGTTTTGTTTTCCTTTTTAAACCATTTGAATAATTAGTATAGGTGATTCACATGGCCACTTACCCTAAAAGAACTTTCATTTCCTGATAAAGTACATTGTTGTTGTTAAGTGCCGTGGAGTTGGTTCCGACTCATAGCGACCCTGCACAGGTTTTCCGAGGCTGTAAATTACGGGAGCAGAACGCCTCATCTTTCTCCCGCGGAACCGCTGGTAGTTTCGAACTGCTGACCTTGTGGTTCACAGTTGGATTTATAACCACTACGCTACCAGAGCTCCATAGGTATCAATAAAAGTGAAATTAAATTGATTCTAGACCACTACTATATTACCTTGTAGAGCATTTATTGCATGTCAAATCTAGGAACATCATCTCATGTCTGTTTTCTAATTCAATCTTCACAACAACTCACTGAATTGTGGATTGTTGTCTTCATTTTATTTATGAGCAAATAAATAAAATTTATTTGTGAGAATTTGCTCAAAGTCATATATCTGGTAGATGCTAATTTTCTTGAGAGATAAATTGTGTATTAGCCAGCCAAGTAATTGAAAATTATCTATAGTATTTATATAGATATAGATATAGATAACTATATGCACCTGCATTTCATTTCTAAGAAGTGGTTTATCAGCATTTGTCAAACAACTGCTCTATCTAGGAGTAATAGCAGCCAACATTAAGTCCAATTCTATTTAGAGAACAATAATATATCTGTAGATCAGAGGACACATGGAAACACTGCATACTAATCCTTAAATTTGGAGTAAAATAATATTTTTAGAAATAAATATTATAAAACTGATAAGGAGCTAAAATAAGTTAAAGCAAATAGATATAAAATCTTAACAGAAGCCTCCTTAGTTCTTCATTTTCTATAAGCAGCTTCACAAATCATTTGGAAAATCAGCCTAGTGGCAAACAGAAACCAGTGTTCCCCATTCTTGAAGTCAACCATTCTTGAGAAATGACCAATCAGCACCTGTTGTAGATCACAATAAATCTGAAGCTGATACTCAAGGCTTGGTTCTGGATCCATTTTCTGGCTTGGACTGGTCAGTAATCACCTCCTTCAGAATCTTCATTAGTGAATTTAAGCGAGCATGTGTTAACATTATCTTCCCTTTCAGTTCTGTGATCTTTTCTGTTAGGGGTATGTTGTAAATATCCACCTCAGATGCGTTTACTATGGGTTTCATTTTTAAGAGGTAGCATACCATTTTTTCACTGGAAAGACAAAAGTGACCTTTCAAGGCAGCAAAGTAGCATGTGTAGAATACAGATGGAAACCAATGGCACTCCCACAGAAACTACAGAATAAAAGATTGTAAATGCTGCTTTTGAGTGAACCTCCAATGCCAACCAATAAGGGTGTTTCTAAATCAAAGTTATTTGTGACTGTGGAGAAGACCATAGCTCCAAGGGACCATGACAGGTCCCAAGCCAGGTGCACCGAGTCCTGGTAGATGGTAATTTAAAGGCTAATTTAAAATCTGTGCTTTAATCACCAAGTAAAACTATATATGTAACATGATGCCCAGTGAGACATCATTTCAAACCTGGAGGGACTTCAATTGAGAGAGTTGTCAGCAAGTTCTACCTTCTAGCAAGTAGACTGCTGCTTGACTTGTATCATACTCTCTTTTTTTAAATAGAAAACATTCTGGTGGAGTCTTCAGTCTTTAATGTAGGAGGCCAGTACCTACCAAAATGCTCTTAAATTTAGTGAAGTCACCTAAATGCAGTTTATCAGTCTAAAGCGTCAAAGGTTTACTTAGTAATGTAAATTAGAGATTTTAACAAACCACTTCTAATGAGGTAGAAAATATCTTTTCATTTCCTTAAATTAGTCTTTAGACAGCCCACATCCTTGCTTCTGTTTGTCTATCAGTCTACCATTTCCTTTTTTAGCGTGTCTTTCCTTTGACCTCTCTGGCACTCATTTGATTGGAGTATAATAGAACTGCCAATCAGAATACTTTGTCCTTTTGAATATAACGATTAGTCAGGGATGTAAAGTGACCCATGGTGAACCAAAGTCCTTCCCTCTCTCCCCTTTGGTGTTGATAAACTGAGATGGTATAACAATCTGCCCTAGGGTTGTTTGTAGCCATTTCATCATCAACTTCCTATCTGCTACATGGAGAAATCATATCTCAAGTAAGAGAAATATAACCTAGAGGTAGAGAAAGAAGCAATGCAGATATAATAATGATTATGTGGCAACCTATGTGAGCTCTATCCATGGATGTCCTAGCTATCTGAGACAACCAATTTCCTCTTCGGGATGTTTTATTTATTGTTTTCAGAAACCAGGAGGTCAAGAACAAACCAGCAGGGAAGTCATATGTGCCTGAGTTGTTTACTTTATGATTGAAGAAATAAAACCAAAAGAAATGGAGTAAGCCTAAAGTAATACAAACTACATATTCTGCATGTCAAAATTTTAAGACCAAACAAACTGGGTTTGGGGAAACTTGCTATTTTTTTAAATTTTGTGGCTATAAGGCTACATGCCAAATTATAAATATGAGTAGATGTTACCTCTTGAAATGAATATATTTGCAAATTGACAACCATCTTATGAATGGGCTAGTCCTGGGTCAAGACATAATAATTAGGTTGGATTTGAGGATGTAAGGATTCCAGAAAGACTTTTCTCCTCTCCTCAGGGCTAAGAAGTATTCTCATTTCCTAGGTCTGCTGTAACAAAATACCACAAAGTGGTTGAATTTAGCAAGCAGAATGCCTTTATTGTCTCTTAGTTCTGGAAACTGGAAGTCTGAGGTCAGGATGTTGGCCATGTTGATTCCTCCTGAAACTCTGAGCATAATCTGTCCCATGTTACCTTATGGTAGCTCCAGGCATTCCTTAACTTTCAATTGCAATATCACATGGCATACTTTTTAAAATCCTTCCAAATCCCTATTTTCTTCTTTTATATGGACACTAATCATATAGGTTTCAAAGTCCTGGTGTGGTGCTGCTGTATAAGCACTGGACTACAAAGTTAGTTTGAACCACAAGGGGGGTGATTGAAACCCACCAACTGCTGTGCAGGGTCACTATAAGTTTGAACTGTAGTTAACAACAACTACATCAGCCATATAGTTTGTTGTTGTTGTCATGTGCCGTGGAGTCCGTTCCAACTCATAGCAACCCTGTACAGGGTTTCTGAGGCTGTAAATCTTTATGGGAGCAGAAAGCCTCATCTTTCTACTGCAGAACAGCTGGTAGCTTCGAACTGCTGACCCTGAAGTTCACAGCTCAATTCATAACCATGACGCTACCAGAGCGTCTTATAGGTTTAGGCCTGGTCTATTCTAGTATGACTTCATGTTAATTTAACTGATAGTATCTTCAAAGGCTCTAATTTCAAATACTGTCACGTTCATAGGTACAAGAATTAGAACTTCAACGTATGTTTTGTGGGACACAATATAAGCCATAATAAGGGGGATAAGGGTCCAGATGGTCCTGGACTCTGAGTTCTGAAGAAACTTGGAGCATTTCTCAGCAATAGAAGTTTATTAATGTCCTATCCTGGTATGGCACTGTGGGTTAATGCACTGGGCTTCAAAGTCAGTTTAAACTGCAAGATTGGGGATTTAGGCTCACCAGTTACTCCTCAGAAACCCTGTACAGGGTCGCTAAGGGTGGGAACCAGATGGGATGGCACTTAACAGTAACAACAAAAACAACATATGGGAGAAGACCAGGACCAGGCAGGGGATTATACCTTAAAGTTGTCAAAGCCTGACACAAGCAAAAGGCAGTATAGCAAGAAAGTGGTGACCTTGTGATGTGATGTGCATTAATAGCAAAGGCTTTCGTGTCATGGAATGAGAGACAAAGAAAAAACATGAAGGACCAATCTTAAACTCAGCCTTCTGAAAACTAAAAAATATCAGGGGGATTATTTGAGAAGAAATATTTTTGGGAATTTAGAATCAAGGAAAAAATAAATATGAATTAATCTTGCATTCAAAAACAGTTGAAGATTAGAACATTGGTTTTATATGTATGGGCTCTTCAATAACTAATTCTGAATGGTTGTTGCTAATTGGATTTTCAGAGACCTGCCAACAGTGAGTTCTCTTCTAAGAAGTGTGTTCATTTCTGAAGCTCTATACCAATCCTCTATTAAATTGACTAGTTCCACTGGAATGGTGCCAGGGAATTTCTGGTTTTAATATCATTTCCTCATGGTTGTACCTGTCATTATAGGACATAGTTTATGTACTTTAATTAAAATGGAGATGGTGTTGTTTAAACTAGAACCCTGAGGTGGTTCATGTAGCTAGCAATTTTTTTTTTTTTTTGAAAAGGAAAATAAATAAAACAGACATTTTCATTCTTACTGTATCTAACCCAGATTGCATTTCCAAATCAACTCTGCCTAAAAATATATCTCTTTAGCACACTAATGCTTTGCATAAAGCAATGATCATCATATATAGTGCTTGAATATAGCATTAATATTTGCAAAGAGATTGTGACTATTTTGCCTTTTTTGTTCATCAGTAGTCTAGTGAAGCTTACAAGAAAAGAATTACTGTCATTCTCAGTGTGCAGAAGACACAATTAATTTTAATGAAGAGAAGTGTCTTTACCCAAGGCCATGTAGATAGCGGATGATGGTCCCATGACTTTCAAATTTGTACTTTGCTCTCTTTCCATTGTTGTTTTATTAAGTGCTGTCAAGTCAATTCTACTCATAGTGACTCTCCACAGGATTTCCAAGGAACAGCTGGTGAATTTGGACTGCCCACCTTGTGGCTCAAACCAACCTTGTGATCCAGGGTTTTATCCCATAGCACCAAATTCTTTCCATCAAGTTCTCTGATTCTCTACCTAAATTTTGTTGGTGGAATTTATCCCTTATGAAACTCTTTGCACTTCATTCCACCTTGAATTAGGAAGGTCTTTGGACTAGATAAGACATTTACCTTGCATGTTATTCGTAGTCACTCACTATACATCTGGAACCATAGCACCGAATTAGGAGGAATGGATTGGTCTAGATTTTGTTTTGTTACAGAAAGAAGACACTTTGCCTTCTCAAGAATTAAATTATCTAGCTATAAAATAAAAATGCAATACAGAATTATCTTTGAGTTTCTTTGTAACCCACACATGTAACATTCTTCTATTTGTTATCTTTGACTTGTAGAATCAATATATCTCTTATCTTTTCAGTTGAATTTTATACTGTATTTTACTTTATAATTTATACTATATATTTTTCATGAAATTATTAGTTTTTATTATTAAGGAAATTAGGTTGGAAGTAGTAGAAAATAACTAATCATCCTCATATAAAATCTTTTCCATGTGACTGTTTCAAAAAAAACTTCAAATAAATAGTACTATACATGACTTTGGAGTCCTGGTGTGGCACTGTGGGTTAATGCACCAGACTGCAAAGCCGTTTGAACTGCAAGATCGGCAGTTCAAGCTCACCAGCTGCTCCTAGGAAATCCTATACAGGGTCTATATGGGTCAGAACTGACTCAACAGCACTTCACAACAACAACATACATGACTTAACTCCTGTGGTAATCTATAAGAGTATAAACTTTTGCATGGCATTACACTGTTATCATTTCCAAAATCGACTCTCTGCCTAAAAATATATCTCTTTGGCACACTAATGCTTTGCATATAGCAATGATCATCACATATAGTGCTTGAATATTGCTTTAATATTTGGAAAGAGCTTTTTTTTTTTAAAGTTTTTATTATGAGGTTTACATGGGAAATCATCAGCTTTACACTCATCCTATCATATTTTGTTTCATTGCAATGATTACAATCCCCTCCATGCATCAGCAAATAACCAAAGGGTACATCACACAGGCCCGCCCTCTGGGCTCCCAGCACATACCCCTTCTCCCTCCCTGAATCCAGTGTCTCCAGCCACTCCATCTGTCCACGTCATTGTCTCTGTCACCATTCCTGGCATCGATGCCTCTTGGGGTAGGTTCTTCTCACTTGATGGTTCAAGTGACCTCCACTCCTGGGCTGCAAAATCAATCACTCTCCTCCTTTTGTCAAAAAAATATCTATCTCTATATTTACTTCCTACCCTCACAGTCAGTCCTGATGACAGTTATTCACTATTATACCGCAAGGGTCTTATCCTCATTTCCTTTTGCAAGCCTAGTCCCAATAGATTGGAAATCATTCAGTGGTGATTCTACCTTCTCCCACCCCATCTGGTACTAGGCTCTCTCTTGAAAGCTTGTAAGGCAGTTACTCCTTGCCTTTATTGTTAGGTGCCATCGAGTTGATACAGACCCATAGCGACCTTATGCACAGCAAAACAAAATACTGCCTGATCCTGGGCCAACCTCACTATTGTTGCCACACTTGAGTCCAACGACTCTGCCACTTGGCCAATCCATCTCATGGGGGTCTTCCTCTTTTTCTCTGACCCTCCACCTTACCAAACATGATATCCTTCTCCAGTGATTGCTCCTTCCTCCTTGCCTTTGTAGGTCCTCCCATTTTGGGTAGCCAATGTCTAAGTTGTCCATTCCTGTCAACCCCGTGTACCGAGGGGGTGGGAGTGATCCTCACTGTAAAGATTTGTTCCCTTGTTTGAGCTACTACATCCATAAGTATAGGTAAAGTTCACCAAATTGTAGCAGGTTACTTTTTTATTTTCTCTCTCTCCTCTTCTTTCTTCTTCTATTCGAGTTCTGATCATCCAGCCATCTAAGCCAGGTCAAGTGGGTACTATCTGCAAGTATGGGTGTTCTTGTGCATCTCCCCTCATTTCATATCAGCTGGATGATTCACTCTCTGCTGTAGTCCTCTTGGCCATATCAGTGCCTCTGGGCCCAGAAGTCTCTGGGTCTTGCCATATGGCTGGCCATCCAGGTCTCCACCTGGGTTCACAGGGGTCTATTGAATGCGGTCGGATTTAGCTCACAACTTCATTGCTGTTTTTTCACCCTCTTCCCCTTATCAGTGACCAGCTTGGTCACCAGCCAGACCACATGCCTGCTCAGGTATTCCACTTGAGTCTCAGTCTTAGAAGGGGATTTGCTCTGAGTGGTCCCAACCACTTGCCTTGATGGCTACTGGTCGAACAGCTTACTCATTCTTGTATTAATCAATCAGACTGCCATTATTGTTTCAGATTTTTCCTGCCAGTCTTTCTGTCACGGATAATCATCTGTTCTTCTAGCTGCTCCAGGCTGGGCTACTCGTCCTTTCCAGTGGAAATTTCCTACCTTAGTCGGTTTTGGATGGGGTTCTGGATTCCACCTATGGTCTTGAGCAATGTAAAGGCTCCACAGGAAGCCTCTTTCACTGGGCAACTTCTAGCCCCCTTTAAGGTATTACAATCAGTTATAGGCTGAAGACAGACTTACAAGCTTCTATAGTGATGATTCTGACTATTCCTTTCTCCCCCTCTCAAGTGTGTGTTTTACAATGGTAGGCAAGGGAAACCAAGAATCAAAAGATCGTCAAGCATCTTAACATTATTCCCCTCTTTTACCCCTTCAAACCGTTCCTCAATCCCTATATTCCTGAGCTCTGTTGTTCAAAGGTTGTGCATACATCATGATTTACCTCTGTCCCACTTAGCCATGCGAACCTGCCTAACTGTCCACCCATCACCCTTGTTCTTCCATTCTCCTCCCCCTTCTTATGTATTGTCCCCCCACCCCCGCAGCCAAGCTATCATGTGTCTATTCCTTACCCTGTGCTC
>NW_006408627.1:1819739-1822670 GCF_000296735.1 Chrysochloris asiatica
ATTATGAATTAATTAAAATGTAAATTATAATGGATAGAATAAATTTTTTATGCTTTTTAAGTTCTTTTCTTGAATGCACTAACATTTTCTTCCTCCTACCTCCCAGTTCTCAAAATCCTCTGTTAATACTCACCAATCTTGAAAACAATGGTCTACAGTTTAGTAACTTCATTATCTTCCCACCTCTGGACCCCAGGATACATATTTCCCATTACCCTGATTAATTTAGATTTTCTAAGCCATTTTTACCCACTGTATATTAATAGCTATTTTCACAAGGTCTTCATTACTTCCTAATTCTGCAAATTCCATTTCCTTATTTATCTTGCCAAAGACAGAGTTGAATAAAGGAGTTCATTATCTCAGCTGTTTTAGAGTCATTATTAATTTCACTTCTTTCCTTATTTGCTAATGGTACTACATATGTTTAAATATTTCTTTCCTCTGGTACAGTTGTAAAGCACCTTCTTACTCACTTTAATGTATTTGGCAAACATTAGCTCATTATTGTTTTTTTGGCTGTCCTTCCTACACTGTTCTTGGGAGATCTGATAGAAATGTATATCTTTTGGGGACAGGAAGAAAAGCCAGGATAGGTTTCTGAGCTGCCCTTCTTACCAAAAGTGATGATAAACTTAAGTATAAATCTGGATACTTATTATAGTGCACAGCTGTCAAATACTACAAAAATTCCAGAAAAATAACAACTGTTTTCTTTATTAATTGCCTGACACACCTATAATGTGTTCCATCCTGCAAATTCTGGTTGCATGCTCTTTGATTATCTCTTCATATTCTAGTAGTTTTGTAATTCATAGGATTGGTAAATTTATCAAATGAAAATACAGAATGTGCAATTGTCTTAGTTATCTAGTGTTGCTATAACAGAAATATTATAAACACAAATTTTTTTGGTCATATTTTAGGATGCAAGAAGTCTGAGTTCAGTGTGTCAGACTTTCTCTCTTTGACAGCTACTAGTGTAGGTCGATGCCATTAATCTTTCCCTGAGACTAGTATTTTCTCAGCACAGGTACCTCAGGTCCAAAGGATGTACTCTGTTACCTGTTTTTCTTTCTAAGTACTAGGTGATCCCTCTTTTCTGCTATCTTATTTCTACTTTTATCTCTTGGAACTAGAAGGTGTTGCTTGTCACACCTCTTACTTCAGATCAGGACTATGACCTCAGTAGGGGTGCTAATCCCACCCTAATCCTCTTACAACTAATTGGTAGACTACATCAGATCACATGATAGGGGATAATTACATCAGTACATAACTGTCAGATTACATCATTACATAACTGCCAAATCATCGAGAATCATGACTCAACAAAATTGATGTTTATTTTGGGGGGCACAATTCAATCCATGGTACCAGTTGAATTTCAATTTCAGATAAACAGCAACTAATTTTTAGTTTACGTATATCCCATGCAACATTTGAGATACACTAAATATGTTTGACAAGTTGTTTATCTGAAATTCAAATTTAAAATATAGTACATCCTCTGTTTCATCCTGCAAATCTAGTCATATTTTCCATAAAAGAATAGAAAAATAATTTCCTCTCTCTTCTGAAATAGTTAATCAATGACTTTTTAATATGCTGGTAGTTTAGAAAAACTTGTGCAGCTTCATATGTTAGAACATTATACAAATGTTTGTTGTTGTTGTTGCTAAGTGCCATCGAGTCGGTTCCAACCCATAGTGACCCTGTACAGGGTTTCCGAGGATGTAAATCTTTATGGGAGCAGAATGCCTCATCTTTCTCCCGCGGAGCGGCTGGTAGTTTTGAACCACTGACCTTAAGGTTCGCAGCCCGATTCGTAACCACTATGCTTAGGATTATCAAATTTGGGAACATTTCTATCAACTTTCTCTCACCTTAGGTATTAGGTTTGGAGGCATCTCTGTACACTTTAAAAAATAATTCTCTACCCCAAGTCATACATTCCTAATGCCAGCATGATAAGTCATGCCAAAAAAGGCAATATAAACTCTAACCCTGTACCTCATGTGCCATGTGCTAAGTGATTCTGTTACTAAAAACTTTGTAACTATATCCCACTTAATTCAAATTCAAAGCATCCAAAATTTCTCTTAATCTTATCCCAAAATGATCATTGTTTCTATACTGACAGGGGAGAAATATTTAGTGAAAATAATCAGTGAAATAATCAGTGATCTTGACTGATTGTGATTAAAAGACCTTATTTTCACAAATTTAACAAAACAAATAACCATTAGAATAGATAACTTGGACCCTTCACTAGGGTATTGAAAGGAAGTTCATTAGATTTATTGTAAATCTTCTGGCAGTAATAGCGATATGTGTGCATGGCAGTGACGGGAAGCCTATGCTCTTCTTTCTCATACAATAACATATTCTTATCTGTTCATTTTCTTTCCCTCTCTCTTTTTTCTCCATATTTACCTCTTCTACCTTTCAGGCAGTGTTTCCTTCTGTTGTGCATAATAGGGTACTTATGAGTCAGTACTGAATTGATGGCAACTAACAACAACCTTTCTTTTGGAGTTCTGGTATGGTGCTGCGGGTTAATACACCAAACTGAAAAGCCATTTGAACTGCAAGTTTGGTGGTTCAAGATCACCAGCAGTTCCTCAAAAATCCTAGACAGGGTTGCTATGACTTGGAAGCACTTCCACAGCACATAAAAACAATAACTTTTCTTTTGAACACCTTCACTCATAGCTCTGCTTGAAGCATAGCTTTCTTTTATGAATACGTGAACATTTTTTAAAGTTCTTCAAACTGTCTCCTGGTTTGGATTTCAGTATCCCCTCAATGTGCTCCTTGTTGTTGTTGTTAAGTACCTTCGAGTCGGAGCCGACCCATAGCGACCCTGTACAGGGTTTCCGAGGGTGTAAATCTTTACGGGAGTAGAAAGCCTCATCTTTCTCCCGCGGA
>NW_006408627.1:1832311-1836254 GCF_000296735.1 Chrysochloris asiatica
TTACAACAGGAGAAATATTGCATAGGACCTCAGCATAATGTCCTCAAGGTCCATCCATGTTATGTGGTGTCTTGCAGCTTCCTTGTTATTCTTCAAGGTAGCATTATATTCCATTGAATGTATGTACTACAGTTAGTTTATCAATTCTTCAGTTGATGGACATTTAAGCTGTCTCCATCTTTTTGTGATCGTAAATAGTGCTGCTATAAATATTGGTGTGCATATATCTACTTGTGTTATGGCTCATATTTCTTGTGGGTAAATACCAAGTAGAGGAATTGCTAGATCATAAAGTATTTCTATTTCCATCCTTCTGAGGAAGTGCCTTATTGCTTTCCAGAGATGTTGAACCATTTTGCAATCCCACCAGCAATGCAGGAACATCCCAGTCTCTCTGCAGAGGATGGTGAAATTTTGTCTCACTTACTTTTGGCATATCTTTAGGTAAGAGTAGTCCTTTGGGAAGGACATGATGAATGGTAAAGTAGAGAGTCAGCAAAAAGAGGAAATCCTCAGTGAGATGACATGGCAAAGTGGCTGCAACAATGAGTTAAAACATAGCAATGACAGTATTGGCATAGGATTACTGGGCACTGATTTATGTTGTTGTGTGTAGGATGTATATGAGTCAGAATTATCTCAATTGCACCTACCTGTGGTTATAATCTCATTTAGGAGTGGGTGTCAGTGTAAAGTGTGTCTTAAACCAATCACTTTTTGATGTATAAAAAATCAGATCAGGTACAGAAGAGGCAATCAGATATGGTGGTGGTGGTGGTAATGTGTAGAAGAAGACAAATGCTGTAGCACATAAAGATAAGTATCCGAGGAATCGAAGCTAAAAGTGCACAAGGACCTTCCCCCAGAGCAGACAGACAGAGATTTCCTGTAGAACTGGTGCTCTGAATTTGGACTTCCAATCTCCTAAACTATTAGAATATAAATTTATCTTTATTAAAGCCATCCAGCCATGATATTTCTGCCCTAGCACCACTAGATAGCTAAAATTGATATAAAATTTCTACTTCTTGAGATAGTTCTCATTTATTGAGATCAAATATTGCAAGTAAGTAAACATTTAGCAATACCTCTGTGAAAGAAGTTTCTAGGAATAAAACTACATAAAGATCTCTGAGATTTTTATTTGTTTTTGTTTCTTAAATCCCTCTAAAATAGCTTTATTTGTGTATAGCAGAGGTGTTTTGTCACCTTCAAAAATGGCATGGAGGTGGTGTCTGATTTCCTTCAGCTTTGCAAGAGAGAAGGAGAATTAAACTTAACATCAACCTAAGGACAATTGCTATGAGCCAGAAGTCAGATATGGTTTACAGCCGCCAGTCTTCTTTATCATATACTGACACCAACTATCCTTACCATGGCACTCTATTCCTTTGCTGGGTTTGGTAACTCATTACAATGGCCACAAAGAAATCACAGACAATATGATTATGGGGTTTATTATGGAAGTGAACATGGAGCCATCCAGGATTAGAAACAACCATAAAAAAGCAAAATATGTTAATATATAAGATATTATTAAACCCACCATCTGCTCCTTGGAAACACTGTTCAAGGTCTTTAGAGTCTAAACCAACTCAATGGCACTTAGCAAGAAGATAGTATTAACTATGGGGAAGAATAGGGCTATGAAGGAAATCAGGGAGGCCACAGGCCATACAAACAAAATTAGATATGTGTGCAATGAAATCTCGGTTTCAAACTTAATAGGAGGGCTCAATAAACAGTAAAGTAGAAATTTGAAGTCAAAAGGAAGTAGAAAGTAGCCTAAGAGACATTACAAAACTGACACTAAAGGTGGGCCTGATTAGATATTTCTAGGATAACTTGGTAGAGGGAGATCATGTCTTCTAAGTGGACTTCTGTTTTCCCATATAATATAGTCACAGGCCAGTGCAACCAAGGCTCATAGTGCACCATGGTTGGGATTTCTGGTTCTGATGATTTCCTGGACCTAGTATATCTTCTTCCTAAATTAGTTACATTGATAAGATGGATTTTTCATAACCCTCCAGCCAAGCTTTATCAGAATATGCCACTCTCTTCTTATCATATTCTAAATATGTGATTAATATCTTCTGACAAGTTTGTTATCATTTAACCAGAATTTAATAAATTTATTTTGACAGTAGATTCCTCTGAGGTGTGACATTATGAGTGATATTTTTTCCTCTTTTTTACTGACATGATTTTTCTAACATACATGTATGCTACCTGTATAAAAAGAAATAAATATATATTTGATGAACAAAATATGGTAGAAGGAATCGAGACCTATTTAAAGACTACCCACAAATCATGATCAATGACTACATTTTTTTAAATTTTATTTCAATATCTGTGTACATAGAGAAAACTAAAATGGAAGAACATGTCCAACAGTTCTCAAACTGAAAAAATTGAAGTAGAAAATCAAACCTCAGGTTGCAATACTGAAGGATTCTATAGGCAAAATATTGAATGACTCAGGAAGCATCAAAAGATGATGGAAAGAATACAGAGTCACTGTATTCTGTATTCTTAAAAAAAATAATATTTTTTCAGTCATGTCAAGAGGTACCATATAATTAATAACCTATGTATGTTATTGCAGGAACAAACCCAAGCTGCACTGAAAACACAAACTGATGCAGTACTGTAGGTACTCTTTCTTCCATGACAAGAAATTAAGAAGATGCTACATGGCCAAATTATTTGAAAAGACCCATATTTGTGCCCATCCCAAACAGAGGTGACTGAACAGAATTTAGAAATCATTGCGCAATATCATATCACACACAAGTAAAATTGGGGGTTCAAAAATAACCATTGTGAGGATGGAGCAGGTAGTGTTTCATTCTGTTTTGCATAAGGTTATCATGAGATGGAATTGACTTAACAATACCAAATACCAACAACTCATGATGAAGTTTGTATTTCTTCTTGGACCTAATTCACTGAGGAGGAGTGAAAGAGAAGGAAAAAAAAAAAAAAGATATATTTGTTGGTAATCTTTTATTTGCTTCTTTTACTAAAGCATGATTGGATGTCCATTATTATCATATCTATCCTGATTCATGGTAACTCCATGTATGCCAGAGTAGAAGAGTAGAATTGTACTCAACTGAGTTTTCAGAGTAAATTTTTCAGAAGTAGATTGCTAGACTATATATATATTTTTTAGGTGCCTCTGGATGGACTTGAACCTCCAACTTTGTGATTAACATATTAATCATCTGTACCACTCAGGGATTCCAGATATCTTTTACATATCTGGTGTCTAGGGTGATACAAGGACTTGGACTTTGTAGGCTTATAAAAAAAAAAAAAAGATATATTTTTATTTTCTTCTCTTTTATTCCTTCTCTAAGAAAAGGAGTCCTGGTGTGGTGCTGTGGGTTAATGTGTCAGACTGAAAAGCCATTTGAACTGCAAGGTTGGCAGTTCGAGCTCACAATCACTCCTCAGAAACCCTATACAGGTTCGCCATGGGTCAGAACCAACTCAATGGCACTCAATAACAACAACAATCTAAGAAAAATCATCACTCAGACACCACATGTCATTTATATCAATTTGCTATATGAACCCCATTTCCTCGTATTAAAAAAAGCAAAACACCACAAGAGATAGATAATACCCACACTACACTTTTCATAGAATTGGTACAAAAATTCCAATAAGACATAATGCAAAAATGTCTGGAAACAACAACTTTTTCTTCAACAAAGATGGTTCTATATATATATATTTTCATTTAGAATTTTATATATCATTTGGAGTCCTGGTATGGCAGTGTAAGCTAATGTGCTAGACTGCAAAGTCAGTTTGAAATGATAAGGTCACCAGTTCAAGCTCACCAGCCTCTCCTAAGATACCCTATACAGGGTTGCTATAAGTCGGAACTGAGTCCATGGCACTTAACAACAACAAATATATATATATA
>NW_006408627.1:1836480-1842562 GCF_000296735.1 Chrysochloris asiatica
GTCCTGGTGTGGAGCTGTAGGATAAGCACTGGATCACAAGGTAGATTTGAACTGCAAGGTATGGTTCAACCCTACCAACCACTCCTCAGAAACCCTATACAGGGTCATTAAGACTCTGAACCAACTCAACTGCATTTATCAGCAAATTGTTGCTAAGTGCCATTGAGTCAGTTCAGAGTCATAGTGTCCTTATGTACAACAGAATGCAACACCACCTGGTCATGCACCATCATCTAATTTACTGCCATGCTTGAGCCCATTGAGATCATCTTAAGCACAATTTGATGCATTAGACACTATGAAGACTAGAAGAGCTGTGGGATGACATTAAGAATATCATACAGGAAGAGAGAAAAAGGTCACTATGAAGACAAGAAAGAAGGAAAAGCCTAAAATGGATGTCAGAAGAGACTCTGAAACTTGCTCTCCATAGTAGAGATGCTAAAATAAATGGATGAAATGAAGCAAAAGAGCTAAACAGAAAATTTCAAAAAGCAGCTCTAGAAGACAAAGTCACATAGTATAATGAAATGTGCAAAGACCTGGAGTTAGAAAACTAAAAGAGAAGAATACACCCAGCAGTTCTCAAGCTGAAAGAACTGAAGAAAAAAATTCAAGCCTCAACTTTCAGTAATGAAGGATTCTTGGGACGAAATATTGAATGGTGCAGAAAACATCAAAAGAAGATGGAAAGAATACATAGAATCCCTGTACTAAAAAGAAATGGTCAATGTTCAATCATTTCAAGAGGTAGCATATGATCAAGAGCCTATGCATTGACATAGAGCAAGTCTCTGAAATACAAATTGAAAATTTTCAACAAACTGATGCAGCACTGGAGGCATTCACTCATGTATGCCAAGACATTTGTAAGACAGTTGCCTGGCCAACCAATGGAAAGAGATCCATATTTGTGTCCTTCAAAGGTGACATGACATAATCAAATGTGGATATGATTGGACAATATCATTAATATCACATGCAAGTAAAATTTTGCTAAAAATAATTTTTAAATAGCCACAACAGTACATTGACAGGGAACTGCCAGAGGTTCAAGCCATATTCAGATAAGGATATAGAGTGAGGGATATCATTGCTGATGTCAGATGGATCTTGACAGAAACCATAGAATACCTGAAAAATATTTACCTGTGCTTTATTGACTATGCAAATGTTTTTGACTGTGTGAGTTATGACAAACTATGGAAAACATTGAAGAGAATGAGTATTCTGGAGCAAATAATTGTGCTCAAGAGGAACCTAGACATAGACCAAGAGGCAGTCATTTGAACAGAACAAAGGGACACCGAGTATGTGTTGTTATGTGCCATTTGAGTCAGTTTCAAATCAGAGAAACCTGTAATAGAGTTTTCAATGAGCATATCATGTAGTTAACAGTTCAGTGCTTATCCTACTATGCCATACCAGGACTCTTTCTCTCTCTCTCTATATATATATATACACACATATATAATTAAATATAAATCCCTGTTGGTGCTGTAGGATAAGTACTAGACTGTTAACTGCAAGATCAGCGGTTCAAACTCACCAGCTACTCCACTGGAGAAAGATGAAGCTTTTTGCTCTCTACGTAGAGTCACTATGAGTTGGTTTGAACCCCAGTGTCAGTGGCTTGAACTTACCAGCTACTCTTTGGGAAACCTACATAGGGTCACTATGAGTCAGAACTGACTGGACTGCACTTAACAACAGCAACAACAATAATATATATAAAGAGTCCTGGTGTGGTGCTGTAGGGTAAGTACTAGACCATAAATTTGATTTGAACTGCAAGGTTGGCAGTTCAAGCTCATCAGCCATTCCTTGGAAATCCTATACTAGGTTACTATGGGTCAGAACTGACTTGATGGCACTTAACAACTATTGTTGTTAAATCTCTGTTTTACATATAAAACAAAGTCCTGGTGTGGCCCTCTTGGATGAGCACTGGACTCCAATGTCTGGTGGAACCACAAGGTGAACAGTTCAAACACACCAGCTGCTCCTTGGAAACCCTATATAAGGTTGCTATGAGTCAGAACTAACTGGACAGCACTTGATAACAACATAATAAATACAAGTTTAAGCAAAAGAAAACATATTAAAATTGGAAAGTAATATTTGAAATTAATAAATTATTTAAAAATGAAATAAAGTCTTCAGAAAATGGAATAAAATTACATATACTTATGTGTGTACATACATATTCAAGTGACTTCATTGTTTTAAATTTTGACTTTACATTTCTCTTCATAAAGTATACTTTCATACATTTTATCTTTACAAAAAATGAATATTTTACCACATATGCAATATAACAAATTTGCTGCTACAGGTCTATAGAGGAAATTTTTTAAATGAGTCCATTAACGATAACTAAAAAGTCAGTCCATCACAAATGGACAAGGCAAGTAAACAGTCACATTTAATGAAATCTAGTTAAGGAAATAAATCATTCTCTATTCCTCTTTTCCCCAATGTCACAATTTCATGATTAGGTTTTTAGAACCAAGTGTTTGGAGACAAAGTTAATTCTAAATACAGTTTCTCAACTATTTAAATAGCAAGTCTTTCTCACATGTTTACTTAAATACACACAGAGAGCTGCATGAAGTCCAAACACTGATCACTTTATATACTGAGACTATGCAGTATCAGTACAAATGAGAATCTAAGTGATAAGAAACATCATACTATACCCCATTCTTTCCTGTTTCAAATGGAAATTTCAGAGATAAAGTCCTTTAAATTAATTATTCTAAAAGTTGAGTTTTTGCTATCATAAGAAGTACCAAATAATAACTTAGACTCACATCCTATACAATATATAAAAGAGATTTCTATTTAGACCAGCAGGCTGTCACTTTTTCAAAAGTTGATCAGATATTTTGCAAGTCTTTATGGACAGCTTCTTCTTGTGCCAGGTGCTATTCATCTTTAACCAAAGAAAATATACTAAAAGTCAAAAGCTAATGTTAAATAGAAAACCAAACCCATAGCTGGTAATTCTGACTCATAGTGATCCTATGTGTTACAGAGTAAAACTGCTCCATAATGTTTTCTTGACTGTAATCTCTTTGGAAAAGAGCCCTGGTTGCACTGTAGGATAAGCACCAGACTGCTAGCCCACCAGCTGATCCAAAGAAGATGAGTTTTTCTGTCACCGTAAAGATAGAGCTCTGGTAGCATAGTTACGAATCGGGCTACGAATCTTAAGGTCAGCAGTTTGAAACTAGCAGCTGTTCTGTGGGAGAAAGATGAGGCTTTCTGCTCCCGTAAAGATTTACAGCCTCAGAAACCCTGTTCAGGGTCACTATGGGTCAGAACCGACTCCACAGCACATAACCACCACCACCACCAAAGATTGACAGAGAAACCCTATGCAGTGTCTTAATGAGTTGGGTATCAACTTGATGGCAATGGAAATCTTTATAGAAGTAGATCTCCAGATCTTTCTTCCACATCACCTCTGGGTGGGTTCAAACCAGAAACCTTTATGTTGGTAAAGCAAAACAAAACCCCTTGCAGTCAAGTCGATTTTGACTCATAGCAACCATAGGACAAGGCAGTACTGTTCCATAGGTTGCCAAGACTGTACTTTTTATGAAAGCAGACTGCCATATCTTCCTCCCATTGTGAGGCTGGTGAGTTTGACCATTAAAATTCTGGTTGTCAATCAAGCACTTTCATCACTGTGCCACCAGGAGTCCTTTAGGTAGACAGTCCAGAGCAAACCATTGGCACCACCCAGGAACCTTCAAAGATAATACTGTTGTTGTTGTTAAAGACTGTCAAGTTGGTTCTAAATCATAGCAAGCCTGTTATGAGCAGTGGCTGGTAGTCTTGAACCAACAACTTTGTAGTTAGCAGGTCAGTGCTTGTCCTACAATGTCCCCAGGGCCCCAACATTGCTTTAAAAATAGTTAAAATACATAATAGTAATGTATCTGTTCCCTACTTTATAAAATTCAAATTTTAAAATCGATGTTATATTTCCACATATCAAAACGAAGGATTTGGGTTTTAGTCTGAATACTTTTGATTTTACAAAGCATGCACAGTGATGCTATATTAGAGGTTTAATCCAAGAACAGTCCATCTCCCATCTTTCCTTCTTTTATTTTTTCCCTTCCTTTCTTTCTCCCACATTGATGGGTTGTAGTTCTTACCTTGGTACAAACTTTATCTAAACTTGTATGTTGTTGTGAACTGCTGTTGAGTCATTTCTGAC
The DNA here is from genome assembly GCF_000296735.1 of Chrysochloris asiatica. Classification (NCBI taxonomy): domain Eukaryota; kingdom Metazoa; phylum Chordata; class Mammalia; order Afrosoricida; family Chrysochloridae; genus Chrysochloris; species Chrysochloris asiatica. The sequence continues at coordinate 1,840,712 of NW_006408627.1, forward strand.
GTATATAGACCCTGAAGAGGGTTTCTGAGAAGTGGCTGGTGAGCTTGAGCCACTGACTTTGAATTTCAAATTGACTTTGAAGTCCAGCACATTAACTCACAGAGCCACACCAAGACTCCAAACTTGTTTGCATTCACTAAATTTCCTAGATTTAAATTTTTTCATCTGTAAAATAAGATTTGGATTAGATAACCTAATTGTTGTTTTTAAATATAAAATTGTATAATTCATAATGTTAAAAATAATAGAAAATGTCATTTCAGACATAAAAAGGAAAAAGTGTTATAGACAAAAATATTACTTAATATGAACCCTAAAATTGGACAAAGCAAAAGGCAAATTTTTCATTATAAATATAACTAGAAAGACTCTGGTGGTATTAACTGTTACTAAGTCCATTCTTACTGCTGGTTACCTTATGTATAACAGAACAAAACTTAGCCCAGTTTTGCACCATCCTTACAATTGTTTGTATATTTGAGCTACATTTTATTCTCAGGACCATAGCCTTAGGAAGGAAAGAAAAGTGTGGAAAGAATGCCACCATTAACCAAACGACAGCCTTTGCATCCCATCTAGAAGAAATGATGTGATGTCTCATTTCCCAGGTTTTTTCTCCTTCCCTGACAGGGTCCAGATTGTACTTCATGATTTCCTTGGAAGCTGTTAATGTTTTCCTCTTAGTGTTATATGCACTGCTCTAAATCCCAAGGCCAGATGCCTATTAAAAACAGTGTCTTCTTCAGTGGCGATCACAGTCACCACCTTAAACACTGGTCTGGCCTAACCATGCTCAGGGATTCCTGGTTGCACTGGACTGCAAGGTCAATTTGAATTGCAAGGTTGGTGGTTCAAACCTAGCAGCTGTTCCTCAGAAACCCTATACAGTGTCATTTTGAGTTGGAACCAACTCGACAGCACTTAACGACAATAACAACAGCAACACCAATGATCAGATCTACCAATACCAGTGTCACTGCCTTTGTGGCCCCCCTGTTGTCCTTAAAGAGCTTCTTTATAGGGAGAGAGCTGCTTTAAAGGCTTTCATTTCGTGCCTTGCTTATGGTTCCTTGCAGCTTCTTCTCTTGTTAATTTATTCATTGTCTATTATACAGAAAACCAGGGATACAAAGGGGAAGGCAGGCATGTTGTTGTGAGGTGCCATTTAGTCAGTTCTGACTCATAGAATGAAACACTGCCAGTCCTGCATTTAATACCTTCCAACACCATAATTTTTTAGTACACTGCTGCTGCCACAAAGTCTCTCCATTTCTTTGGGGGTCTTCCTTTTTTTCACTGACCCTCCACTTTACCAAGCATGATATCCTTCTTCAGGGACTGACTGGTTCCTCTTGATAACATGTCCAAAGTATGAGAGACAAAGTCTCACTATCCAGGCTTGTAAGGAATGTTCTGACAATACTTCTTCCAACACAGATGTTGTTTTGTGAAGTGCCCTCAGGTGAGTTCTGACTCATAGTGATTCTGTATAGGGTTTCCAAGGAGCCGCTGGTAGGTTTGAACCACAAACTTTATAGTTCAAACAGGTCCAATGTTTATCCCACAGTGCCATACCAGGACTCCATTATAAACTTATGTAAAAATAACATATGCATTAACAACAACAAAGGAAAAGTACAAACATATAATTCACTGTTAAGACAGTGGAAAGAAGAATGCCATTTATTTACAATCTAATGAAATAGTTAAAAAATATCATTCTGCTTTTGTAATTTTCTAATATATAGAATATATGTTGTTGTTGTTAAGTGCCATCGAGTCGGTTCCGACCCATAGCGACCCTGTACAGGGTTTCCGAGGGTGTAAATCCTTACGGGAGTAGAAAGCCTC
>NW_006408627.1:1842662-1849233 GCF_000296735.1 Chrysochloris asiatica
ACCTTAAGGTTCGCAGCCCGATTCGTAACCACTACGCTACCAGAGCTCCTATATATTTATATATATATATATATATATATATATATAGTTTTTTCTGGCAGTTCATATTTTTCCCCAATATCATAATTTAAATACATTGATTCTTCTGCTGTCTTTCTTCCTTATTCATTGCTCAACTTTCAGATGCATATGAAACAATTGAAAACGTCATGGTTTGGGTCTGGAGCACCTTAATCATCAAAGTGACATCTTTGCTCTTGACCACTTTAAAGAGATCTTGTGCATCAGATTTTCCAAATATAATATGTATTTTGATTTCTTGACTGTTGCTTTCATGAGTAAGACAGGCATGTTGTTGTCATTGTTGTTAATTGCCGTCAAGTATGTTCTGACTCATAGCAACCCTGTATAGGGTTTCCAAGGACTGGCTGGTGGATTTGTATCGCTTGAAGTTCAAACTGACTTTGTGGTCCAGTGTTCATCTTACAGTGCCACACCAGGACTCCAAGACAACAAAATTGCAAGTATTTGTTAAAATAGAGTCTTAAAGATTCTATAAAAATGTATGGTGAGTTCCCTAAGGACTAGTTTGAAGACCATTTGAGAGGCACCAACAAATTTTGGAGTCTCAAGTGTTCTCTCAGAGGTAATAAACCAATGTCTCAACATTGCATTTAGACATGTCAACCCTTTCTAGCTTCCAGAAAAGGTTTTTGCTGATCTTTGAACTGCTTTAGTCTTCTCTTTGTTCAAGAATCATACTATTACAACATTTTAGGGTTAGACTGTCAGTCCCAAATTGGTCTTTGCCATACCATTGTCCTTCCATGCCAGGCTTTATGAGGTTCACATGTCATAGAGGGGTGAGAACATGAACCGCTGGGCTCAGACCAGGGCCTCAAACCAGTTTGAATTAGTTCAGTCACACCCCAAGAAGCAAAACCAGAACAGACCTGAATTTGAAACATTGGGGTGAACAGTCCCCATAAACGGAGTAAGAAAAACTAGAGATCAAAGTCTTGCTAGAAACTTAATCTCCCTCTTAGAAAACAAGGCTAAAAGACACATTAGCATAGCACCCAAATTTCTTTGGATTTTGAGCAGAGTTGGAAACAGAGGTGCACTGCTTAAAGATCACAGATGACTGCACATTTTTTAATATTTGTCCACAGCCCTATCAGTAATCCAATCTCCTTTCAAGGGCTCACTAAACCTATTCCAAGTTTCCCATGCCAGTCTTTGTTGTTTCTGTTAGGTGCCATTGAATTGGTTCAGACTCATAGTGACCCTGTGCACGAGAACAAAACATTGCCTAGTTCTGTGCCATCATCACAATTATTGTTACACTTGAGCCCATTTCTACCGCCACGGTGCCAAGTCATCTCATTGGGGCTTTCTTCTTTTATTGCTCTTCTTCCACTTTGCCACGCATGATGGCTTTCTCCAGGGACACAAAGCCTATTCCAAGTATCCCATTCCACGTCTTAAACCTCTAATTTTTCCCATTCTAGTTATCATTCTGGTTCACCCAAGTTTTTTAAATTGCTGTTGTTGTTAAATGCTATCAACCCATAGCGACTCTTTATAGGGTTTCTGAGGAGCAACCATGAACTTGAACCTCTACTTTGTAATCCCGTAGTCCAGCACATTAACCCACAGCGCCACACCAGTACTCCACATACATCGATATGGTTCCTGTGTAATGAAAATGATTTGCTCGTGGCTACTAAGTAAAGGAGTCCTGGTGTGGCGCTGTGGGTTAATGTGCTCTGGCGTATTAACTGCAAAATCATTTGAACTTTAAAGTGGCAGTTCAAACTCACCATCTGCTCCTTGGAAACCTTACATTAGGTCTCTATGGGTCGGAATTGACTCAACAGCACGTAACAACAACAACAACAAATGAAGTTAAAGATTTGAGGTTCAAGTCAACTCAGAGGCACCACAGAAAAAAATACCTGGTTGGGCGCTGTGGGTTAATGAGCCAGACTGCAAAGTTGTTTGAACTGTACGTCAGCAGTTCAAGCTCACCAGTTGCTCCTTGGAATCCCTATACAGGGTCACTGTGGGTCGAAATTGACTCAAGGACACTTAACAACAACAATTATGCACTGCAGGTTAACGCGCTGGACCACAAGATTGATTTGAAACACAATGTCGGCTATTTAAACTCACCAGCTGTTCCTTGGAAACCCTATAGAGGATTGTTATGAGTCAGAACCTACTCTGCCGCACATCACAACAGCAATATTCTTCCATAGATTACAATCACTGAAAACTTAATAGAGTGCAGTTCTACTAAAAAATATGTTTAGTCTCAGTGTACTATGTAAAAATATTTAGTAAAGAAGATAATGTGTTCCATCTTAAAACTGTATGATAATGGCTTGGACCACAAGGTTGGTTTGAACTGCAAGGTTGGTGATTAAAACTCATCAGCCTCTCCTTGGAAGCCCTATAGTGATTCGCTGTGAGTCAGAATAGACTCCGAGGGCACATAACAACAACAAGGAAGACAATGTCCCGGGAAGATCAAATAGACGGCCCAAAATGTGTCCACTAACTCCTCTGAAACAATTGCCCAAAGATTGCTTCTCAAGAAATGCTACTGAAATAATAACGACAAAAATTCACATTTGTGCTATACACGTTACAGAATGCTTTCACATACCTTGTAATTTTAGGTTAATTGCTGCTTTTTGACAAATGACAAGATTCAAGTTGTTAAAGACTGCGTTCTGGTTGGACCCACCATCAATATTAACACAAATTGTAGTCAAGAACTCAAATGACGCAAGAGTAGCACTGTCCAAAGTGCACTAGTCTCATGTGGCTACTCAGATATAAACTTAAATTAAACTAAATTTAAAGTCCACTTTCTTGGTCACATTAACTATATGTAGCCACGTGAGATTACCTATTGAACAGTGCACATTTAGAAGCCTATGCAATTATTGAAAATACCATGGCTTGGGTCAGGCACCCTTAGCAAGACCGACATATTGCAATAGGCAAATCTGCTGCACAAGACCACTTTGAAGTATTCAAGTGCAAAGATGTCAATTTAAAGACTAAAGTGTGCCTGACCTAAGCCATCGTATTTTTAATAGCCTCATATTTTCAGTAGCCTCATATGCATGTGAAAGCAATTCTTTTATAGTCTTCCTTATTCACTGTCCAATAAGTAAAAAAGGAAGGAAAGGAAAGAAGACAGGAAATCTGAGGTGTTAGAGACAAAATGAAGCAACCCCAAAATAGAGATATCTTAGGACCATAGTCTTTCCTTTCCTTCCTTTTTTTTTTTTACTTATTGGACAGTGAATAAAGAAGACCATAAAAGAACTGATACATTTGACTTATGGAGTTGAAGAACAATATTGAAAGTACCATGGACTGCCAAAAGAATAAGCGTTCTACTTGGAAGAAGTACAACCAGAATGCTTCTTAGATTCCAGGATGGCCAGATTTCATCTCTCGTACTTTGGACATATTATTAGAAGGGTCCAGTCCATGGAGAAGGATATCATGTTTGATTAAGTGGAAAGTCTGAGAAAAAGAAGAAGACCCTCAATGAGATGAATTGGCACAGTGACAGCAGCAATGGGCTTACACAAAGTAACAATTGTGAGGTTGGCACAGGACTGGGAACTGTTTTGAACTGTTATGCATAAGATCACTATGAGTAGTTCCCAACTAAATATCACCTAACAATAACATGCCATTTGATTTAGTTGTTTCCAAATGCTATGGTCCTAAGATACCTTTTTTACTTATTTATTTTCTTAAAATATTTTCTTTCATAGAAAGCAATGGAAGAGACAAAATAAACATGTAAGAAACTGTATAATCATACTAGTATTAGTATACAGCATCATTGCCAAAGTTTATGTTGCACATTAAAGTCTTTGTAAATATAGATCCTTAGGGATCAACAAAACCACTTTTAAAATTCTTAGGGTTCTCCTAATATTTATCTCCATTAACCATATGTTACACTATCCAGTTGACTATTGCAGAAACAACACTTTAATCAGCAGAGTGGATCATCACTTCTTATTGAGAAGATTGAGGGGTTGGACAATAGTCATCATGATACAGAAAAGTCACATTTGCAAAATGCAGGCTATTCTGTGGTTAGAGAAACAGAGATGTGAATACTTACCAGAAAGAAAAAAATAATAATATTTTCATTGATAGTGGAGGGCAGTTAGTATCCCAGGGAGAAGCACTGGTAGCAAAGGCCTTTACATAGGGAGGCCTTTGTCATTTTATGGATACTCATCTGTCAACTGTCAGTGTGTTTCAAAGGGATTCTTGCCATAATGTTTTCCTCTGCACCTTTCACATCACGGTGGCCCAAATTTCCATGATGAACCATTCGTCTTCCTATTTGCCTAGTCTGGCCACTTACAATGAGCAGAGATGTAGTGGTGATTCTGCAGCTGCAAAGAGTGAGGAAGAAGGGAGGGTGGCCTGAAGGGGAGGTCTAGTGGGAAGGAGGAGGGGGAAGCTGAAAGAATTAGCTTAGCATCTCTATGGAAGCACTACTACCCAGGGAAGAGATTTTTGTGGGGGGAGGTCTACATCCTTGTTCCTGGGGGGAAAAAAGGTTGACCAAGTGTGATGATGGCAGGACAGACGCAGGAGACATAACAAGACACAATAAATTATAGCACCCATTCACACTCCACCCTAGCATGCTAAAGACCTCACCCATGTGACTGTAATTCTTCAAAGTTCCATGGGGCAAGAAATCATCCATGGTGTTTGTGATACATAAGTCACAATTCTATATTTTCTATGGCAATGTAAATATCATAAATATTTTTGATAAGTTGGAAAATAAAGCAAAGACAAACTATAAAATACCATGGCTTGTGTCAGGTACAGCTTAGCAGAACTCACATACTACATTAGGCAAATCTGCTGCACAAAACCTCTGCAAAGTGTTCAAGAGCAAAGATATCAGTTTGAGGACTAAACTGTGCCTGACTCAAGCCATGGTATTCTCAATAACCTCATATGCATGTGAAAGTTGGACCTGTGAATAAGGAAGATCGTAAAGGAATAGATGCTTTTGAGTTATGGTGTTGAAGAAGAATACTAAAAGTACCATGGACTGACAAAGGAACAAGTAAGTCTGTGTTGAAAGAAGCTCAATCAGAGTGCTCATTAGAAACCAGGATGGCCAGATTTCGTCCCTAATTTTTCAGACATATCAGATGGGACCAGTCCCTAGAGAAGGATACCAGGTTTGGTGTGTTTGAATTCTGGATCTTCCATATGTCTCATGAATCTTGGACAAGTCTTTTTAGTTTTCTAAACATTTAGTGTCTTTGTTGCAAATAAGAATTAAGTGTCTACGTTATAGTTGCTTGATATTAAATAATATAAGAAACATTCTTTTAAACCTTTTACCTTCTTTTGAAGACTCTCCTCCACTAACTACTCACTTTATAGCTCATGTGTACTCAGTCATTTTTCTTGTTGATGTTTCCAAATAACTTTGTGTTTTGCTTTGTTTACTTTTTTAGTTGTTGTCAGGTGCCATTGAGTAAGTACTGACTCACAGTGACTCTATGCACAACAGAATGAAACACTGCCCTGTCCTGCACCAACCTCACAATTGGTGCTATGCTTGAGCCAAAAAAGCTGTTGCCACTGTGGCAATCCATCTCACTGAGGGAGTCTTCCTCTTTTTCACTGACTGTCCACATTATCAAGCATGATGTTCTTCTCCAAGGACTAACCCCTCCTGATAATATATCCAAAGTATGAAAGATAAAGCCTGGCCATCTGGCTTTTAAGGAACATTCTGGCTATGGTTTTTTTTGTGTGTTTTTTTCTTAAATGTTTTATTGTGAATCATGTGATAGTTTACATGGGAGAACATTAGTTTTACATTCATTCTATCGTATATATCGTCTCATTGCCATGGTTACAATCCCTCCATGCATCATCAACCAACCAAAGGGTATACCCTGCAATCCGTCCCCTGTACCCCCCAGGTCTTCAGCACACAGTCCCTCTCCCTCTCTGGATCTAAAGTCTCCAGCTGCTCCATCGCTCCACGTCATCATCTCTGCCTTCATTTCAGGCATCACTGCTTCTCTGGGTAGGGTCCTACTCTCTGCTCTTCTCCCTTGATGGTGCTAGTGACCTCCACTCCTAGACTGAAAAGTTAATCACTCCCCTCCTTGCTATAAAACATCTACCTTTACATTTCCAACCTTAACAATCAGTCCTGATAACAATTATTCACTATTGTATCACAAGAGACCCGTCTGCATTTCATTGCATCAGTCCCGCCTAGACAGATGGGATATTATTCACTGGAGATTCTACCTTCCTCCAGGCCCTCTGGATCTAGGTTCCCTCTTGATAGCTTGTAAGCCAGTCATTTCTTGCCTTTGTAGCCTTCCGTCCCCCATTTTGGGTATCCAGTGTCCAAGTTACTCATCCCTATCTACTCTGTGTGTGGAGGGGGTGGAAATGATTCTTACTGTAAGGACTTGTTCCCTCTTTTGAGCTACTGCTTCCATAGGTGTAGGTCAAGTTCATCAAATTGTAT
>NW_006408627.1:1854174-1854764 GCF_000296735.1 Chrysochloris asiatica
TTATAATTTTGTTCTGTTCTTAGCTCTTCCCTTTGTTGACTTAATTCAGGGAGATACTGCCACGTATGTCAGTCTCTGGTTGTTGTCTCTTCTTGTTGGTTCTCAATCTATAGAACTCCCTTTAGGATATTTTGTAGCACAGGGTTGGCTTTGGCAAAATGCCTTAGCTTCTCTTTGTCTTGGAGTGTTTTGATTACACCATCATATTTGATTGATAGCTTTGCTGGATAAAGGATTCTTGGTTGGCAATTTCTGTCTCTCAGGATTTTATAAATGTCTCCCCATTGCTTTCTTGCTTGCATGGTTTCTGCCGAGAGATCTGAGCTTAATCTGACTTGCTTTCCTTTGTATGTGACAATTCCATTTTCTCTGGCTGCTTTCAGAAGTGTTTCCTTATCTTTGACTATGATATGTCTTGGTGATTTTCTTTTGGGGTCTATAATTCCTGGGGTTCGTTGAGCTTCTTGAATATTTATCTTTTCACTTTTCAGGATGTTAGAGAAATTTTGTTCCAGCAGTTTTTCAACTATTTCCTCTGTGTACTTGTGGGATTCTTCTTGTTCTCGAATGCCAATAATTCTTAAGTTATT
>NW_006408627.1:1855745-1858989 GCF_000296735.1 Chrysochloris asiatica
TAAAAAAATTGAAAAAAAAAAAAAGAAAGAAAGAAAAGAATCTGTAACCCCTACAGACCTCTCCTTCTCTTTCCTGTGTTAAAAAACAGAACAAAAAGTAAACAAGAAAAGTTCAAGGCCTGATCTTGGGGTGAGTCTCTGTCAGCCGTTTGGTTTTAAGTGGAAACTGTCTCTTTAAATTTCGAGGAGATCTATGCACATGCGTAGTAGAACCCTAAGAGGGTGCAACTGAGGTGTCCACTAGCTCAGGCACCCCTATAGTTACCAGAATGGAGGTACGCAGACAGCAAGGGACCAACAAAAAGATACCCAAAAAAAAGAAAGTCCACACTGCTATCTCTGTGGCTCTGTCAGGCATCCATGGCTGCTCTGATCCTTTCCTCACTTGGCCCCACACAAAATGGCGGCTCCTGGAGCAGCTGAGTATCCCGAACCAAGAAGCAAAGGATTTCTTACTTCTGCCACAAACTCCCCAGTTGTAAGTCTTCCAACCTTCTAAATATTCCTTTATATGTGGTTCAGAGTCTGGGACCATCCCCTGAGCCTTCTTGGTCCTGTATTCTGTGTTGTTCCCGGAAGAGCTCTTCACTGACTTCCACCCAATCCCCCATCTTGTTTTCGCTCCTCTGGCTATGTTTTTTCTAACACAGATTTGTTTGTTTTTCTGTAAATCACATCTCCAGCCCCATAAATCAAATGCATCAATTGTTATACTGTCCTCCTTATTCATTTCTCAAACTTCATATGCATATGAGGCCCTAGAAATACCTTGAATATGTCCCACCTGAATTTTTGACCATTTCCAGAACATATTTGATGCATTAAGCAATAATGACCAAAATGTAGATGAATTGTAGAATAAGTCAAGAACATCATACATGAAGAAAGCAAAAGGTAATTTAAAAGACAGGAAAGAAAGCAAAGATAAAAATTGATATCAGGGGCATGGAGGAAGGTAGAATCTCCAGAGTAGTATCTAATCTGTCTAAGCAGGGCTGATCAAAGGAAATGAGGATAGGTCTCTTGTGATACAATAGTGAATAATTGTTATCAAGACTGATTGTGAAGGTTAGAAATGTACAGGTAGACATTTTATAGCAAGGAGGGAAGTGATTAAATTTTCAGTCTAGGTGCAGAGGTCCCTGGGACCATCAATGGAGAAGAGCAGAGAGTGTGACCCTATCTACAGAAGCAGTGACACCAGAGATGGAGGCAGAGATGATGACATGGAGAGATGGAGCAGCTGGGAACTTTAGATCCAGAGAGGGAGAGGGGCTGTGTGCTGACGACTGGGGTGCAGGCTTATAGTGTATACCTTTTGGTTGGTTGATGATTCATGGAGGAGATTGTAACCATGGCAATTAAATGATATATGTAAAACTAATGTTCTCCCATGTAAACTATCACATAATTCACAATAAAACACTTAAGAAAAAAAATTGATATGAGAAGAGGCTCTGAAATTTGCTCTTGAGCATAGAGAATCTAAAGCTACCGGATGAAATAATGAAGTCAAAGAGTTGAAAGGAGAATTTCAAAGGGTAGGTCAAGAAGACAAAGTCAAGTATTATAATGAAATCTGCAAAGACCTGGAGTTCGAAAGTCAAAAGGGAAAAACACACCATTTCTCAAGTGGAAAGAGCTGAATTAAAATTTCAAACATCAATCTGTAATACTGAAGGATTCTTTGGGCAAAATATTGAATGATGAAAGAAGCATCGAAAGAAAATGGCAGAAATATACAGTCCATGTGCCAAAATGAATTGGTAGATGTTCAGCCATGTCAAGAGGTAGAATATGATCAAAAACTGATGGCATTGAAGGAATACATTCAAAGTGCACTGAAGGCATTGGTGAAAAAACAGAAATTAATGGGATAGACTCCAGAAATTAATCGGATACAAATTGAAATATTACAACAAACTGATACAGTGTTAGTGTTACTCACTTACCTGACTGAAAAAGACCCATATTTGTATCTGATCCAAATATTAGGGACCCAACGGAATGTAAAAATCTTTGAATAATATCATTAATATCACATGCAAGTAATATTTTGCTGAAGATAATTTAAAAATGTTTGCAGCAGAGCATTCAACAAGGAATGCCAGAAATTCAAGCCAGATTCAGAAAAGGATGTTGAATTACAAATATCATTTCTGATCTCAGATGGATCTTGGCTAAACTACCAGAAAAAATATTTACTTGTGTTTTATCAATTATGCAAAGATATTTATCTATGTGGATCATAACAAACTATGATAGCATCACAGATTTCTCTGTAGAAGATTCCTCACATGATCTCTTCCCTTGTGTGTGTGTTTTCCATGGGTTTAGAACTCACCCTACACAAATGCAACCTAATTAGTATAATAAAACTATTTCCATACAGGGTGACCATTAGAGATAAAGGGCTTAAGATTTCCATATAACTTTTGGGAGACATAGTTCTATCAATAATAACAGGTTTCTCATTAATTGTGTGATCTACCTAGAATCTCTAATGTTTCTCTTTGGTTTAACTTATTCAGTCAATTTCCATTATTAGCAATCAAGAACTTAGTGATCTTATTATGTGTATCTATGTATGCATTTTTATTTATTTTATATAGATGAATCCACAATAATAGTGAGTGATTTTAATACACCACTTTCAAAAATGGATAGAACAACCAGAAAGAAACTTGAAAAAGACTCAGAAGAACTAAGCAACACAATCAGCCAACTGGACCTCCTAGATGTGTACAGAGCATTCAATCCATAACAGCACAATACACATTCTTTTCAAGTGCACATGGAACATTCTCCAGAATAGACCATGTTTTAGGCAACAAAACAAGTCTCCATAAATTCACAAACATCAAAATACTACAAAGCATCTTCTCAGACCACAATGCTATCAAATTAGAAATCAACAATAGGAAGACCAAGGAAACCAAGTCAAATGCATGGAAACTGAACAACACCCTGCTGAAAAGTGACTGGGTAGTAGAAAAAATTAAACATGAATTTTCAAAGTTTCTAGAATTAAATGAGAATGAAAACACAACATACCAAAATCTTTGGGACACTGGCAAAAGCAGTGCTGACAGGACAATTTATTGTAATAGACACACACATCCAAAAAGAAGAAAGAACTAAACTGAACACATTAACACGGCATCTACAACAATTAGAAACAGACCAACAGAGGGAACCCACAGCCACCAAAAGAAAATAAATAATAAAGATTAGAGCAGAAATA
>NW_006408627.1:1859290-1866709 GCF_000296735.1 Chrysochloris asiatica
GGCTAGAAGAACAGAAGATACTTCTTGAAAGAAAGACCTACAGGAAAAATACAAAACAATAGAGGCAGATGGACTGTTACTACGAGAACAAACAAATTGCTTGCCCAGGAAATATCAAGGCAAGTGGTTGAGTCCCCTCAATGCAAACCCCCTCCCAAGACTAAGACTCAGTGGAAATACACACTCTGATTGGTGACCACACACATCGCCGATAGGGTGAAGTGGGGTAAAAGCAGCAATGAAGCGGCAAGCTAAGCCCTATAATGTTCGGTGGGCTTCTGTGGACCCAGTTGGGGACCTGGTTGGCAAGCAGTGTAAGGAGACCTGGGACTCTTGGGCCCAGAGTCAGTGGCGTGGTCACGGAGGATTCGAGTGGAGAGTGGAGCTACCGGCTGATGGGAAGAGAGGGCATGTGTACAAGAACTCCCACACTTGCAGATGGTACCCACGTGACCTGGACCGGATGACTGAATGATCAGAGCTCAACCAGGAGAAGAAAGAAGAAGAAAGAAAAGAGTGATCTGATACAATTTGATGAACTTGACGTACAACTACGGATGCAGTGACTCAAAAGAAGGAACAAATCCTAACAGCAAGAAACATTCCAAACCCCTCCACACACAGAGTAGACAGAGATGGACAACTTGGACATTGGATACCCAAATGGTGGTGGTGGTGGGGTTGGGACTATAAAGGCAACAATGACTGGCTTACAAGCTTTCAAGAGGGAACCTAGAGCTAGGGGGCATGGAGAAAGGCAGAATCTCCAGTGAGTACTATCCAATCTGTCTAGGTGGAGCTGATGAAATGAAATACAGGTGGGTCACTTGTGATACTGTAGTGAATAATTGTTATCAGGACGGATTTTGAGGGTTGGAAATGCAAAGGTAGACGTTTTTTAACAAGAAAGGGAGTGATTAATTCTCCAGTCTAGGAGCAGAGGTCTCTAGGACCATCAGCGGAGAAGAGCCGAGAGCGGGACCCTATTCAGAGAAGCAGAGATGCCTGAGATAGAGACAGAGACGATGACGTGGAGTGATGAAGCGGCTGGGGACATTGGATCCAGAGAGGGAGAGGGACTGTGGGCTGAAGACTGGGGGGGTGGGGAGGGGCAGTGTAGGGTGTGGGTTTCTAGGGTATACCCTTTGGTCGGTTGATGATGCATGGAGGGGATTGGAACCATGGCAATGAAATGATATATGATGGAATGAATGTAAAACTAAAGTTCTCTCATGTAAACTATCATATAATTCACAATAAAACATTTTAAAAAATCTAAATAATAACCACTATGTATATGGCTATAATCTCATTTGGAAATGTGTTTTACATTATGCTAATGAGTCAAATTTAGTCTGGGGTGTGTCTTGAGTTAATGTCTCAAAAGAGATAAAAATATAAGACTAGAAAAGCAGACATGTAAGAAGGAGTGACGAACTATTTCCAAATATTTCGTCACTGAAAATCTTAAGAATAGCAGAGAAATACTATCAGATATAGTGCCGGAAGTTCTAGTAGCATAGTGGTTACAAATCCGGCTGTGAATCTTTAAGGTCAGCAGTTTGAAACTACCAGCCGCTCCACCGGAGAAAGATGAGGCTGTCTGCTCCCATAAAGATTTACACCCTCAGAAACCCTGTACAAGGTCGCTATGGGTCAGAACCAACTCGACAGCACTTGACAACATCAGAGTGCCGAAAAATGAGCCACTCAGGTTGGACAGCATTCAAAATGCGACTGGAGAAGAGCTGCCTCCTCAAATAGAGTTGACCTTGAAGACGTGAATTGAGTAAAGCCTATGGGAACTTCATTTGCTGATGGGGCACAACTCAAAATGAAGAGAAACAGCTGTAAACATCCACTGAAAATCGGAACATGGAATGTACGGAGTATGAATCTGGGAAAATTGGAAGGTGTGAAAAATGAAATGGAACGCATAAACATCAATATCTTAGGCATTGTTGTTGTTGTTGTTATGTGCCGTGGAGTCGGTTCCGACTCATAGCGACCCTGTACAGGGTTTCCGAGGCTGTAAATCATTACGGGAGCATAACACCTCATCTTTCTCCGGCGGAACAGCTGGTAGTTTTGAACTGCTGACCTTGCGGCTCGCAGCCCGATTCGTAACCACTACGCTACCAGAGCTCCTTTAGTGAGCTGAAATGGACTGGTAATGACCACGTTGAATCTGACAACCACATGGTTTACTATGCCAGAAATGACAAGTTGAAGAGGAATGGTGTTGCATTCATTGTCAAAAAGACCATATCCAGATCAGTCATGAGGTACAACGCTGTTTGTGATAGGATAATATCCATGCGGCTATAGGGAAACCCAATTACTGCCACTATTATTCAAATTTATGCATGAACCACTAAAACCAGTGAGGGTGAAATAGAAGAATTCTACCAACATCTTCAATATGAAACTGATCAAACATGTAATCAAGATGTATTGATCATTACTGGTGATTGGAATGCAAAGGTTGGGAGCAATGAGGAAGGATCAGTAGTTGGAAAATAAGACCTTGGTGATCGAAATGATGCTGGAGATAACAGGATAGAATTCTGGAAAACCAATTATTTGTTCATTTCATATGCCTTCTTTAGACAGCATAAGACAGACTATCCACATGGAATTGACCAGATGGAATACATGAAAATCAAATTGACTACATCTGCAGAAAGAGATGATGGAAAAGCTTCATATCATCAGTGAAAATAAGGCCAGGGGCAGACTGTGGAAGAGACCATCAATTACTGATAGAAAATTCAAACTGAAGCTGAAGAAAATGAAAACAAGTCCACAAGAGCCAAAATATGACCTTGAATACGTCCCATCTGAATTTAAAGATCATCTGAAGAACAGATTTGATACATTAAACACTAAAGACCAAAGACCAAAAGAGCTGTGGGATGACATCAAGAACATCATACATGAAGAAAGCAAATTCATTGAGAAGACAAGAAAGAAGGAAATAGTCAAAATGGATGTCAGAAGAGACACTGAAAATGATCTGTAGCATAGAGATGCTAAAGCAAGTGAAGGTACAAGAACTGAGCAGAAAATTTCAAAGATCACCTGCAAAAGATAAAGCAAAATATTACTAAAAAAAAATGTGCAAAGATCTGGAATCAGAAAATCAAAAAGGAAAAACACGCTCAGCTTTCCCAAGCTGGGGGAACTGAAGAAAAAATTCAAACATCGACTTTTGTTATTGAAAGATTCTCTGGGCAAATTGTTGAATGATGCAGAAAACATCAAGAGAAGATAGAAGGAATACACAGCGTCACTGTACTAAAAGGAAATGGTTAATATTCAACTGTTTCAAGAGCTAGCATATGACCAAGAGCCAATGATCCTGAAGGAGGAAGTCCAAAGAGCATTGAAGGAATTGGCAAAGAACAAGGCACCAGGAATTGATGGAATACTAATCTAAAATTTTCAAGAAAGTGAGGCGGCACAGGAAGCACTCACTCATCTCTGCCAAGAAATTTGGAAGACAATTATCTGGCTGACTGATTGGAAAAGATCTGCAATTGTGCCTATTCCAAATGGAATGTGGAATATCCCAATGGAATGTGGATATCAAGGGGCAATCTCTTTGATATCCCATGCAAGTAAAGTTTTGCTAAAGGTAATACAGAAATGGCTACAAGCATACATTGACAGTGAACTTTCAGAGGTTCAATCGGATTCAGAAGAGGCCAGGGAATGAGGGATATCATTGTTGATGTCGGATGGATGCTGTCTGAAAGCAGAGAATATCAGAAAGATGTTTACCTGTGCTTTATCGACTACGTAAAGACTTTCGATTGTGTGGACCATAACAAGCTATGGACAACATTGTGAAGTATGAGTAATCTAGAACACTTAATTGTGCTCATGAGGAATCTGTACCTGGACCAAGAGGCAGTTGTTTGAACAGAACATGGAAACACTAAATGGTTTGAAATTAAGAAAGGTGTACGACAATGTTGTATTCTTTCACCATACTTACTCAACCTGTATGCTGAACAAATAATCTGAGAAGCTGTGTTCTATGAAGAAAAATGTGGCATCAGGATTGGAGGAAGACTCATTAACAACCTGTGATATGCAGACAATACAACCTTGTTTGCTGAAAGTGAAGAGGACTTAAAACATTTACTGATGAAGATCAAAGAGCACAGCCTTCAGTATGGATTACATCTCAATGTAAAGAAAACAAAAATCCTCACCATTGGACCAATCAACAACATTCTTTTCAATGGAAAAGATTGAAGTTGTCTAGGACTTCGTTCTTCTTGGATCAACTATCAACACTCACAGAAGCAGCAGTCAAGAAATCAAACGACATATTGCATTAGGCATATCTGTTGCAAAAGTCCTTTTTTAAAGTGTTGAAGAGCAAAGATGTCAGCTTGAGGACTAAGGTGCGCCTAACCCAAGCCATGGTATTTAGAAACCTCATATGTATGCAAAAGCCTGTTAATGAGTAAGGAAGATCGTGGAAGAATTGATGCTTTTGAGTAATGGTGTTGGAGGAGAATATTGAAATCGCCATGGCTGCCAAAAGAACCAATAGATACGTTTAGGAAGAAGTGCAGCCAGAGTGCTCCTTAGAGGCCAAGATAGCCAAACTTCATCTCTCATACTTCGGACATATTGTCAGGAGGGACCAGTCACTGGCGAATATCATGTATGGTAAAGTGGAGAGTCAGAGAAAAAGACGAAGACCCCCAACGAGATGGATTAACTTAGTGGAAGCATCAATGGATTCAAGCGTGGTAACAGGGGTGAGGTTGGCCTAGGATCGGGCAGTGTTTTGTTCTGTTGTGCATAAGGTCACTATGAATTGGTACTGACTCGAGGGCACCTAACAATGAAAACAAAAAGGCAAGCAGAAAGGAAGTCACATGGAAAGTCACAAGAAGACCATCAAGTAGCCAAAGAATAAAAGACCTTCTCCCAGAACCAAAAGAGAGAGAAAGGCTTTGCCTAGTGCAGGTAACCTTAATTCAGTTTTCTAGCCTTCTAAACTGTGAGAAAATAAATTTCAATTTGTTAAAGCAGCCCATTTGTGTACTTCCTTATAGTAACACATATAACTAAAACAATCCTGTTTTTTGTATCCTCACAATATCTCTCAAATCTCTTATTTTCTCTTCTTTTCACATCATAATCTTGAACACCTTAATCATTTGTATAATGTTGTTGTTAAGTGCCATCTAGTCGATACTGATTCATAGTGACCTTATGCACAGCAGAACGAAACACCGCCCAATCCTAGGCCCACCTCACCACTGTTGCCACACTTGAGTCTATTGATGCTGCCACTTGGCTAATCCATCCATTAGGGGACTTCTTCTTTTTCTCTGACCCTCCACCTTACCAAACATGATATCTTTCCCCAGTGACTGGTCCCACCAGACACTATGTCTGAAATATGAGAGACGAAGTTTGGCCATCTAGGCCTCCAAGGAGCACTCTGCCTGCACTTCTTCCAAAACGTATCTATTGGTTCTTTTGGCAGCCAGTGGCACTTTCAATATTCTCCTCCAACACCATTACTCAAAAGCATCAATTCTTCTATGATCTTCCTTACTGTCCAGATTTCACATGCATACCAGGTTATTGAAAATACCATGGCTTGAGTCAGGCGCACCTTAGTCCTCAAGCTGATGTCTTTGCTCTTCAACACTTTAAAAAGTTCTTGTGCAGCAGATTTGACTAATGCAATACGTCATTTGATTTCTTGATTGCTGCTTCCATGAGTGTTGATAGTTGATCCAAGAAGAATGAAGTCATTCACAACTTCAATCTTTTCTCCATTGATAAGAATGTTGTTTATTGGTCCAGTGGTGAGGATTTTTTTTTTTTTTTTTTTTTTTTTTTTTTTTTACATTGAGATGTAATCCATACTGAAGGCTGTGTTCTTTGATCTTCATCAGTAAATGTTTCAAGTCCTCTTCACTTTCAGCAAACAAGGTTGTGTTGTCTGCATATTGCAGGTTGTTAATGAGTCTTCCTCCAATCCTGATGTCACATTTTTCTTCATATAATCCAGTTTCTTGGATTATTTGCTCAGCATACAGTTGAATAAGTATGATGAAAGAATACAACCTTGTCACACACCTTTTTAAATTTTTAAGCATTCAGTGTTCCCATGTTCTGTTCGAACGACTGCTTCTTGGTCCAGGTACAGATTCCTCATGAGCACAATTAGGTGTCCAGAATACTCATATTTTGCAATGTTGCCCATAACTTGTCATGATGCACACAATCAAAAGCCTTTGCCTAGTCAATAAAGCGCAGGTAAACAGCTTTCTGATATTCCCTGCTTTTATCCACTATCCATCAGACATAAGCAATGATGTTCATCTTTCCACGGCCTCTTCTGAATACGGCTTGAACCTCTGGAAGTTCTCTGTCGATGTATGATTGTAGTCATTTCTGTATTACTTTTAACAAAACTTTACTAGCTTGAGATATCAAAGAGATTGACCAATGATTTCCTCATTCTGTTGGGTCACCTCTCTTTGGAATGAACAAAAATATTGATCTCTTCCAATCAGTCGGCCAGATAGTTATCTTCCAAGTTTCTTGGCAGAGATGCGTGAGTGACTCCTGTGCTTGCCTCACTTTCTTGATCAATTTCAATTTTTAGTCCATCAATTCCTGGTGTCTTGTTCTTTGCCAATTCCTTCAATGCAACTTGGACTTCTTCC
Organism: Chrysochloris asiatica; assembly: GCF_000296735.1. Lineage (NCBI taxonomy): Eukaryota > Metazoa > Chordata > Mammalia > Afrosoricida > Chrysochloridae > Chrysochloris > Chrysochloris asiatica. Next base: position 1,866,001 of record NW_006408627.1, read on the forward strand.
TTCCATATCATTTGCTCTTGATTATATGCTACCTCTTGAAACGGTTGAACATTAACCATTTCCTTTTGGTACAGTGACTCTGTGTATTCCGTCCATATTCTCTTGTTACTTTCTGCATCATTTAATAATTTTCCCAGAGAATCTTTCAATACCAAAGTCGATGCTTGAATTTTTTCTTCAGTTCCCCCAGCTAGAGAAATGTTGAGCATATTCTTCCTTTTTGATTTTCTGATTCCAGATCTTTGCACATTTTATTATAATATTTTGCTTTATCTTCTGTAGCTGATCTTTGAAATTTTCTGCTCAGTTCTTGGACTTCCTCAATTCTTCCATTTGTCTTAGCATCTCTATGCTGGAGAGCAAGTTTCAGAGTCTCTTCTGACATCCATTTTGACCTTTTCCTACTTTCTTGTCTTCTTAATGATTTTTTGCTCTCTTCACGTATGATGTTCTTGATTTCATTCCACAACTCTTCTGGTCTTCAGTCTTAGTGCTTAATGTATCAAATCTGTTCTTCAGATGATCTCTAAATTCAGATGGGATAAATTCAAGGCCCTATTTTGGCTCTCGTGGACTTGTTTTCATTTTCTTCAGCTTCTGTTTGAATTTGCACATCAGTAATTGATGGTCTGTTCCACAGTCTGCCCCTGGCCTTGTTTTCACTGATGATATGGAGCTTTTCCATCTTCTCTTTCCACAGATGTAGTCA
>NW_006408627.1:1867219-1883710 GCF_000296735.1 Chrysochloris asiatica
CCAGTCCATTTCAGCTCACTAATGCCTAAGATATTGATGTTTATGCATTCCATTTCATTTTTGACAACTTCCAATTATCCCAGATTCATACTTCGTACATTTGTACCATAAGTTCTTCTATCTCTTCTTTCTACATCCATTGTTACTCTAACATTCCAGTTTCTGCACTTCACCCTGAGTGAGTTAAAAAGTACAAATCATTTTGGGTCAGCCCCTGCCTTTTTGCAAGCCTTTGATGATTTCCATTTTCCTTAGGATAAAATTTGATCATTCTCATCCGCACTCTATAGGAGGGCCTCTGTCTATCTCATCAGTTTTGTCTCACAATACTCCTCTCCTTGCCCTCTAGTGTCCACTTGTGCTGCACTTCTCTCTATTCCTTCAAGTGTGTTTCACTGCTTTACACCAGGTATTTGCTTTGCTCACTGCTATCTCATTTCTCTTCTTCTATCCACTCTCATTATTCTCTTTGCTTTTCTCCTGATACTCCTGGAGGCATAGCGGTTACCAGTCAGGCTGCTAGCCTCAAAGTTAGCAGTTATAAACTACCAGCCATTCTGTAGTAGAAAGATGAGGCTTTCTGCTCCCATAAAGATTTACAGCCTCAGAGACCCTACATATGAGTCAGAACCGACTTAATGGCACACCACCACCATTCCTGATGTGGTGTTGTAGTATACACTGTAAGATCAGTGGTTCAAACTTGCCAAAAGCTCCATGGAAACTGACTCGAAAGCACCTAACAACAACAACCACACTTCCATCCATGCAAGCTAATGCACTCAACTGCAAAGTCGTTTGAAACCACAAGGTTGGCAGTTTCTCCTCCAAAACCCTATACAGGGTTGCTATGTGTCAGAACCAACTCAACAGCACATAAAAACAACAACACATTCCTTCAAGTCTCAGTGTGTCAGTGAGTTTCCAAGCAATGGTATTTTCAATCACCACATATGCATGGGAAAGTTGGACAATGAATAAGAAAAAACCCCAAAAGAGATGGACTGACACAGTGGCAACAATTGGCTCAAACATAACAACAATGGTGAGGATGGCATAGGACTGGGCAGTGTTTCATTCTTTTGTGTACAGGGCTGTTATGAGTTGAAACTGACTGGACAGCACCTAATAGCAGCATATCATCATAAGCGATTATTATATTTCTATTTGTGAGCTCTGATAGACATTTATTATTCTCTTCCTCTTAAAAAGCCATATGTTGACTATGTTTAAAGGACACTCTCCCCTACCAATTGGGTGGTTTATTTCACAGTCAGAAGTTTAAAACTACCAACTGTTTCATGGGAGAAAGATGAGGCTTTCTGCTCCTTTAAAGATTTACAGCCTCTAAAATCCTATACAGGGTGACTATGAGTCAGATCCGACTCCATGGCACATAACCACCACCACTATCACATCCCCTAAACTTAGCATTGTGCTTTACGTGTAATAGGTGTTCAACGAATATGATGAAAGCACATGATTGTCAAAAAATATGAAGCTCTTCTGCTCTAGATATTTCAGAATCTATCTTTAGATAGAGTAAGTTAATACAATATATGCATACTAGGATCTCTAAATTTTGCTTTTCACAACTTCCATCCACTATATTAGTTACCATCAAGTCTCTGTGTGGTACAGTAAAGCTGTACTCTATAGAGTTTTCAGTGGCTAGTTTTTTTAATGTAGATTACCAGGTCTGTCTTGTGAGACACCTAGGGGTGGACTCAAAGCTCCAATCTTCCAGTTAGTAGCAGAGAGCATTAACCATTTACTCTACCCAGGAATTTAATCATATAACTCTGGTAGCGTAGTGGTTACGAATTGGGCTGCGAACCTAAAGGTCAGCGGTTCGAAACTACCAGCCGCTCCGCGGGAGAAAGATAAGGCTTTCTACTCCCGTAAGGATTTACACCCTCGGAAACCCTGTACAGGGTCTCTATGGGTTGGAACCGACTCAACGGCACTTAACAACAATAACAACAATGTGTACTTAAATATATAACAGTCCTCACTATAAACAATTTTCTATTATATAATTACTTTCCCTTAAATGTATAACATTCCTCACTATGAACAACTTATAGTGGGGAATGTTATAGAGAGAATCCATAGTTAATAACAAGTATTTACTATAAAACAGATTAAGGACATATCCATTCTATAAGGACACATAGACAGAACACATGTCTCTTAAAACAGTTTTGTGTCTTTAGAGGTACTGGCTTGCTTTTATCTTATAATTACTATGAAAAAGCAACAATTAATTTCACTTTCCTCTTTTAATAGCCAAATTAGTGGTCTATGTCTAGAAAATGCATAGGATTTCGCTCTGGTAGCATAGTGGTTACGAATCGGGCTGTGAACCACAAGGTCAGCAGTTTGAAACTACCAGTCGCTCTGTGGGAGAAAGATGAGGCTTTCTGCTCCTGTAAAGATTTACAGCCTTGGAAACCCTGTACAGGGTTGCTATGGGTCAGAACCGACTCGATGGCACTTAACAATAACAACAATGTCACTTTCCTCTTTTAATAGCCAAATTAGTGGTCTATGACTAGAAAATACATAGGATTTCATAACATGTTTCATATAATAAACATTATTGGTGACAATTTATTTGTGTACACTTTTTGTTTTAATGTTTTATTGTGAATTATGTGATAGTTTACATGGGAGAACATTAGCTTTACATTCATCCTATCCTATATAATTTCATTGCCATGGTTACAATCCCCTCCATGCATCAGCAACCAACCAAAGGGTATATCCTGCAAGCCTGCTCCCCGGTCATCAGCACACAGCCCCTCTCTCTCTTTGGGTCTAAAGTCCACAGCCTCTCCATTGCTCCACATATTTGTCTCTGTCTCCATCTCTGGTGTCACTGCTTCTCTGGGTATGGTTATGCTTTCCACTCTTCTCCCTTGATGGTCCCAGGGACCCCTGCTCCTAGATTGCAAAGTCAATCACTCCCCTTTGGCTACAAAATGTTTACCTTTATTTTTCTAACCATCACAATCAGTCTTGATAGCAATGTTTCACTATTGTATCACAAGAGACCTATCCGTATCTCCTTTCATCAGCCTCACCCAGACAGATTGGATACTACTCAGTGAAAATTTTAGCTTCCTCCATGCCCTCTGGATCTAGGCTCCCTCTTGAAAGCTTGTAAGCCAGTTGTACACTTTTCTTTTGCCTCAAACTTTTCACCTATTATGAATTTGTTTATGTTACCATATACACCCATGTGCATCATCTTAAAATAACTCTTTGAATAGGTGGGGCATAAAAAACAAATAAGAATTGTATAATGTATGCTTTTCAGCAACACTTTTGTGTATTTCTCTGGAGATGGCCAAAACAATTGTGGAAATAAGGCCAAGAGTTCTTTTGAGCTTCCTTTATAGTCACAGAGAATTGCTTAGGGCTAGCTGAAACTGTTCCCTAGGTGGAGTCAAGTTGCTTCTTTAGTAATTCCATTCATAAATACACATGGGCTGTCCAGTGGAGCACTTGAAATCTTGATAATCAAAAGCTTATTGTGGGTTTGAGAAGCTTGAAAAGGAAATTGAAGCTAATACCAAGGGAGAATAGAATGAAGTTAGATGTTTTCCATCAAACCAGCAGGAGGTCATCTCAAGTATAATGTAATGCACAACTTTTTTTAACTCTTTTAATTTTATGAGTCTCTTTGGTTTCCTTTCTCTTTTTGTTTTGCATTTACAAAATAGTAATAAAAGCATACTATCATACACAATTAACTTGCCACCTACAGGAGCAGCAAAGAAAATCCAGAGGTAGTATTGGTGTTTTATGATAGAACATTAACCAGGCTTAGCATTATACATTTCTTATTTGAAAACTTAGGTATCAGAAGTTGTCTTAGTCAATTTGGGTGAATAGCAGCTGGAGTCTTAATAGCTTCAGAGTGCCCACCAAAGGTGAAACTATTGGTCTCGTCTCATTCAGAGCAAAGAAGAGTGAAGGAAATAAAAGTACACATGAAAACAATGAGTTCAGAGGACTAATGGACCACTGGAAGCCCCATCTCATGACCCTGAGATCAGAAGAACTAGATAGTGCCTGGCTACCATTACTCATTGTTCTGAAAGGATCCTAACAGAAGGTCCTAAAAGGGTGGGAGAAAATACGAAGCAAACTTCAAATTATAAAAAATACCAGATTTATTGGTCTGATAGAACTCCCATGACCTTTAGTCACACCACAGGGCTAGAACTGAATGTACCCCTGTGGCTCAATTTTCAGTCAAATACACAAGCCTATAAAGTGAACAATAACACAAGGGGAATGTGCACTCCTCAGAGCAAAGGGCAGCATTGGCCAAGGGATAAAGTTAAGAAGGCAAGAGGGAATAAGAAAGGAGAATTAATAGACTAGCAAACATAGGGAGGTGAGGGCAGGCATGTAGAAAGAGTGCATTTACATGGGGGGATTGTAACCAATGCCACACACAAAAAAAATGTGCATGCATTTTTGAATGGAAAATTAATTTGCTGTGTAAACTTTCATCCAAATTTAAAAAATAAATAAATAAGAAAGGAAGCAGCAGTTGTCTTAGTTTTCTGATGCTGCTTTACAGTAAAGAACAGAAATTTATTTTCTCACAGTTCTGGAGTTTAAAAGTTCAAAGTAATCCTGGGTGTTCTTTACTTCTTTGGCTGGTAGATGATCTCTCATAGCATCTGTCATCTCCATGTGTCCATATGTCTATGCACTTTATATAACTCATCTTTCTTGGACATGATATAATTAACATAATACAATTATTTCCATGGCTTTGGCAGGCAGCAGAGACAGCCAGGTTGGAAAAGCTCCATGAGAGAGGGATTGAAAACCCAGAGAAGCTCTGCTCACGGAACACCACCAGAGCTCTGGATCTAACATAAGATATAGGACCTTAGTTTCTCTCATGTGCAAGTGAAAAAATCATGATATAAAGGAAAATACTTCAAGTTAGGAAATGCTTGAGACTGAGATGGGACTCATCTGTGGCCACCCTGCCTAGGTGGAGTTCAGAGAGTGGGGCTACAGACAGATCAGCACAGGGAACCTGTGCTAAAAGTAGCACAGTGACGTGTACAAAAGGAGGAGGAGGAGGTACAAGGGATTCTACACATTTTTCCTCCTCTTCCCTGTTGCGCCTTCTTTGCCCAGCCTGGACACCTCAAAAAAACAAACAACCCTAATGCTGAGTCCATAGTTTTCCCATGGCACAGAGAGAAAGAGCTTGGCAGCTGTTTATGATGTCAGTCTGTGGGTCCCAGCCCTAAAGTTAACTTGTGCAGGACCCTTTACAGATGCCTATACAGCAAGGAAAAAAAAGAAACCTGGTCTGGACTGACTGACAAACCATATGAACAATCTGTAAAACCCCAACATAAAAGATGCAACTATCTCGAGCATTACGCTGTGCACACGCAGATACCTAACTGACTTTTAGAGACAAAAATAGTAGACAATCTTTCTCCCATTAACTTCTCAATATCTATCTGTGCACCTCTTCGGTGGTTACTAGAGGAGGGGCCTGAATGAGAGGACATTCCCACCCATTGCTGGAGGCTTGTACAGTGCACACACACTGCCTGTGTAGCAAGGTAACTTGACAGTCGGCCACGGTTTTATTTTTGTTTCAAAGTGGTGGTTTTTGTCTCTGCTTTTACATTGCTTCTGCTTTTGGTCCTTTGATCACAAATTTTTCTCCTGGAAGTGGGAGGGAGATTTTTCTACCTATGTTACCCAAGAAGAGACAGAAATTGTGGCCATATAGCCAAGCAACAAACACACCATAATATTCCACCATTGAGACAAGAGCCAATAACATCTGCTAAACATTACATGATAAAAGGGAAGCCTATCTCCTGATTATATCCACCAGGACACACCCAGTAAGCTTAATTACACAACAACCAACATCCATTTAAATATTAAAAAAAAAAAACCACTGGAAATGACAAACAAAAAACAAGAAAAGATGTCAAAACATGTCCAAAACCAGAAAAGAGTAACTGAGATAAATGTGTTGGAGACAGACAAAGGCTCCCCAGAAGAGGCAGAGCACATTTTGGGTTTGCCTGAGAAGGAATTCAGAAGAATGATATGGAAACAAATTCAAATGCTCCAAAAAGAGGTGGAGAAAAACAAGGAAGAAGTCAGGAAAGTACTACAAAAGCAATCAAACAAGATTGATACAGCATTAGAAACTATTCAAAACCTGCAAAAAGAGGTCCAGATGATTATAATAAAATATCAGAAATGGACAATACACTGAAAGGGGAAAAGAGCAGAATAGAAGAGATGGAAGACAGAACTAGGGAGCTGGAAGATAAATCTCGCAAAACTGCCAAGATAGAAGAGCAAGTAAGAAAATAGGATTAAAAAAAAAACTGAAAAGAGTCTAAGATTCATGCTGGATAACATGAAGAGGAACAACTTAAGAATCATTGGCATTCCGGAACAGGAAGAATCAGAGAAATCCACAGAGGAGATAGTCGAAGAGCTTCTGGAAGAAAATTTCCTTAGCATCTAAAAGATTAGAAGATAAACATTCAAGAAGCTGAACATACCCCAGGAAGGATAGACCCCTAAAGAAAGTCACCAACACATATAATAACCAAGCTCTCCAAAATCAAAGACAAAGAGAAAATTCTGAAAGTGGCCAGGAAAAAGAGAAGTGTCACTTACAAGGGCAAGCAACTCTGATTAAGTTCTGACTTCTCAGAAGAAATCATGCAGGCAAGAAGGCAATGGGGAGACATATACAAAACCCTAAAAGAAAACAACTGCTAACCAAGAATCATCTATCCAGCAAAACTATTGATCAAACAGGATGGTGCAATCAAAATATTCCAGGATAAACAGAATCGAACAGATTTTGTCAAAATAAATCCAGCACTTCAAAACATCCTAGAGGTAGTTCTTTGGACTGAAAACCAACAAGAACAGACAACAACTAGAGGTTGGCAGGCATAGCAACACCACCTGGAACTCAATGGACAGATAACAGAGTTCAGAACAGAATAACACTACAACAAAGATCTCAAAAGAGCTGGGAGATCAACCAAAGATCAAAATAATATCAATGACAAAGAAGGGATAAATATAGGAACAGAGATCCAGGTGGTGGGGATGTCAGGTAGATTATAGGATACAATAGATCCTCTTAAATGAAAAGAAAAGTTAATAGACTATAAAGTAACCCCAAAGAAAGTTAATACTTCACAAATTACCATGGAAATGAACTTCCAAGAAGAACAAGCAAGCATGAAAACTAAGAAGAAACCAGCAAGAAATAGCACCAAAAACACAAACTCAGCACAAGAAGGCATGCAGAACAAAGAAACGAAGCGCACTACCAAACAATTGATAAAATGGCAGCAATTAATTCATACCTATCAATAATTATGTTGAATGTCAATGGATTGAATGCACCAGTGAAGAGACAAAGAGTGGCAGATGGATAAGAAAACAAGACCCTTCAATATGCTGCCTACAAGAGATACACCTTACACACAAAGACAAAAACATACTAAAAGTTAAAGGATGGAAAAAATATATATACCAAGCTACCTGCAACACTAAACAAGCAGGAGTGGCAATTCTAATCTCTGATAAAGTAAACTTTAAGACAAAAGCTAGCATAAGAGATAAAGAAGGACACTATCTCATGATCAAAGGGTCACTTGAGCAAGACGACATAACCATAATAAATATCTATGCTCCCAGTAAAAAAGCACCAAGATATATGAAACAAATCTTACTAGAATTGAAGAAAGAAATAGATAAATCTATAATTATAGTGGGAGATTTTTAATATGCCACTTTAGAAAAGGGACAGAACAACCAGGAAGAAACTTGACAAAGTCACAGGGAACTAAACAGCACAATCAACCAACTTGACCTCATAGACATGTACAGAGCATTCAACCCAACAACAGCACAATATACTTTCTTCTCCTGTACACATGGAACATTCTCCAGAATTGACCATATGTTAGGTAACAAAGCAAGCCTCCATAAATTTACAAACATCAAAATACTACAGTGCATCTTATCAGACCACAATGCTATAAAACTAGAAATAAACAACAAGAAGACTAAGGAAATAAAGTTGAATACACGGAAACTGAAAAACAACCTGTTGAAAAGTAACTTGGTAAAAGAAGAAATTAAACGTGAATTCATAAATTTCCTAGAAAAAAAATGAGAATGAAAACACAACATACCAAAATATTTGGAACACAATGAAAGCAGTGTTGAAAGGACAATTTATTGCGATAAATGTGTACATCCAAAAAGAAGAAAGAACCAAAATTAACACATTAACACAGCATCTCCAACAATTAGAAATTGACCAGCAGAGGGAACCTAGAGTCACCAAAAGAAAAGAAACAATAAGGATAAGAGCAGAAATAAATGAGATGGAAAACAGAAAAACTATAGAAAGAATCAACAGGACAAGAAGCTGGTTCTTTGAAAGGATTAATAAAACTGACAAACCATTGACAAACTTAACAAAAGAAAAGAGGGAGAAGACACAAATGACTCACATTAGAAACCACATGGGCGATGTCAAAACGGAACGAAACAAAATCAAAAGGATCATAACAGAATGCTATGAAGAGTTGTACTCCAGCAAATTCGAAAATTTAGAAGACATGGATGCATTTTTAGAAAAACATGACCTACAAAAATTTACACAGAGTACAGTAGAAAAGTTGAGCAGATCCATAACAAAAGAAAAAATTAATCAGGTCATCAAAATCTCCCAACCAAAAGAAGTTCATGCCCAGATGACTTCACTAGTTCTACCAAACATTCAGGGAAGAGCTGTCACCAACTCAACTAAATTTATTCCAAAATATACAAGAGGCCAATGCAATTTACACATATAATGCAATCCCAATCCAGGTTCCAATAACATTCTTCAAAGAGATGGAAAAAACTAGTACAAACTTTATATGGAAAGGAAAGACACCCAGGATAAGCAAAGCACAGCTTAAGAAGAAGAATAAGGTTGGAGGCCTCTCATTCCCTGACTTCAAAATTTACTACACAGCTACAATGGTCAAAACAGCTTGATACTGGTACAATGAAAGATACATAGATCAATAGAACAGAATCGAGAATCGAGAAATTATCCCATCCACATACAGCCAACTGATTTTTGACAAAACACCTAAATATATCGCATGGGGAGGTTATAGTCTCTTCAACAGATGGTGCTGGCAGAACTGGAAAATGATATGCAAAAGATTGAAACAAGACCTTCACCTCACACCTTATACAAAAACCAACTCAACATGGATTAAAGACCTAAATGTGAACCCCAGAATTATGAAGTCCATCAATGAAAAAATCTGGACAAATGTGAGGGCACTAATTCAGGGAATACACAGATTACCAAACATTTTGAAAACTATACCAACAAAAGTAAACAAAGCAGATGAGTGGGACATACTAAAAATTAAAAACCTTTGTGCATCAAAAGACTTCACCAGAAGAGTAAAAAGTGAACTCACAGAATGGGAAAAAATATTTTGCAACAACACATCAGACAATGGACTTATTTCTAAAATATACAGGAAACAACAACACCTCTAAAAGAAAAAGACAAATAACCCAATTAAAAAATGGGCACAGAGCATGAACAGACACTTCACCAAGGAAGAGATCTGGGCAGCCAACAAATGTATGAAGAAATGTTCATGATCACTAGCAATTAGAGAGATGCAAATCATAACAACAATGAGATATCATCTCACACCAGCAATAACAACAAAGATAAAAAAAAGTAGAGGACAGTAAATGCTGGTGGGGATGCAGAAAGACTGGGACCCTCTTACATTGATGGTGGACTGCAAAATAGTCCAACCATTCTGAAAAGCAATATGGCAATTCCTCAGAAGGTTGGAAATAGAATACCTTATGACCCAGCAATTCCTCTGTTTGGTATTTACCCACAAGAAATACAAGCAATAACACGAGTAGATATGCATACCAATGTTCATAGCAGCACTATTTACAATAGCAAAAAGATGGAGACAGCCTAAGTGCCCATCAATTGAAGAATGGATAAATAAACTGTGGTACATACATACAATGGAATACTATGCTACCATGAAGAATAACAAGGAAGCTGAAATCCACCACATAACATGCTGAGTGAAATTAGTCACAAAAAAAGAGATACTGCATAGAACCATTATTATAAAAGAGTAAGAAAAAGAACCCCCACTAAAAGGGAAAAAAAATATTTTATACATATTTGCTGATCACCGGGATGTATGGAATGAGGGGAGGGTAAGGAGGGAGGGAGGAGAAAATAGAACACAGGGTAGGGAATAGACACAGGATAGCTTGGGTATGTGTGTGGGGGTTTGTGGTTGGAGGGAGCAATACACAAGTAGGGGGAGGGGAATGGAAGTACAAGGCGGATTGGAGAACAGTTAGGCAGGTTTGCATGGGCTAAGTGGGACAGAGGTAAATCATGATGTATCCACAAACTTGGAACAACAGGGCTCCGGGATACAGGGATTGAGGCATGGTTTTAAGCAGTAAAAGTGGGGAATAATGTTAAGATGCTTGGCTGTCTTTTGAATCTTGGTTTCCTGTGCCTTTCATTGTAAAATAAACACTTGAGAGGGGGGAAAAAGAAATAGCCAGAAATATCGCTACAGAAAGCTTGTAAGTCCGTCTTCAGCCTATAACTGATTGGAATACCTTAAAAGGGGCTAGAAGTTGCCCAATGAAAGAGATTTCCTGGGGAGTGTTTACATTACACAAGACCATAGGTGGAATCCAGAACCCCATCCAGAATGGACTGAGATATGAAATTTCCACTGGAAAGGACAAATAGACCAGCTTGGAGCAGCTAGAAGAACAGAAGATAGTCTGTGAAAGAAAGACTGGCAGAAAAAATCTGAAACAATAATGGCAGTCTGATTGATTACTACTACAAGAACAAGTAAGCTGTATGCCCAGTAGTCATTAAGGCAAGTGATCGGGACCCCTCAGAGTAAACCCCCTTCCAAGACTGAGACTCAAGGGGAATACATAAGTAGGCATGTGGTCTGGCTGGTGACCATGTTGGTCACTGATAAGGGGAAGAGGGAGGAAAACAGCATTGAAGTTGTGAGGTGAGCCCAGCCACATTCAATGGACCCCTGTTAAACCAGGTGGAGACCTGGATAGCCAGCAATATGGCAAGACCCAGGGACTTCTGGGCCCAGAGGCAGTGACATTGCTGCAGAGGACTAGAGTGAAGAGTGAAGTGTCCAGCTGATATGAAGTGAGGGGAGATGTGCGAGAACACCCATACCTGCAGATAGCACCCACATGACCTGGTTTCGATGGCTGAATGATCAGAACTCGACTAGAAGAAGAAAGAAGGGGGGGTGGGGGTGGAGTAACCTGCTACAATTTGATGAACTTTACCTATACTTATGGATGTAGCAGCTCAAAAAAGGGAACAAATTTTTACAGCAAGGATCTCTCCCACCCCCTCGGTATGCAGGGTTTACAGGGATGGGCAACTTAGACATCAGCTACCCAAAATGGGGGATGGGGTGGGCTATAAAGGCAAGAAATGACTGGTTTACAAGCTTTCAAGAGGGAACCTAGTTCCGGAGAGGGCAGGGGAAGGTAGATTTGCCACTGAATGAATTCTAATTGGTTGGGACTGGGCTGGCGAAAGGAAATGGGGATAAGACTCTTGTGGTACAATAGTGAATAATTGCCATTAGGACTGACTGTGAGGGTAGGAAATTTAGGGGTAATTTTTTTTTTTTTTTTTTTTTTTTTGACAAAAAGAGGAGAGTGATTGATTTTGCAGCCCAGGAGTGGAGGTCACTGGGACCATCAAGTGAGAAGAATGGAGAGTGGAACTCTACCACAAGAGGCAACAATGCCAGGGATGGAGACAGAGACTATGACATGATGACATAGACAGATGGGGTGGCTGGGGACACTGGACTTAGGGAGGGAGAAGGACTATGTGCTGGCAGCGGAGGGGATGAGCCTGTGGGATGTACCCTTTGGTTATTTGATGATGCATGGAGGGTATTGTAATAATTGCAATGAAATGAAATATGATAGAATGAGTGTAAAGTTGATGTTCTCCCATGTAAACCTCACTATATATATAATTACTTCAAACAGGATTACATACACATAGGAGTTTATATTCCAAGAACTTTTTTTTTTTCAATGTAAGTGGGAGGAACACAAATTAATATACAATGATGCTTTTTTCTTTGGTGCTGTTGTGTTTGCTCTTCTGGAAGTTCATGGTACTTAACAATATTCTTCTCTAACACCATGGTTCAAATGCATTGATTCTTCTTTGATCATCCTTATTCACTGTTCAATTTTCACATGAATCTGAGGTAGTGAAAATACCATGGCTTTGGTCAGTTGTACCTTAGTTCTTAAACTTATATCTTTGCTCTTGAATACTTTAAAGAGGTCTTGTGCGACAGGTTTGCCCAATACAATTCATAGTTTGATCTCTTGACTGCTGCATCCATGAGTGTTGATTATGGATCCAAGCAAAATGAAGTATTTGACATCTTCAACCTTTTCTTTATTTATCATGATGTTATTTATTGGTTCACTTGTGAGGATTTTTTTTTTTTTCTTTACACTGAAGGGTAATCCATATTAAAGGCTGTAGTCTTTGATCTTCCTAAGCATTTTAACTTCTCTTTGTTTTCAGCAAAGCAAGGTTTTCACATTTGAGTATCACAAGTTGCTAATGAGCCTTCCTCCAATGCTGGCACCACATTCTTTTTCATTTAATTGAGTCTCTCTGATGTAGAACATCAGCTTTACACTCATCCTATCATCATCATATTTCCTTTCATTGCAATGATTACAATCCCCTCCATGTATCATCAAATAACCAAAGGGTACACCCCATAGACCTGCCTCCCCCTGCCAACCATCTACCCATGGCCCCTCTCCCTCCCTGAGTCCAGTGTCCCCAGCCACTCTATCTGTCCATGTCATCGTCTGTTTCCATCCCTGGCAACACTGCCTCTCTGGCAGTGGCTGATGATATTGAGGTTTCCACTGTCTGTTCCCACAGATGTAGTCAGTTTGATTCCTGTGTATCCCATCTGGTGAATAGTTATCCATGTGTATACTGTTGTTTTCATTAAGTGCTGTCTAGTCAGTGCTGACCATATAGGGTTCCCAAGGGACAGCTGGTGGGTTTGAAATACTGACCTTGTGGTTTGCAGTCCAGTGCTGCTCCTGTGGCACCACCATTCCCTTTTACACTATTGAAAACAGTATTTGCAATGAGTAAGTTGTTGGTCTTGCAAAATTCTATCATGAAGCTACCCATGTGTATAGTTGCTTTTATGTTATTGAAAAACAGTATTTGTAATGAATAATAAGTCTTTGGTCTTGCAAACTTCTATCATGAGTTCATCTGCATCATTTCTATCACCAAAGTCATAACTTCCAACTACTATCCTTCCTGTTTGTTTACAACCTTCACATTTTAATCACCTTGGAATTATCAGTGCATCTTCATTTCATCTTTGATCAATTTCAAACTGAAGAAGTTAATTGTTATATGCTGTCTAGTTGGTTCCGTCTCATAGAGATCCTGTATAGGGTTTCCAAGGAGCGGCTGGTGCATTTGAACTGCTGACCTTGCAGTTCAAACTGAACTTGAGGTCCAATGCTTTATCCCACAGCACCACGATAAAGTTCTTCAATTTCATCATCACTGACATTAGTGGTTGGTGCATACATTTGAATAACAGTGGTATTAACTGGTTTTCTTTGTAGATGTCTGAATATTATCCTATCACAGACAGCTTCAAAATAGATCTTGAAATGTTCTTTTTGAAAATGAATACATCAGTATTACTCTTCAATGTGTTTTTCCCTACATAGTAAATCGTAGTAAAAATGGCCAATACCAATCCATTTTAGCTCATTAATGTCTAGGATATCATTCTTTGTGTGATCCATTTCATTCCTTTTTTTTTTTTTTTCTTTGCAGTTTGTTTATTTTTTGGTTAATATGTGAGGGCAAAAAAAAAAAAAAAAAAAAAAAACTTTGTTAGGTGCCATTCAATTTGTTATTATTCATAGTGATCGTACGCAAAACAGAATAAAACATTTCTGGTCCTGTGCCAGCCTCACAATTGTTACATGTGAGCCCATTGTTGCTGTGTCACTGTGTCAGTCCATTTGTTGGGAATCTTTCTCTTTTTTTGCTGACCCTCACTTTACCAAGCATGATGTACTTCTCCAGGGACTGGTCCCTCCTGACAACATGTCTGAAGTACCAAAGACAAAATCTTGTCATCCTTTCTTCTAAGCAGTTGTTGTTGTTATGTGCCGTGGAGTCGGTTCCGACTCATTGCGACCCTGTACAGGGTTTCCGAGGCTGTAAATCTTTATGGGAGCAGACAGCCTCATCTTTCTCCCGTGGAACAGCTGTTAGTTTCAAACTGCTGACCTTGTGGTTCACAGCCCAATTCATAACCACTATGCTACCAGATATCCTTCTAACCAGTACTCTGGCTAAATTTCTTTCTAAACAGATTTATTTGTTTTTCTGGCAGTCCATGTTGTCATTGTTAATTGCTATTTAGTTGGTTCCCACTCATAGCTGCCTTTTCAGTTAGTGTCCATTGCTTGTCCTAAAACACATGGTACTTTTATTATTCTACAACAACACCATAATTCAAATGCATCAGTTCTTGTAAGGTCTTCCTTGTTAATTGTCCAACTTTCACATTCATATGAGGCGAGAGAAAATACTATGGCTTGTTTCAGGACAACCATAGTCTTCAAAGTGGCATCTTAGCTCTATATCACTTAAAAGAGGTCTTTTGAATCAGATTTGCCTAATGCAATATATCTTTTGGTTTCTTGGCTGCTGCTTCTATGATCCTTGATTGAGGATCCAAGTAAAATTAAGTCTTTGACAATTTCATTTTTTTTAAACAAAATTATTGAAATGTGAGGTGATTGTTTCTTTCTTTCTTTCTTCTAAAGCTTTTATTGTGAATTGAGTGATAGTTTACATGGGAGAACATCAATTTTGAACTCATCCTATCATATTTTATTTCATAATTCAACTGTATTTGCTTCTATTCCTTCTGGGTTTTTTGTTTTTGTTTTTGATATACACAAAAACACTCAGGAATATATAATGATTTTAAAAACACAAGGGTACATTCTGCAAGTCTGTCTCCTGACAGCCAGCATATAGCCTTTCTCTTTCCACGAGTCTAGACTCCTCAGCTGCTCCATCTCGCCATGTCATCATCTCTGCCTCCATCTCTGGTGTTGTTGCTTCTTTGGATAAGGTTCCATTTTTTTTTTTTTTTAACCTATTCAAATATTCCTAGATTTACACTTCATACATTACCATTACATGATCTAATTAATTCATGGATGTTTGTAGATGTGTTATTCATGTTTTGAGTTGAGTCCTATCAGCAAATGAAGGTCCTGAAAGTTTTGCTCCATGCACATCATTATGGTCAACTCTACTTTGAGGAGGCAACTTTTCTTTAGTCATATTTTTAGTAGCTTCCTTCTTGAGAAACTCATCTTCCAAATATATATCTGACAATGTTATGCTGCTATTCATAGTGTTTTTATCTTCTGATATTATAACTGGCAAAGTTCTTCTGCTATTCAAAAGGTTTTTAGTAGCTTTCAGAAGTTGTCTGCCACTCTTTCTTCTTAGTCTAGCTTAGTCTGTAAATGCCTCTGAAACCTGTTTACCATGGGTAATCCTGCTGATATTTCAAATATTGTTAGCATAGCTTCCAGCAACACAGCAACACATGAGCCAATACTGTACAACAAACTGACAGGTAAGTGGTGCTAATCAAGTGTCAAATGAAATCCCTCTTGGAAATATTTGGTGAGCTTTTCTTTTTGATCTGTAGGAAGTTTTCTTCTAATTTTGTCCTCTCTGGTACATGGTTCTGCATTCTGTGATTTTTCTCTCTCTCATTAACTTCCTTGGCCGCATCTGAGAGGGGCACTGGAGTTCTGTCTTTCTTTGGGTTTTCAGAGTTTTCGTATCTTGTTTCCTGTTGGTACAAGATTATGAAACCAAGGATTTACTTAGGGGTTGGACAAACTTCTATTAAACAAGCTTGTGGCTTTTTGGTCATACAATCCCCTCTGCAAGCCTGGTCATGCAAGCCTCATAAACTTAGTAGGCTTCTGTTCTTTTTGTACGAAATCTGCTCCATGTGTGGGCTAACATAGCCAAAGACCTGATCTTGATAAAAATATAAAGTATAAAACTCTTGACTGATTTCCTCTGAATTTGTTCACTCCTTTCTCTCTCACCAAGTGTCTACCTTGCAACCCTCTGAAGACAACCTCTTTAGGTTGGTCTTTGCCTCTGTGCTATTTCCCATTATATCACAGGGAATAATTAATAGAAGGTGATTGAAAATTGAGTTGGGGAAGAGTTTTCTTTCTTCT
>NW_006408627.1:1890941-1892214 GCF_000296735.1 Chrysochloris asiatica
ATCTGTGTGTCAGAATTGACTTAAGTGGATAGCACCCATTCTTACCTTAGGTATAAGTTAGTCCTGAATTGTACTCTTGGTTTTATCTCAATCTTTTTTTGGTGGCTATTACATTTCATGTGTCAGTTTGACTTGGTTAAAGTTACCAGTTATTCCATCAAGTACCAATCTAGGTTTTGTGATGAAGGCATTTTATAAATATGATTCAAATATATAACTAGTGTCGTTAAGTAAGGGAGATGTTATTGTTAGTATTAAGTGTGGTTGAGTTGGTTTTGATTCATTCTGACTCTGAATAGGGCTTCTGAGGTGCAACTGGTGAAACTGAACTGCTGAACTTGAGGTTCAAACTGACTTTTCAGTCCAGTGCTTTATCCCACAACTCCTGATTCAACAGTTTGGAATGCCTGATGAGAGAGAAATTCAACCTGTGGACAGCAGATTCAGTTCATGCCCTAGTAGGTCAGCCTCTCCTTTTTGATGGCCTACCCATACACTTTGGAATTGCCTACAAAGTTCTCATTAATTGTTTAAACCAATTCAGTATAATACATCTCTAATTGTACAGCTTCTGCCTGTTCTGTTTCTTTGATTGAATATTGAGTAATATAATAGGCATATCACAGTCTACGATCTGGCCTTAAGTATTAGAGAAAGCTGATTTATCAAGAACACTATCACTCTCAAGGACAGAAAGCTCAAAATGTGATCCAAAATATGGGAAATGCTTCTTTATTAATTCACAGTAAGAGAACCAGCTACAGGAACCAAAAATATTTGAATTCCATGCAATTGGTATGGTCTTCCCCCACAGCTAGAGTCACATCATCATTAGATCTATGGAGTGAGAACATGGAAGTTGTTGTTAAGTGCTTTGAGTATGTTCTGACTCATAGCTTTCTTATGCACAACAGAAAGAAACACTACCCACTCATCCTCACAATAGTTGTTAAGCTTGAGCTCATTCCTGCTGCAATGGTGCCAATCCATTTAATTGTGGGTCTTCTACTTTTTTGCTGAGCTGCCACTTAACTAAGCATAATATCCTTCACCAGCAACTGGTCCCTTTTAATAATGTGTTCTAAGTATGGGAGATAAAGTCTCACCTTCCTGGTTTCTAAGGAGCACTCTGGCCATAATTATTCCAACACATAATTTTTTGTTAAGTTATGTCATCTACAAAGCATAAATTGTTAATGAGTATTCCTCTAATCCTGATGCCATGCCCTTCTTCATATAATCCAGCTTCTCATATTGAATAAATATTGTGAAA
>NW_006408627.1:1893945-1894751 GCF_000296735.1 Chrysochloris asiatica
TGTTGAGTGACTTGGAGTTGGTTCTGGCTCATAGTGACCTTGTATGGGATTTCCAAGGCTTTGAATCTTAGCTGAAGCAGAGGGTCTAGTCTTTTTCCACAGAACAGCTGGTGGTTTCGAGCTGCTGGCTTTGAGCTTGGCAGCCCAATTGGTAACCACTATGCTACAAACAGGCAGATCAAAATGGCCACAGCTGGCCATAAACTTTTTATTAGTAGGGAAAAGACTAGAATGGGAGTGTGGGGAAGGAGAGAGTTTAGAAGCAAAACAGGCGGAAAATTAAATTCTGAGGTACAGCACAAAAATGAACAGTGGAATCTTAAAATTTATCAGATGGCCTTGAAGACAAGAACCTAAAAGAGAACATTAAAGTCATACTCGTATTAGGCTATCCATTTTCTTTCTTATTTTTCTTCTTTTTTTCTATTTCTTGCTCTTTTTCTGTTCTTGGTTTTGTTTATTTTTATTTTTTTGTCTGTTTGTTTCTTTTCCTTTAGTGTTGTGTTTTATTTTTGTTCCCCTTTTACCTCTAGAGGGATCATTCTCTCCATATACTACCCAAAAAGAGACACCAATTACTGCCATATAGTTAAAATAATAAAAAACACCCTATAAAGGCCCACAATCTAGGCAAGAACCAATACCAATTGCCATACACCAGGGAAACAGACAACACCTGTGAAAGTTACTCTGAGTTAAGCAATAAGAAGAGTGAAAAGAGAAGCCCACATCCTGATCACATCTACCTGGAGGCAATCAGAAAGCATAAAAAGTATCAAAACACACACTCAATTAAGTATTAAGGC
>NW_006408627.1:1895707-1897719 GCF_000296735.1 Chrysochloris asiatica
GTCTAGGATTCATGTTGAACAACATGAAGATGAATAACTTAAGACTTATCAGCATTCTAGAACAGGAAGAATCACAGAAGTCCACAGAGGAAATAGTTGAAGAACTGTTGGAAGAAAATTTCTCTAACATCCTGCAAAGTGAAAAGAAGGATTCAAGAAGCTGCATGAACCCCAAGAAGGGTAGATCCCAAAAGAAAATCACCAAGACATATGATAATCAACCTCTCTGAAATCAAAGATGAGGAAACAATCCTGAAAGCAGCTAGGGAAAAGAGAAACATTAAATACAAAGCTAAGCAAGTCGATTAAGCTCAGATCTCGCAGCAGAAACCACAAAGGCAAGAAGGCAATGGGGAGACATATATATAAACCCTGAAAGAAAAAAAAAAAAAAACTGTCAACTAAGAATCTTTTATCCAGCAAAGCTATCAATCAAATACAATGGTGTAATCAAAACATTCCAGGATAAACAGAAACTAAGGGATTTGGCCAAAGCCAATGCTATGCTACAAAACAACTCAAAGGGAGTTCTGTGGGCTGAGAACAAACAAGAACAGACAACAACCAGAAATTGACATAAGTGACATCAACTCCCAGAAGTAAATCGACAGAAGGAAGAGTCAAGAACGAAAGAAAACTATAACCATAAGAATAAACTCAGAGAATCTGGGAGATCAATCTATAATCAAAACAATTACAATGTAAAAGAAGGTAAACACATAGGAACAGAGATCCAGATGGTGAGAAGGTGAGGTAGATTACACAATAAAATAGACTGCACTAAATCGAGGGAAATGGAGCTAAATGGACTATAAGGTAACCTCAAGCAAAATAAACACTTCACAACATATTAAGAAAATGAAAATCCAAGAACATGGAAACATTAAAACTAGGCGGAAACTCACAAGAAAGAATACAAAAGCCATGAACGCAGTTCAGGAAGACAAGTAGAATAAAGAAAGCAGCAACACCACAAAAAAACCAAACATAATAGCAGAAATTAATCCATACTGATTGATATTTACACTGAATGTAAATGGACTAAATTCACCAGTTAAGAAACGGAGGGTGGCTGAATTGCTAAGAAAACAAGATCCTTTAATATGCTGTCTGCAAGAGACACATCTTACACACAAAGACAAAAACAAATTAACAGTTAACGGATGGAAAAAATATACCAAGATAATTGCAAACAAAAATGAAAAGGAGGGGCAGTACTAATCTCTGACAAAATAAACTCCAGGAAAAATCAGCATAAAAGATAAAGATGGACATTCTCTCATCATTAAAGGAACAATTGAACAAGATGGCATAACCATAATAAATAGCTATGCTTCTAATGAAATAGCTCCAAAATATATAAAGCAAACTCTAATAGATTTGAAAAAAGAAATAGATGAATCTACAATAATTGTGGGTCACTTTAATACACCACTTTAAAAAATGTATAGAACCAGAAAGAAATCTGACAGACACAGAAGAACTAAACAACATAATCAGCCAAGTGAACCTCATAGATATTTACACAGCATTCAACCTAACAATAGCACAATACCCATTCATTTCCAGTGTACATGGAATATTCTACAGAATAGATCATGTGTTATGCCACGAAACAAACATCCATAAATTTACAAATATCAAAATACTACAAAGTATCTTATCAGACTACAATGCTATAAAACTAGAAATGAACAATAGGAAGACCAAGGAAATAAAGTCAAATACATGGAAACTGAATAACAAGATGCTGAGAAGCAACTGGGGTAGTAGACGAAATAAAACGTGATCTCACAAAGTTCCTAGAAACAAACAAGAATGAAAATACAACATACAAAATCTTTGGGACACAGCAAAAGCAGTGCTGAGAGGACAATTTATTGCAAAAAATGCACACATCCAAAATGAAGAAAGAACCAAAAGAAACACATTAACACAGCATCTACAACAATTAGAAACAGACCAACAGAGAGAACCTACAGCCATGAAAAGAAAAGAAATAATAAAGATTA
>NW_006408627.1:1899082-1910463 GCF_000296735.1 Chrysochloris asiatica
AATTCCCATGACATTCTTCAAAGAGATGGAAAAAAACAATTACAAACTTTATATGGAAAGGAAAGAGACCCAGGATAAGCAAAGCACTGATTAAGACGAAGAATAAGGTTGGAAACCTCTCACTTCGCAATTTCAAAATTTATTACACAGCTACAGTGGTCAAAACAGCTTGGTACTGGTACAATGAAAGATACATTGATCAATGAAACAGAATTGAGCATCCAGAAATTAACACATCCATATACAGCCAACTGATTTTTGACAAAGTGCCTACATATGGGGAGGTGATAGTCCCTTCAACAGATGGTGCTGGCAGAACTGGAAAGTGATATGCAAAAGATTGAAATAGGACCTTTACCTCACACCTTATACAAAAACCAACTCAGCATGGATTAAAGACCTAAATATGAATCCCAGAATTTTGAAGGTGATTAATGAAAAAATAGGGACAGAAGTGAGGGCCCAAATTCAGGGAGTACACAACCAAACATTTTGAAAACTACACAAACAAAAATAGACAAAATAGATGGTTTAAACATACTAAAAATTAAAAACATATGTGGATAAAATACATCACCCAGAGTAAAAATGGAACCCACAGAATGGGAAAAAAACTTTTGCAGTGACACATCAGACAAGGGACTTAGTTGTAAAATACGTAAAAAACTACAGTACCTTTACAAGAAAAAGACAAACAACCCAATTTAAAAATGTGCAAAGGACATGAACAGACACTTCACCAAGGAGGAGATCCAGACAGCCAACAAACATATGAAGAAATGTTCGTGATCACTAGGCATCAGAGAGATGCAAATCAAAACAACAATGAGATATCATCTCACACCAGCAATAACAGTAAAGATCAAAAAAGTAGAGGAAAATAAATACTGGTGGGGATGTGGAGAGACTGGGACGCTCTTGCATTGCTGGTGGGATTGCAAAATGGTCTAACCTCTCTGGGAAGCTTGGTGCTGGAAATATGGTGCTTCCTCAGAAGTTTGGAAATAAAAATACTTTATGATCCAGCAATTCCTCTACTTGGTATTTACCCACAAGAAATATGAGTCATAACATGAGTAGATATATGCACACTGATGTTCATAGCAGAATTATTTACAATAGCAAAAAAGATGGAGACAGCCTATGTGCCCATCACCTGAAGAATGGATAAACAAACTGTGGTACATACACACAATGGAATATTATGCTACCTTGAAGAATAACAAGGAAGCTGTAAGCTACTACGTAACATGGATGAACCTTGAGGACATTATGTTGAGTGAATTAGTCAGTCACAAAAGGAGAAATACTGCATAGGACCACTATTGTAAAAGACTAAGAATAAGAACCCATAGTATGTACAAGGGTCATATCTTTTCACTATACTTATTCCATCTGTATAATGAGCCTATATCTGAGAATTTGGATTATACGAAGAAGAATGCAATATTAGAGTTGAAGGAAAACTGATTAACAACCTGTAATATGCAGATGAAATAACTTTGCTTGCTAAAAATAAAGAGAACTTGAAGTACTTCCTGCTGAAGATCAAAGATACAACGTTCAGTTCAGATTACACCACAACATAAAGAAAATAAAAATCCTTACAACCAGACCAGTAAGAAACATACTGATAAATAATACGCTGAAATTGTCAAAGATTTTGTTTTAGTAAGATCCACAATCTATGGCTATGGAAGCAGTAGTCAAGAAATCAAATGACATATTGTATTAGGCAAATCTGTTGCATAAGATCTCTTTAAAGTGTTAAAAAGCAAAGATGTCATTTTGAAAAGTAATGTATGGCTGACCCAAGTCATGGTATTTTCAGTTGGCCTTATATGAATAAAAAAGATCAGTGAAGAATTGTGAGGATGGTGCAGGGTCAGGCAATGTTTTGTTCTGTTGTACGTAAGGTTGCTCTGAGTTAGGAACAGCTTGATGTCATCCAACAACAACAACAACAGTTCTAGAGTCCAGGAACCTGAACCATGGAGTCAATTGTGGTGATTACTTCTGAGGCTCTGATAGAGAATTGGTTTCCTTGGTCCTGGTGACAGCCAGTGATCCTTGGTGTTTCTTGGTATGCAGTTCTAATTTCTGCCTCCATCATCACATGGGCATCTTTTTTTTTTGTCTGTGTCTCAATGCTTCTTGTCCTCTTTTGTAAGAACATGACGCATATTTGACAAGGGACCACTCTAGTCTAGTACAACCTAAATAATTTAACTGATACCTTTTATTTATTTATTTTTGGTTAAAATGTACACAGCAAAAGATATACCATTTCAACAATTTCGACATGTAAAATTTAGTGATATTAGTTTTCCTGTTGTGCAAGCATTCTCACTGTCTTTTTCAAAGTATTCCACCACCGTTAACATACACTCACTGCCTCCTAAGCGTGCCATGTAACTTGTTGAGTTGCTGTTGTCAATTTTATCTACATTGACAATTCTTTGAAAGAACAGCATGCATAGCAAGTTAGGCATATTTTATCAATTATGTTCAATTTTGTTTGGTTCACCAAAGACTTTAGGAGATAGTTTTGGTTTAAGATTTTAAATTCTAAGTCCTATTTACAAACAAAGTCACATTCACACATATCAAGAGCTAAGACTTTAAGTTATCTTTTTAATAACATTCACCAAAAATTTCTGTGGAATCAGTACTGTCATCCTGGATATTGGAGTTGGTAGCAGTTCCGGGAAATGCTGTTATAGTCCAGAAAGTGGCAGAATAGATATACTCATGGTTGTAAGAATGACTTGTTCCTATTTAATTTTCTGGAAACTAGATTTCATCATAAATCTCATATATTTTCTACTTCTGTTGTTTCCCCTTCAGAATAAGAGTGTTTACAATATTTTGCTAAAGGCTTTTATATATTAATTTCTGTAATTCTTATTAAAAATTCAAAACACCTTGCAATTCATATTATTAAGGCATTAATCAAGGCTCAGAATTTAAATAAGTTGACCAAGGACACACATGTAGTAAAGCATGAAGTTGGCTACTGGGTCTAGGTGTATGAGACCCCAAACCTTGTGTTTTCTACTCCAATACTGTATCATCTTTTATCCTTTTACAACCAGTTACAGTTATCTTGAACTGGTAACATGGAATCAGTAAATCATGTTTAACTTCAAGACATGCTTCCTCCTGAAATTCCTTTTAATATGATATATTCATGGATTTCATTATTAATGAGCTCTGGTAGCATAGTGGTTACGAATCAGGCTGTGAACCGCAAGGTCAGCAGTTGGAAACTACCAGCGGTTCCACGGGAGAAAGATGAGGCATTCTGCTCCCATAAAGATTTACAGCCTCGGAAACCCTGTGCAGGGTCGCTATGAGTCGGAACCAACTCCACGGCACTTAACAACAACAACAAAAGCACTATTATTACATCTGAACTCCTTTTTCTCTCTTACTTAAATGTCAAATCATGTGAAGCCTATTTCTTCTTTGTTGTTGATGTTCGGCCCAAATGTGTGTCAGTTCTTTCTTATTTATCACCTTCTTGTTTTTACTTCGTATTTCTTAATCACTATCATATAAATTCAAACAACAATATGTATTGCTTTCAGTAGCACATGATTAATCAGGATATCAAACATTTTAGGGAAGAAATCATAATATTGTCTCTAGTGTCCATAATTGATATTTTGCTTAAAATAATCACATTATAATTACAAAGCATGCATATTTTATATACATTACATATATTTACAGAATTCTTATGAACTCAGATTTATAATACTATTCCCATTTTATTGACCACAAAATTAAAATGAAAATTTTAGCAACTTATTCTTTTCTGGAAAAACACATTAGATAATATCTACTCAGGCTAATTTACTGAATTTATAGAACTAAACACATGGTAATTTAATGGCAATATCATGCAATGCAATCACACAAAACTGAGAGCAAACAGCTACAAGGCATGTAGTTTAAAGGACAAAGTGGCTTTTGATAGGCCAGAGCTAAATCACCCCAGCAATGACCACTCCCTTCCTGTTGAACCTATATAAGTCCCCTCCCTTCCTGTTGACTCTCTCTTCTCCTCTTCCTCTTATTTCTGCCCTCTTCTCTCTCTGCTCTTCTTCTTCTTCTTCTTCCTCTCTTCCCTTCTGCCTTCTGCCTTCTCCCTCCGGCAGAGGTTACCTTCCTCACCCTGAATAAAAGTCTCTAGATGGGAAAAAAAAAAAAAAAAAAAAACTGAGAGCAAACAAATAAAATATTAGTGCAAATATTCCCTGAAAGGAAAATGTTAACTCTCCAATTAAACAATTCTAAGCTTGGTTAAACTAGATTATAAACACACACACACACACACATCAAAATAATCCTTACTATGGAGTAGATTCTGACTTATAGCAACTCTATAAGGCAAAGTAGAACTGTTCCTTATGATTTCCAAAACTGTTAATCTTTGCAGAAGCAAACTGACACATTTTTCTCCCTTTGAGTGACTGGTGAGTTTGAATCACTGTCCTTTCAGTTAGCAGCCAAAACCAGATTATATTACCCTAAATTGCCATACTTAAATTATTCCATTTGATTTAGCCTTAATTCTTGATGTATTCTGCCTGCACTTGCAATGCTAGTTATCAGGGGAGAATTGGCTTGGTTTGTACATATTATTCAAAACATAGCTAGGAAATTCTAGGTAAAGGCATATTCTGGAATTTCCCATAAATTTCATTTTCTTACTTTTCATACAGTTATCTTCCTGCCTAACGAATCCCCATTGCAACACACACACACACACACACACACACACACACATATCTGCCTACTCCATAAATAACTCAGCCATGATACAAGCGCTAAAGGATATTAGAACAGCTCATTGACTTTCTTGGGGATGCTCTTTCTCTTTGCCATGGAATTTTCTTTGCTGATGACAAGACATTCATTTTTCCCAATCTATTGAGGATGTTTATGCAAAAACGTCATGAAGGATACCAAGTGTCCAGGATAAATTATGTACAGTTAACCATTAACTGCAAAACATTCAGATTTTAAAACAACATCTTGGAAACCAATTCCTATTGAAAGTGAAATGTTTTTGCTGGAGCCTTGGAAGTCTGTGATGTGCTTCTTTGCATGTTTCAATGTAGATGTGAGTGCATCTCTGGGCTAAAATATGTGTGTGACTGTGTGACTGTGCACACTCTTTTTCCTGATATATGTGTGGATGGCATTATTGGGGTCAGAAAGCTACTTAACTCAGGGTGATCCATTATCTTGAAACTATTCCTATTACCAGTTTTAAGTCATTTGATTTTGGAAATAGCAAAGAAGAATAAGAAGAAAGAAAAGAAAAGGGTAATGAAAGAAGTCACCATCACTTCAATCTGATCTGGATATTCAATCTTCATAATAATAATAATAATAATAAAAGGTCAAACCTAAAACCTGATAACGAAATTTTTTTTTTGAAAAGTCCAAAGAAAAAACAATAGATATTTTAAGCTTAAAATGTTCAGATCCCTCTGACAAAGAGCCTCCTGAGGATTACAATGCAGTCAATGTTGCTTTAATTAAATTTAATGCTGTGTGAAATGCACTTCAGGAAACTTTGATGAATGACTGGGGCAATTCATGGAGCTCACTAAAGGGCATCGAGCCCTTGCCGGGGTGTCAAGTCACGATGAATTGGTTAGTACAGGCATGTTTATAGACTGCCTCAGGAACCTTGTATCTGTGTGGTAATGTCAGAGATAATGTTATGATTCGCTGGTCCTGAGGGGGCTTTGATGACACGGTTAATGAGATGTCCCAGAGAGCATCACAGCAGGTTCTGCTCAGACCTCCCACATCAAAAGAGCAGCCTTACCCCTCCTGAGCTGCTGCCCTCCAAATCCCTCAGCTGGGCTTTTCTTTCCTTAGGGTCTTTCTCCCTCTTTCCTTTTTTGGTTGTTAATCAACATCCACTTTGTCTAGCTGCAGAAATCCAAACGTTGTTAGTTTTTAATTTGGCTTCTTGTTGACCTGACAGTGAACAAAAGGTTTTCTGAGATTGTGCAGAAACTAGGAAGAAAAAAGATGCTGGAGAAATGGGAACGAGGAAAAAAAAAGTAAGAAAAAGGACTCACAGCTGAGAGAGAGAGCACACAAATGTTACTTTAGTTTTAAAAAATTCTTCCTGTGGACTTTGGTCATAAAATATTGTCATATTGTTGGAGGTGAACTGAGATTTCATTTGCTTTACTGATATCTAAAAGAACAAATATTCAGAATATAAGTTGATAAAAATTTGAGAATTTGTTAGCCAACACAAGCACATAAGCAAGTCATTCATTTATGATTATAAATGAGACACTTGTGTTTTTAACAATTTTTCTCATTATAATCTGTGAGTAAAAAAAGAAAAAAATCCTGTCAGGAATTAAACAAAAGTAATGTAAGATGGTAAATAAACATGTGTGCAATATATCTATCTCTGAAAAAAGTCCCCAGACAGGAACTGAACAGACAGTGTTACCTCATTAAATAGGATATTCATAGAAGGGAAAACAGAACTATATCAAATAACCTTTCCTGAGAAAGAAAATTGTTTTGTTTATTTTATACTTTAAAGGCATTCTAAAATATTTGCCTATCTAGATGTAGTCAAATATTTCCTCCTTGGGGAGAAAGTATCCTTTCTTATTAATACTCTCTATTATTTATTTAGTTTTTACAAAAGAAGAGTGAGAAACTGACTTTCACCTTTCCTTTCAACTTCTTAAGTATACTTGCTACTGTAAAGTTTAACATTTCTTAAATCATTTGAACATTCTTAGGAAAAGTAGGCACTAAAATATTTTCCTTTCTGCATTGTATTTTTCTTTGCTTCTCATAAGTACTATTGAAACCTTAATTCTTAGCTTTGAACAGTGAGTGAACTACGTAGGTAAAAAGTCTCTTATAGTAAGTGACATTTATTTAAAAATATACTTGCTTTTGCCTAATAGCAGTATAATGAAGTTGAAATTAGATCCCAGGGACAAAAGTGTCATACATGGTTTGGTTGGTTGTCTCTTAAAGAGAACAGAAGAGAAGCTAGAAGTTAATCTATTTTAAAATAAGTCTAACTCCAACATTGCGTGACAAAATAATCTTTGTACTCATTAAGGATCAATTAGTGTTTCCATTAACTTGATTCTCTTTCCCACAATTAAAACATAAAGGACATAAGATCTCAGATAGCTGAAAGAGAAAGTTATTCCTTGGCAATGAATTGTAATGGAATATTTTTTTTTAAGTGAAGTCTATTATTTATTATGGCAATGTTGAAGTATGGGTTGATAAAAGAACAAACACAGAAACAAATTAAAGGCCAAGAAAATGATTTCAAAATATTTTAAATGTTCCTTAAAAGAGAGAGGAAAAGTTAAGCTTAAGTGATTAAAAGGGAGGTATGTTTAATAAGGAGCTCTGGTAGCATAGTGGTTATGAGTTGGGCTGCTAACCTCAAGGTCAGCAGTTCAAAACTACCAGCTTTTCTGTGGGAGAAAGATGAGGCTTTCTGTTCCCGTAAAGATTTACAGCCTCGGAAACCCTATGCAGGGTCACTATGAGTAAGAACCCACTCCATGGCACACCACCATCACCACCACCATGTTTAATAAAGGATTCCTGGTGTGGCACTGTAGGATCAGCACTGGACTTGGAACCACAAGGTCAGAAGTTCAAACCCACCAGATGCTCCTCAGAAACCCTATATAGGGTCACTGTCAGTCAGAAACTACTTGATGGAACTTCAAAACAGCAACAATGTTTAATAAAAGAACTGGGGGCAAATGTGAGGTCTCTGGTCCCTGGTGGTGGTGGTTTTGTGCCTTCAAGTCAGTTCCAACTCATAACAATCTTATATAGATTTCTTTCTCCCGTGGAGAAGCTGGTGGTTTCTAACTGTTGATCTTGAGGTTAGCAGCCCAATTCATAAGAAACCAAAAAACCAAAACCAAAACCAAAACTACTGTCTTCGTGTCAATTCTGACTCATGGTGACCCTGTACAGGGTTTTTGTGACTGTAGATTAACGTCTTTGCCAATCTGGATGCCTTTACTTTCAGCATCAATCCCTTTAGTCTATGCATAAATTGAAGTAAATATCATGCTAATGGATACGAAAAATTGACATTCTGCAAATGTCAATACTACTAAAAGGGATCTACAGATGTAATACAATATCAATCCAGATTCTAGTATGATTAGTTAAAGAACTGGAAAAAAATAATCCAATTTTAATAGAAAATAAAAGAAAATTCAGATAAACACAAAAACTACTAAAGACGAACAAGTAAGAATGTCTTTCACTTCCTGATCTCAAAACCTACAACACAGGACTTTGGGCAAAATGTTTGTTGTTGTTAGATACCATTGAGACGGTACTAATTCATAGTGACCCTATGAAAAACAGAATGAAACCCTGCCTGGTCCTGAACCAACTTCACAATCATGGCTACGTTTATGCTCACTGCTGATACCACTGTGCCTATCCATCTAGTTGGGGTCTTCTTCTTTTTCTCCAACCTTCCTTTTTTTTTAAGCCTTTATTGTGAAGTAAGTGATAGTTTATATGGCAGAACATTGGTTTTGCTCTCAACCAATTGCATTTTGTTTCATTGCAATGATTACAATACCCTCCACGCACCATTGATTAACAGTATTTGCCTTTATGCCATCTTTTTTTTTTTTAATGTACACTAAAACACCCAGGAATACGTAATCATTTAAATACCCAAAGGACATATTTTGCAAGCCAATCTCCTGCCCACCAGCACACAGCTTTTCTCTCCATTAGTCTAAAGTCCTCAGCTGCTCTGTCTCTCCATGCCATCACCTCTGCCTTCATCTCTGGTGTCACTGCTTCTCTGGTTAGGATCCCACTTTCTGCTCATTCTCTTCTCATTTGATTGTCCTAGGGTCCTCTATTCCTGGAATGTAAAATTAACTATTTCCCTCTATTTATTATATAACTTCCACCTTTACAAGAGTGACATTCACAATTAGTCATGAGCAAATAATACGAGAAGCTGGGTTCTACGAGGAAAAACGTGGCATCAAGATTAGAGGAAGACTCATTAACAACCTGTGATATACAGATGATACAACCTTGATCGCTGAAAGTGAAGAGGACTTGAAACATTTACTTATGAAGATCAAGGAGCACAGCCTTCGATATGGATTACATCTCAATGTCAAGAAAACAAAAATCCTCACCACTGGACCAATAAACAACATTCTTGTCAATGGAGAAAAGATTGAAGTTGTCAAGGACTTCATTCTTCTTGGATCAACTATCAACACTCGCGGAAGCAGCAGTCAAGAGATCAGACGACGTATTGCACTGGGCAAATCTGTGCAGGAACTTTTCAAAGTTTTGAATAACAGAGATGTCAGCTTGAGGACTAAGGTGCGCCTGACCCAGGCCATTGTGTTTTCAATAGCCTCATATGGATGCGAAAGCTGGACAGTGAATAAGGAAGATTGTAGAAGAATTGATGCCTTTGAGTTGTGGTGTTGGAGGAGAATACTGAAAGGGCCATGGACTGCCAAAAGAACCAATAGATCTGTTTTGGAAGAAGTGCAGCCAGAGTGCTCCTTGGAGGCCAGGATGGCTAAGCTTCGTCTCTCATACTTTGGACATATTGTCCAGAGAAAACAATCGTTGGAGAAGGATGTCATGCTGGGTAAGGTGGAGGGTCAGAGAAAAAGAGGAAGACCTCTAACGAGATGGATTGGCCGCCAGGTGGCATCATTGATGGACTCAATTCTGGCAGTGGTAGTGAGGTCGGCCCAGGATCAGACATTGTTTCGTTCTGCTGTGCATGGGGTCGCTAAGAGTTGGTTCCGACTCGATGGCACCTGACAACAACAACAACATTGAATCAAAAGAATCCTATCCCCATCTCCTTTCACTAGGTCCATCTAGACAAGATGAAAACTATTAAGTGGGTATTCTATCTTTCCCTGTTCACTCTGAAACTAAACTCCCTCTTGAAAACTTGTAAGCCAGCCACTTCATGCCCTTATAGGAACCCCCCACCCTGACCCATTTTAGGTACCCAATGTCTAAGTTGCCCATCACTATTAACCCTGTGTACTGATGGTATAGGCTTGATCCTTTATTCGAAGACTCCTCCTCTCTCTGTTGATATTTTGAGCTACCACATCCATAAGTAGGAGTCCTGGTGTGGTGCTGTTGATTAATACACTGGACTGCAAAGTGTGCTTTAAACCGGGAGGTCTGTGGTTCAAGTTCACCAGCTGCTCTTTGGAAACCATATAGAGGGTCGCTCTGTGCTGGAACCCAACTTGACAGCACTTACCAACAACCAACAGCATTCATAAGTAAAGGTCAAGTTCATCAAATCATAGCAATTTACACTTGCTTTCCTTGTCAAGCTTGTTTATCTTCCTCTTGTGGAGTTCTTATTATCAAGCCATCCAAGCTAGGTTAAATGGGTAATATCTTCAAGTTTCAGCATTCTTTCACACCTTCCCCATTTCACATCAGCTGAATGCTTCACTATCAGCTCTAGCCCCTAGTGGCTAGGTCAGTGTCCATTGGCTCAGGAGGCTCCACGTCTCTCCAAACTTTGGACCAATCAGCCCTTACTCTTTTCTCACTTATCTCAAGGTGGACAGGAGTCTGAGGAACATGGTCAATCTCAGCACATGTCTTCATTACTGCCTTTTCCCCACTTACACTCACAAGTAGACCAGCATGGTCACCAGTGCCTGTTTGTATGTTCCATTTGAGTTTCTGTCTTAAAATGGGGTTTTTAATTAAGGGACTTGATTGCTTGCCTTGATGGCTTCCAGGTGAACAGCTTACTTCTTCTTGTAATAGGTAAACAATTTGTCTTTTTTTTTTTTTTTTTTCCTTGCTGGCCTTCTTTCAAGAAGTATCTTCTGTTCCTCTAGTCTCTCCGGGCTGGTCTGCATGTCATTTCGATTGGGAATGTGCCACTTCAGAAGGTTCTGGATGGGGCTCAGTATTCCACCTAAGGTTCTCTATACTATAAAGGCTTAACAAGGAGCCCTTTTAAGTATTCCAATTAGTTATAGGCTGAATATGGGTTAACAAGCTTTCTGTAATCATGTTTCCCAGTATTCTTTTCTATCCTTCTTAACTGTAGGCAGTGGAAACTAATATCCAAAATACAGTTAAACATCTAAACATTATTTCCCCTCATTAACCCATTCAGATTATGCCTCGATTCCTGTATCACAGAACCTGTTGTTCCAAGTGTATATCAATTGGTTAAGTATATGCTACTATTTAAAAGGTCTTGTGTGGCAGATTTGCCTAATGCAATATGCCATTTGATTTCTTCACTGCTGTTTCCGTAAGTGTCAATGGTTGATCCAAGTAAA
>NW_006408627.1:1910923-1914132 GCF_000296735.1 Chrysochloris asiatica
TAAAAGGTCTTGTGTGGCAGATTTGCCTAATGCAATATGCCATTTGATTTCTTCACTGCTGTTTCCGTAAGTGTCAATGGTTGATCCAAGTAAAATGAAATCATTGATAACTTCATTCTTTTCTCCATTTTGAACTATCAACCTTGTGGCTAGCATCCCAGTGCTTATCCTACAGCATCACACCAGGATTCTACAAGAGTAAAGAAGAGATTTTAACATATCATTTACAATGAAGGACAGAACAACTACAAAAAACGCAGCATATACATAGAAGAACTAAACAACATAAGAAACCAACTTGACCTCATAGACTCATACAGAACACTTAATTAAAGAATAACACAAGATGCATTATTTTCCAGTGCGCATGGAACATTATCCAGAATAAACAATATGTTAGGACACAAGCAAGCTTCAATACATTCGAAAATATCAAAATACTACATACCATCTTCTCAGATCACAACATTATAAAATCAAAAATCAACAATAAGAAGATCAAGAGAAAAACTCAAATGCAAGAAACTGAGTAACATATTGCTTAAAAGCTTCTAGGTAATAAAAGAAAGAAAGAAAAAAATACTTAGAATCAAAAGAGAATGAAAACACAATATTCCAAATCCATTGGGACGCAGCAAAAGCAGTGATCAAAGAGCATTTTATAGCAATAAATGCACGTATCCAAAAAGAAGAAAGAACAAAATCATCAAGTTAGTCCACTATCTTCAACAATTAGAAAAAAAAGCAGCAAAGTAAGCCTACTGCTAACAGAAGAAACAAAAATCATACAGATTAGAGTACAGATGAATGAAACAGAAAATAGAGAAAAAGAACAATTAACGTGACAAGTTGGTTGTTTGAAAGGATTAATAAAGTCAGCAAACCACTGGTAAATATAACAAAGAGAAAAAGGAGAAGATGTAAATAACATGAATTAGAAATGATAGGGGTGCATAACAACAGAATCAATGGAAATAAAATGAGTAATCACAGAATACTAAGAAAAATTGTACTACAACAAATTTGAAAATCTAGAAGATTTGGACAAATTTCTAGAAACACACGACCTACTGAAACTAACACAGACTGAAAAAGAAAATGTCAACAGAATGCTCCCATAAAGATTTATAGACTTGGAAACCCTATACAGCGCTATTATGAGTTGGCGTCAACTTGGTGACACACAACCACCAACACCATAACAAAAGAAGAAATTAAATCAGGTCATTTAAACATTTCCAACAAAAAAAGTGTCAAGGTTCTTCTTCTGCCATTTAAAACCTAGCTCCATACAAAGCTCTGCTGCTTCTACTGTCACAACACTGTCTCTGCACCAGCATCCACCACCAACCACTCCATCACAATGGATAATTTGAATGAGTACAATAACATAGAGGAATTAACAGAGGGACCCAAGATAAATGTGAGCAAGAATCAGTAGGATGATGGTAAGATGTTTATTGGAGGCTTCAGCAAGAAAGTTTGAAAGTCTTGATTGAGAGAGGTTGTAGACTGCACAACAAAAACAGATCCAATGACTAGACAGTCAAGACGAGTTGGATTTGTGCTTTTCAAAGATGTTCTTAGTGTTGATAAAGTTTTGGAACTGAAAGAACACAAAGTGGATGGCAAATTAATTGACCCCAAAAGGGCCAAAATTTTAAGAGGGAAGAAATGAATTTCCTAAAATGAGTTTTGTGGTAGATTGAACCCAGATACTTTTGAAGAACAAATTGAAGATTATTTTGGCTCATTTGGAGAGACTGAAAATACTGAATTTCAGGGATCAAAACAAATGAAAGAATACAATTTTGTTATATCACATACAGCAATGAAGAAGCTGTAAAGAAAGTGTTAGAAAGAACATACCATCAAAATGGTTTTGAAAAGTATTAAATCAAAGTTGCACTGTCCAAAAAGGTATACAAGCAGCAACAACAGTGGCAAGGAGGAAGTGGTGCTGAAGCTGGTGAACAAAGTGGTACTAGAAGTCATGGATGAGGTCATGGCCAAAGTTAGAACCAAGGATTTAATAACTATCATGATCAAGGTTATGGAAATTACAGTAGTATCTATGATGTGATCAAAACTATAGTGGCTATGACAGATATGATTATACTGGGTATAACTATAGGGACTATGTATATGGACATGGATATGCAGACTAAAGTGTATATTATGTATATGGGCATAGTCCGTATATAGTCCATGGATATGCAGACTACAGTGGCCAACAGAGTACATATGGCAAGACATTTCAAGGGGGTGGGAATTTTGAGGAAGTGGTAATTACTTTAGTATGCCATCCATACCAAAAGAAAACCTTGGAGAAGATAGAAGAGATGCTAAACAAATCCATATTGCAGGACTATGTTGAAGATTGATCTTCTGCTAATTTAAGACTATTTTGTAAAAGACCTTTTACTGGACAAGACACAATTGTTTCCAACTACATATAGCTGCCAATTCATTTTCTTTGTTTTTCCTTTGCTATTTGTGTTTTAACTCTATGTGAATTTTTGTGTTTATATAGATTTCATTTTAAACCTCAAATAAATACTTCCTTAAACCAAAAAAAAAAAAATGTTTGGGCACAGGTGACTCATTTAAAATCACGGTAAGGAAAAGTTGATCCATCAGAGAAAATCCTCTTCTAGGACTAAAAGTTAAAGGAAATCCACAAGCAGTCTATTTAGTATGCTTTCTGGTGACAACATTGGTCTACATGTGAGTGAAAAACAGCAATGAAGACACAGATTGAGTTTAGATATGTTCTATTGGCACCTGTTGACTTTGAGATGACAGAAGGAGAAATTTAGAGAGTTGTTTGAACTCCTGAGCCCACAGGCACTGACCTAGCCCCTGGGGACTAGGGCTAAGAGTCAAGGGACCAGAGGATCTTAAGTACAGTGAGGTGTGTGTGAACTCCCAAACTTGTACCTGGTACTCATATGATCTAGCTTGGATGGCTAGGTCTTAGCTGACAAGAACCTGACCAGACAATGATGAAGAAGTTTTATACTGTGAGTAAAGATAAATTACTACAATGCATTAAACTGGACTTTTGCTTATGGATGTAGTTGCTCAAAATTCTAATCAGAATGGAAGATTCATCTTATCAAGGAACTTGTCTTCTCAGTGTATTTGGTTGAAGTTGTTGTTATTAAGTGCCGTCCAGTTGATTTCAACCCATAGCAACCCTGTATAGG
>NW_006408627.1:1914768-1920302 GCF_000296735.1 Chrysochloris asiatica
AGAGAGAGAGAGAGAGAGAGAGAGAGAGAGAGAGAGATTGAGAGAGTCCTGATGTGGCACTGTGGGTTAATACACTGGACTTCAAAGATGGTTTGAACTGCAAGGTCGATGGTTTAAGCTCACCAGTCACTCTTTGGAAACCCTGTGCAGTGTCGTTATGAGTTGGAACTGACCCAATTGAATTTAACAACAACAAGGATTTCCTGGTGTGACACTACAGGATAAAGCACTGGACCACAAGTTTGGTTTGAACCACAGGCCGGTGGTTCAAACCCACCAGTCACTTCTTGGAAACCCTATACAGAGACACTATGAGTCAGAACCAACTCAATGGCACTTAACAACATAACAACAACAGGGTTTCTGAGACTGTGGGATAAAACCTGGACTGCAAGATAGGTTTGAACCACAAGGTCAGTGGTTCAAACTCATCAAACACTCCTCAGAAACCCTATACAAAGTCACTATGAATCAGAACTGAGTAGATGGCACTTAACAATAAAACAACAACAATCTTTACAAAAGCAGACTACCACATCTTTCTCTGGTGAAGTCGCTAGTGGATTTGAAATTTTAACCTTTTGGTTAGCAGTAAAATTCTTAACCACTGACACATCAGGGCTCCATCAGAGAGATAGCAGGGGGCAAAAGCAGACAAATTCTCTTATTTTATGGAGTTTGCATTTAGTGAAATTAAATTCACTAAAGTGATTTGCTTTAATTCAGACATATAATTCAAGTATAAGGTTTGTTACAAAAGTTAAGCCTATTATCTACTAGATTATTCAGATTTGGCAAAGTTTCATTCATTGTTATAACTGGCAGAAACATTATAAGGATCACAAGGGCCATAAAAGTTGGGCTGTGACACCAGAGAGATGAAGTAATTTCATCTTTATGTTTTCTATCAACAATGGTTTGCACTTTGGATCAAACACTGATGTGGATTATCAGCCTACCTTCAATTTCAAAAAAGTAATGTATGCTTCAGTTTTATTAAAACAGGGGATGTTGGGCAGGTAAATGATTACTAACTTTGGCCAGAGGATGATTGAGTAATAGTGAGAAAGACAGTAAAATCACCTCCACTGGACTGCATTTTACACAGAAACGTATAAAGGTTCTCACTTGGGAGAAAAATATACATATACATCCATATAAACACAAACTTGTTTACATCTAAGGCATGCGTATATACATGATGTTTTAGGAACCAGGATCTTTCCAGTCGTTCTCCATCTCATATATCTCCAGTCTTGTACGTACATTTTGCCTTTCTTCATCATTGTTTATCACTGAGTACTGTGCCTTAAAGCCAACATGCATTGCAGAGTACATTCCGGTAATGCTTTTCTCTTATATTTTAAACTTTTCTCTTATATTTTTTAGGCTTTATCTGTACTTGAATCATTAATTGGATTGTTGAGTACTTGCTGAACCATCTTTAATTTTATACCAAATATCTTAATTCCCATATTCATCCATTTCACCAGTTTTTGTTTTCTGCCAAATCACCTTGTTGTTTTCAACTCAGGCTAACTGGTGTAATGCTGTAGGATAAACACTGGGCTGCAAGGTAGGTTTGAACTTGAAAGTCAGTGGTTCAAACTCATCAATTCCTCCTCAGAATCCCTATACAGGGTCTTTATGAATAAAACCAGCTAGATGGCACTTAAAAACAACAACAACAACATATCTGTATGCTTTTGTTGTTGTTGTTGTTGTTAAGTGTCATCGAGTCAGTTCCAACTCATAGCAACCATGTATAGAGTTTTTGAAGAACATCTGGTGGGTTTGAACCACTGACCTGTGGTTACCAGCCCAGTGCTTATCCAACAGTGTCACACCAGAATTCCATTAAAAATAAAAGCCAACTAACAAAACCTTCAAAAGATTCTCTTTTCCTACCATACTCCTTGGAGTCCTGGTGTGGATAATCACTCAACTGCTGACTGCAAGGTTGGTGGTTCAAACCCACCAAGTGCTCCTGGACAATGCTATACAGGGTCACTATGAGTCAGAACTGACTTGACGACACTTAACAACAACAGTCATACTCCTTAGGAAGCATGAATGACTCCCTACTATTAAGTTCAATCTTCCTTTCGAGTCAAATCTTTCTCTGTCCTCCATGTCCTTTCTGTGACAATACGTCACATACCTTTTCTCTTGCTAACATTGTTAGTGCCACCTGACATGTCCCTCCTTTGATTTTCATCTACTGAGAAACTCACAGGTGGTCAGCATGAAGATATCCCATGTTATCTCTGACCTTCAAGTCTCCGAAGGAAAGCAAAATATCATTTATGAATCAGTTGAGTTATACAGTTCATTTTCCTTAAAAATATCTTTCCTTCAAACAAAAGCCCAATTTAAGAGTTTCAGATTTATGCTACTTTCATGACATTAGTGTTATGCTTTTAATATTGGCACAGATAATTTCACATTTAGATAATGGTAATGATTTTGACCGAAAAAAAAGATGCATTCTTTAGATAGGAGTTGTAGTTCTAATCCTCATAAAAAAAGCAAAATATGTTGTTGTTGTTGTTGTTAAGTGCCGTCGAGTTGGTTCTGACCTATAGTGACCCTATATAGGGTTTCTGAGGAGCAGCTAGTGAGCTTGGATTGCCAACCTTGCAGTTCAAACGACTTTGCATTCTGGTGCATTAACCCACAGCGCCACACCAGTAGGAATTGGCATTTAGGAGCATTAGGAGCATAGCAATTATGCCACTAATAATTAGTTCAAATTCATCAATTTCTCTAGGAGATAAAGATAATGATAGTCAGCTTCCATAAAGCATTGTTGTTGGTTGTTGTTGATAAGTGCCATTGAGTTGGTTCTGATTCATAGTGACCCTCTATAGGGTTTCAAAAAAATGGCTAGTGAGCTTGAACCACCAACCTTGCAGTTCAAACCGGCCTTGCAGTTCAAATCAACCTTGCTGTTCACCACATTAACCCATAGCACCACACCAGGACTCCCTTGGATATGCAATTAGACATCAGCAGTTCAAGCTCACCAGCTGCTCCTTGGAAACCCTATACAGAGTCGCTATGGGTCAGAATCAGCTCGACGGCACTGAACAACAACAACTCTGTCCTAAAAGATCACTATAAGTGTCAATTAATTCAGCAGCAATGAGTATATCTTTTGGCTTAAATTTGGCATTTTATGGGCATGAAACTTTGAAATCTGAATTGAAAAAGAATAGAGGTCATTTTAAAGATCTTTAATATCAAAGGAAACCAAACTTAGATCACCATCCAAGAATGTGCATACATATAAACTGTTTTTTTGAATTTCAAAAGAATAACATGGCTCTATAGCATGGCATTGGTGTGGCACTGTGTGATAAAGTGCTAGACCACAAGATTGGTTTGAATCACAGGTCAGTGGTTCAA
Organism: Chrysochloris asiatica; assembly: GCF_000296735.1. Classification (NCBI taxonomy): domain Eukaryota; kingdom Metazoa; phylum Chordata; class Mammalia; order Afrosoricida; family Chrysochloridae; genus Chrysochloris; species Chrysochloris asiatica. The sequence goes on from NW_006408627.1 coordinate 1,918,177, forward strand.
ATTAACCAGAGGCTCCTTGGAAACCCTATACAGCATTGCTCTGAGTCAGAACCAGGTAGACGGCACTTACCCAAAAGAGAAGTGTGATGATATGGGATAAGCACTGGATAGCAAGGTCAGTTTGAACCTGGAAGTTTGTTGTTCAAATTCACCAGCTGCTCCTCGGAAACCTATACAGGGTTTCTATGAGTCAGAACCAAATGACAGCACTTAACAAAAACAGCAACAACAATAGGGCCTAGAATAATGACAGACCTATTTAAGTACTTTTTAAATGACTTACATTGAGTTCAAAAAGAGAAAGTCCAGAAAGGTTGGCTCAGTGAAGTAATCAGAGCAGGAAAAAGTCATGATATATAATTAAAAAAATAAAAAACATAAACTTCCACACTTGCAACTTGTTTGTTTGTCAGTTTGTCATATTGTGGTGGCTTATATGTTGCTATGATACCACTGGTATTTTAAAGACAGCAGGGTCACCATGGTGGACAGGTTTCAGGGGAGCTTGCAGACTAAAACAAAGTAGTAATAAGGAAGTGTAGACTACTTCTCAACGTTTTGTTGTTGTTGTTGTTAGGTGAGGTCGAGTTGGTACTGACTCTTAGTGACCCTATGCACAGCAGAACGAAACACAGCCTGGTCCTGGGCCAACACACAGTGAATAGGCTTCAGATGAGATTTCATATGAAGACAGACAAGAAAAGCCAGATGAACTACTTCCAAATATTTAGTCACTGAAAACCTTATTAATAGCAGAGAAAAACTGTCAGATACAGTGCTGTAAAATGAGCCTCTCACGTTGGAAGGCACTCAAAATGTCACTGGGGAAGAGTGCCTCCTCAAAGTAGTGTTGACCATGATGATGCGAATGGAGTAAAGCCTTACATTAACTAACATCCATTAATAATCAGAAGATGGAATATATGGAGAATGAATCTAGGAAAATTATCAAAATGTCAAAAATGAAATGGAATGCATAAACCAATTTCTTAGGCATTAGTGAGCTGAAATGGACTGGTATTGGCCATTTTGAATCTGACAACCACATGGTTTTCTATTGAAGAGGAATGGTGTTGCATTAATTGTCAAAAAGATCATATCAAGACTGGCCATGAGGTATCACACTGTCTGTGCTAGGATAATATCTATGTGCCTATAAGGAAGCCCAGTTAATACCACTATTATTCAAATTTACACACCAACCCTAAAGCCAGTGAGGATGAAAGAATAACTCTACCAACTTCTTCAATCTGAAATTGATCAAACATGCAATCAAGATGTATTGATCATTACTGGTGACTGGAATGCAAAGGTTGGGAACAAAGAGGAAAGATCAGTAGTTGGAAAATATGTCCTCGGTGATAGAAATGATGCTGGAGATCGCATGATAGAATTCTGCAAAACCAATGATTTATTCATTTCAAATACTTTCTTTAGACAGCATAAGAGACGACTATACACATGGACTTCACCAGAGGGAAGACACAGAAACCAAATTGACTACGTCTGTGGAAAGACACAAAGGAAAAGCTCCATATTATCAGCCAAAACAAAGCCAGGGGAAGACTGTGTAACAGATCATCAACTGATCATATGCAAATTCAGACTGAAGCTGAAGAAAATGAAAACAAGTCCAAAAGAGCCAAAATATGACCTTGAACATATCCCACCTGAATTTAGAGATCATCTGAAGAACAGATTTAATACATTAAACACTAAAGACAAAAGACCGGAAGAGTTGTGGGATGACATCAAGAATATCATACAGGAAGAAAGAAAAAGTCATTAAGCAAGCAAGGAAAAGATCAAAATGGATGTCAAAAGGGACTCTGAAACTTACTCTCCAGTGTAGAGATGCTAGAGCAAATGCAAGAAATGAAGAGGAACAAGAGCTGAACAGAAAAATTTCAAAGGTCAACTAGAGAAGACAAAGTCAAATATTACAAGGAAATGTGTAAAGAAGTGGAGTTAGAAAACCCAAAGAGAAGAGCACACACAGCATTTCTCAAGCTCAGACAAAGGAAGAAAAATTTCAAGCCTTGGCTTTCATTATTGAAGGATCCTCTGGGCAAATTATTGAATGATGCAGAAAGCATCAAAAGAAGATGGAAAGAATACACACAGTC
>NW_006408627.1:1924845-1958058 GCF_000296735.1 Chrysochloris asiatica
TATTTTTAGGATTAGATTTATATTTTATTATAGCAAGTACAGTATAGGAACCAGATCAGAGATGCAGAAACTAGAGCAGATACAAACATGACAATTAGGAAGACATTGAATGTGTTTTGATCATGGTGACAATGAGGAGCAGATGAATATGATTTTACAATCAATACAACTTCTTTTCTTTCTTTCTTTTTTATCACTCTTTGCCAGTATAACTCAGTTTTCATGTTTTTCTTAAGTTGTGACTGAACTACTTTCTTACTTCTTGTTCATTCAACTTGGACCAACTAACATGGTCATTTAAAATGGTTAGAAAATCCTATTAAGACCAGAAGAGTTGGGAAGAAAAGTAAAACAAATAGTTTCTGAATATTTACTTAAATGTTGTTATTCTTTCCATTTTACCACAGCATGCTTGGAATTCTTTCTTTGGTTTAAGACTCTGAGGTAGAAATACATTGCCATACAGAGAGTATTTTTCCAAATATTCAGTTGTCGGGTAAGGAATACCAGAATTTTCATAAATTTTTGTGTTTCTATGTGGACAGTGATGTCACCCGCAAGTACAGATCTGACAGACAACAGCTTCTCATCCTCTCAGCTTGCAGAACCTCCTCGACTGTTCTTAAACTCAAGAAGCACCTTGATTTCACAGTGCCCAGCTTTGCATACACAGATACATAAAATGTTTTTTAAAATGGACCTCACCAAATGGAATACATGGGAATGTAATTGGCTCCATCTGTGAGAAAGAAATGGAAAAGCTCTATATCATCAACTATAACAAGACCAGGGACAGACTGTGGGATTGACCATTAATTGCTCATATACAAGATCAGACTGAAGCTGAAGAAAATTAAAACAAGTCCACAAGAGCCAAAATATAACCTTGAATATAACTCACCTGAGTTTAGAGATAATCTCAAGAACAGATTTGATGCATTAGACACTAATTATCAAATACAAGAAGAGTTGTGGGATGACATCAAGAACATCATAAAGGAAGAAAGCAAAAGGTCCTCAAGAAGACAGGAATTAAGAAAAGATCCAAATTAATGTCAGAAGAGACTATGAACCTTGCTCTTGAACATAGAAAACTAAAACAAATAGAAGAAATTAGTAAGTCAAAGAGCTGAACAGAAAATTTAGGAGGGCAGTTCAAGAAGACAAAGTCAAGCATTATAATGAAATGTGCAAACCAAAAGGGAAAAACATGCTTAGCATTTCTCAAGTTGAGGAAACAGAAGGAAAAACTTAAGCCTTAGCTTGCATTATTGAAGCATTCTATGGGGAAATATCTAATGGTGCAGAAAGCATCAAAAGAAAATGGAAAGAATACACAGAGTCACTGTACCAAAAGGAAATGGTCGATGTTCAACCATTTAAAGAGGTAGCATATGTTCAAAAGCTAATGGTACTGAATGAAAAACTGAAGCTGCACTGAATGCAAAGGCTCTGGGAATTGATGGAATACAAATCAAAATCTTTCAACAAACTGATGCAGCAATGGAGTCACTCACCCATCTTTGCCAAGAAATCTGGAAGACAGCTACCTAACCAACTGATTGAAGAGATTCTGTTTGTGCTTATTCCAAAGGGAGGTGATCCAACGGAATGTAGTAATCATAGAAAAATATCATTAATATCACATACAAGTAAAATTTTGCTAAAGATAGAACTTCTGGTGTGGCACTGTGGGTTAATGCACTGGATTGCAAAGTCAGTTTGAACCAAAGGTCAGTGAGGCAAATTCACAAACAGCTCCTTGGAAATTCTATGCAGCATTGCTATGAATTGGAACTGACTCGACAACACTTAACGACAACAATCAGGAGCGACCAGTTCCTGGAGAAGAACATTATGATTGATAAAGTAGAGGGTCAGAAAAAAAAGGTAAGGCTGCCAAGGGAATGGATTTACAGAGAGGCAGCAGCAATGGGCTCACACACAACAGCAATCTTGAGGATGGTCTAGGACTGGACAGTGTTTCTTCTTGTTGTGCATAGGATCTTTATGAGTCAGAACTGACTTGACGGCACCCAACATCAATGACACCTGCAATTCCAGCAGAGGTATTCCTGTCAATAGATTCTATTTTCTTTTCCTTCTATATTTTCCATAGCTTCTTCATCATCCTGTTCAGCCAACTCTGTAAGCCTCAAAATCATGATTCTGTATTCTGAAGAATTTATTAAAAATGGCTGAATTTATTAACATATTATTTTGAGTTTAGGGAACTGTTTTATTCTCAAGAGTGTCCTATTGAAAGTTAAGTAGCTCTGAGAAGTCTAATATCCATAACTCTCTTTGGATAATCCCTTATGTGAAAGAGGCAGTGGTGTTTATGACAGCTGTCAGACAACTTGTCCCCTTGGAAATAAGGTGCAAGAGAGACATCTGGTGAGAACTTCAGGAAGGTCAAAGAGGAGCTCTTATTAGCCTTTCTTTGGTGGTTACATAAAACCACAGTAGATGGAAGAGGACACCCTATTGATAGGGCTGCGATTTTCCCCCTGTCTTTCTCTTTGCCCTTCATTTCCTTCTCTACTTCTCCTGCCTAAGGCATTATTACAAAGTAGTATATGGACACATCTCTTTGATGGACACCTTCCCATTTCTACTTTTAATTTGCTTCAGCTCTGTTCTTTTCCCCTTACTCTGTGCCTTGGGAAACTGATCTATGTGGACTGAATGTCTTAGCCACGGCTTCTGTTGGGGGTATGACCATGAATCCTGGGAAGCAAATCAAAGAGAAAAAAAGGAGAGTGAGATCTGGGTGTTAATTTTACTGGCTCCTTTTTTGTGAAGTCCTTGAAGGCAGAACGAGACCAGAACCATAGTCCCTTGTCCTTCTGCTTGCTAATGTTCTCTCTTCCTCTTTCTCTTCCTTCTGATACGTGCTTTCTTCTCTTGCCTCTTTGCCATTAGGATGCAAGTGCTCCCTAAACTGACATAACCCCAAAGTAGCACATTATCTCTTTTTTTCCTGAATTCTTCTTCAAACCAACAAACTAGTTGTCATTGAGGAGATTCCAACTCATGGCAACTACATGTTTGTAAAGTAGAACTTCTCCATAAGTTTTCCAAGGCTATGGCCTTTCAAAAGCAGATTATAGGACCTTCTTCCAAGGCACATCTGTGTGGATTTGAACTACCAGTCTTTTGGTTTTTATCCTAGTGTTTAACCATTTGCACCAGTAAGGGACTCTAACCAAATCCTTCTACAAGCCATTACAAATATGCCTTTTATTAAACACACATTAAATTTTCTGAAGCAACAGTACAGAGACTTCATATCACAAACTTTGAGCATGTTATCAGGTGGGATCAGTCCCTGGACAACAGCATCATAATAAAGTAATTGTTAAGAGCTGTCAAGTCCGTTCCAACTCATAGCAACCCTGTATGGAGTTTCCAAGTAGCAGCTGGTGAGTTTCAACCACAAACCCTGTGGTTCAAATGACCTTGTGGTCCAGTGCCACACAAGAAGTCCTAATAAAGTAGAGGGCCAGTAAAAAAGAAGGCCCTCAATGAGATGAGATGACACAGTGGTGTTAACAATAAGTTCAAATATAGCAACAGTTGTGACAATGGTGCAGGACTGGACGGTGTTTTGTTCTGTTGCTCTAATAGCATAGTGGTTACAAATCGGGCTGTGAACTGCAAGGTCAGCAGTTCGAAACTACCAGCTGTTCTGCAGAAGAAAGATGAGGCTTTCTGCTCCTGTAAAGAGATTCACAGCATCAGAAACCCTGTACAGGGTCACTACGAGTCAGAACTGACTCCAAAGCACATAACCACCACCACCACCACCAATTAGGGTTGATATGAGTTGGAACCGATTCAATGACTTTTAACAGAAACTACAACTTTCTGCATCTGAGGATACTGTCTGAATTCTGACTGATGCAACCTCTCATCTTGTAGGGAGATTAATCTTATATCATGTGCCCTCCTCAAGAGGTTAATATCTAACTAGGGAGTTCCTCAAACTGAAATTTTATTACAAAATTCTTCAAATTTTATTATAAAATATTTTCATAATTGTATTATGAGTCTTTTGTAGTTAGTGGCTAGACATTTTCTGAAAATTTATTTATAAGTGGAATCCTTTGTAAAATTCAAATTCCATGGTGATAGTGTGCCATCTGGTTGGTTCCGACTCATAGCAATCCTGTGTAGGGTTTCAGAGGCAGTAATTTTTTACAGGAGCGGAAAGCTTCATCTTTCTCCCAAGGAGCAGCTGGTAGATTAGAAATGCTGACCTTACGGTTGGCATCCCAATGCATAACTACTACACTACTGGGGGTCGCTATTAATCATAGCCCTTATGGATAGAGAAGAAATGGATTATCTGTTTATCAAACCACTTAAAAATGTTTTTCCCCAAATAAAAGGCAACTGTTTTGTGTTTTTTTTTTTAGTTGACTAAGGAAACTAAGTCAGTGTCTTATAGAAAAAATCTGTGAAGAGCCAAAATATTATTTTTTAGCCTGCCTGGCTCCTCTGCATTTAAAGGAAAGAAATTAGATTGCATTAGTTAAATGACTTTAATAGACTCATTGTTTTTATATGCTGGAGTGGTGTGTGTCTTTTGGAACACAGCAGGATAGCAATTCTATTTCCTTTGCAAGATTTACTGCTTCATCATCACCTTCAAATAACACATACTGTCCCCAACAGAAGACTTTGGAAAAAGGGGGCCATGAGTTTAATCGTGTTCCCCCATATGAATATTAACTTCGCTGGCCGTGATTCTCAGTGGTTTGCCAGTTACATAACGTGATTTGGAAGCCATGTAACACTATAATAATCCCCTATGATGTGGTCTGATGTGTTTAGCCAATCAGTTGTAAGTAGATTAAGGTAAAATGCAACACTTTTACTCAGGTCACAGACTTGATCCCATGTAGGGGGAGTTTCCATGGCATGTGGCCTGCATCATCTTTTATGTTACAAGAGACAAAAGGAGAAAGAAGCAAGCAAAAAATGAGGGTTTCTCTGAGAAAAAAAGAATCAGGAGTAGAGTGTGTTCTTTGGGCCCAGGGTCCCTGATCTTTGAACCTCCTAGAAATAGGGAAGACAGATGTCAAGCCACATGAAGATCACCCAGAAGCAGAAACTCAATGAGGTAATGAACTTCCTCCAGAGCAGACACACAGAGAAAGCATTCTCTTAGAGTTAGCCCCCTGAATTCAGAATTATCAGAGAATAAACATCTGTTTGTTAAAGCTAACCTCTTGTAGTATTTCTGATATAGTGGTTGTTGTTGTTAAGTACTGTGGAGTCGGTTCTGACTCATAGTGACCCTGAACAGGGTTTCCTAGGCTGTAAATCTTTATGGGAGCAGAAAGCTTCATCTTTCTCCTGCAGAACCGCTGGTAGTTTCAAACTGCTGATTTTAACATTGGTAGCCTGACTTGTAACCAGAGCTCATTATATAGTGATATATAGTATATATATACTAGTATATAGTATATTTATACTGGTATATAGTGTGTATATATCTCTATCTCTATCTATATATTTCTATCTTTATCTCTATATCTATATCTATATATACTGTTGTTGTTAAGTGCCATTGAGTCGATTCCTACCCATAGCGACCCTGTATAGGGTTCCCAAGGAGCAGCTGGTGAGCTTGAACTATCTGACCTTGCAGTTCAAACAACTTCGCATTCTGATGCATTAGACCACAGCACCACACCACTCCGTATCTACTATATATATACTATACTCCATATATACTATGTTGTTGTTGTTTAGTGCCGTCGAGTCGGTTCCGACTCATAGCGACCCTGTACAGGGTTTCCGAGGCTGTAAACCTTTACGGGAGCAGAACGCCTCATCTTTCTCCCGCGGAGCGGCTGGTAGTTTCTAACTGCTGGCCTTAAGGTTCGCAGCCCGATTCATAACCACTACGCTACCAGAGCTCCTTATATATATACTATATACTATTATATATACATATATATGCACACACATATATGGAGTCCTTGGTGTGGTGCTGTGTGTTAATGTGCCAGACTGCAAAGCCATATGAACTGCAAGGTTGGCCGTTCAAGCTCACCAGCCGCTCCTTTCAAACTTAACAACAGTATATATAGATATAGATATAGACTGTGGTATTTTTAGTATAGTGAGTCTGTATACCTTTACTCTTTTTTTGGTGCTTGCTTTCTGAATCATTTAATATTTTGTCAATCCAATTGTTAAGTGCCATCAAGCCAGTTCTGACTCATAGCAACCCTGCATAGGGTTTCCAAGGAGAAGCTGATGGGTTTGAAATGCCAACCCTGTGGTTCCTAAGTCCAGTGCCCATCCTATAGTACCGCACTAGGATTGCCCACAGAATCCTTCAATATTACAAATAAAGGTTTGAGTGTTTTTCTTCAGTGCTTTCAGCTTGAGAAATGATGAATGTATGCTTTCCTTTTGGTTTTCTAACTCCAGGTCTTTACACATTTCATTTTAATATTAGACTTTGTCTTCTCAAGCTGACCTTTGAAATTTTCTGTTCAGTTCTTTACCTCCTCATTTCTTACATTTGCTTTAGCATCTCTACAATGAAGAGCAAGTTTCAGAGTCTCTCCTGATATGCCACTGGTCTTTTCTTTCTTTATTGTCTTGTTAATGATCTTTTGCTTTCTTCCTGTATGATGTTCTAGATGTCATCACGCAACTCCGCAACTCTTCTGGTCTTCATTCATTCATCTCTAATGCATTAAATATGTTATTGAGATGATCTCTAAATTCAGGTGGGTTATGTTCAAGATCGTATTTTGGCTCTTATGGACTTGTTTTCATTTTCTTGAGCTTCAACCTGAACTTTCATATGAGCAATTTATATTCCACAGTCTGTTCATGGCCTTGTTTTGACTGATGATATGGAGATTTTTCCACCTTCTCTTTCCATAGATGTTGTCAATTTAGTTTCTGTGCATTTCTTGTGAAGTCCATATGTACAGTCATCTTTTGTGTTGTTTAAAGAAGGCATTTACAAGAATGAATAAGTCATTCATCTTGCAAATTTCTATCATATAATCTGTATTATTGTTCCTATTACCAAGGTCTTATTTTCTAACTACTGGTCCTTCCTTTTTGTTTTCAACCTTTGTATCCCAATTATCAGTAATTATCAATACATCTTGATTGCATGTTTGAATACTTTCAGATTGAAGAAGTTGGTAGACTTCTTCACTTTTACCATTATTGGTGTTAGTGGTTGGTGTATAAATTTGAATAATAGTCATATTAACTGATCTTCCTTGTAGGCATATGGATATTTTCCTATAATAGACAGCATTATACTTCAACGTAGATCTTGAAATGTTCTTTTTGATGATGAATGTGATGCCATTCCTCTTCAATTTATTGTTACTGGCATAGTAAACTGTATGATTGTTAGATTCAAAATGGCCAATACTTGTCCATTTCAGCTCACTAAAGCCTAGGATATTGATCTTTATGCCTTCCATATTTATTTTTGACAACTTCCAGTTATTAGAGATTCATATTTTGTTCATTCCATGTCTTAATTACTAATGGCTGTTTATAGCTACTTCTCCTTATTTTGGGTTGTACCCATCACAAATGAAGGTCTTGAGAGTTTTACTCTATTTACATCATCAAGGTCAACTCTACTTTGTGAAGGTAGCTCATTCCCAATCGTATTTTGAGTGCCTTCCAACCTAAGTGGCTCTTCTTCCAGCACTATAACTGACAGTATTCTGGTATTATTCATAATGCTTTAATATTCAATATTCTGGTGATATCTGAGAGGGTTCCCACTGCTATTCATAAGGTTTTCAGTGGCTAACCATTCAGAAATAATCCACCAATCTTTCTTAGTGTGAAAACTCAGCTGAAACCTAACCACCACAGCTTCCAACTCATAGCAATACACAAGCTACTACAGTACTACAAAGTGACAGATGAGTGGTGGTCATATTGTATGCTTATCAACAAACTATCAGATAATGTTCCACAAAGTCTTGTTTTATGAAATTATGTACTTAACTAGCATGATACACTGTTGAAAATCTTGAGAATTACTATTTTCTCTTCTCTAGGTGGAAATGTTTTTCTCATCTCTTGGTTTTTCAGGGGATAAAAATGAGGACCTATTAAAAGAAATATGTGTGAAATAGGTTTCCCACAAATGATGTCTGCTTTTTATCATTTTTGTCAGATAATATGGATTCCTGGTCTAGTGCTATAGGATAAGCACTGGACTGGTAACCCCAAGGTCAATGGTTCAAACCCACCACCATTTGCTTGGAAATGCTATACAGGAATACCATGAGTTGAAACCAACTCAATGTTAGCAGCACCTAACAATAATGACAAAAATGTCTTCTTTTAGAAGATAATATGAACTTGTTATTCAAGTGCTAAGTATTTTTACATAGTTCCCTTGATACTAAACATGCAGACTATATACTAAGTTTGCAAAATGTATATGTCAGATTTTTTAAATGGATAGGAATTTTAGATAATTTAGTCCTAGTGTGGCTCTGTAAGATAAGCAATAGAATGCAAGGTCAGCTTGAAATACAAGATAGATGGTTCAAACTCACCAGCTTCTCCTCAGAAACCCTTTGTAGGGTTGCTATGAGTCAGAATCGACTCCACAAAGCATAACAAGAACATTCAAAAGAGGGAACATTGCTATATTATCCTCAACACTTACATGCTCTCTCTCAAGACAGACACTCCTGACTGATTGCTATAATCATTCCTGTGATATTGGATATTACCTTAGAATCCTTCTCAAAAGAATGTTGCTGTCGTTGATAAGTGCCATCAAGTTGGTTCCAACTCATAGTGACCCTGTATACTATTTCTGATGAGCTGCTGATAGATTTGACTACAGACCTTGTGGTTCACAGTCTAGTAGGATAACACCAGAAGTCCAAAAGAGCATACCACGTAACTATCTCTAATGAGTGATAATGCCTAATGAACAAAATATGGTCCAAATAGATTCCTTTGTGTTGCAGATTAAGAGGCTCTTAAAAAACAAAAACCATGTGCCTGAATAGTAGAAGAGTTAGATCTAGCACTTGATATTCATAGATCAGGGAGAGTTATGTTTCCAGTGAATGAAAATTGCTTATGACCTAATTTCATGAGGATCTTCAAAGATATTTCTGTCTTCCACAATGAGTGGTATACTAAAAAAAACTTTAGTCAAGCCTCATATGCAGTTTGCTTTAGAGCTTTTTCTCTCTAAAAGCCTGAAGACTGGCTTAAAATACATAGTTTTACTTACTTTATATCCTATTTTAGCTTTCATGAAAAATAAGCCAGATCTTCAAAAATGCGTAGGAGTATTTGTTCTGTGTCAGAGACAGAGTTGACTAATAAGCTGGAGACATATTTTTTTCATCAACTTTGCCAAGTGTAGCATCAGTGAAATAATTTTTGCACTTGACAGGCTCCTTGAGCTTGTCTGCCCTGCCATGAGGCCTCGTAGAGAGTCTCTCTCACCAGCTTCCTCAGCTACCCCTCCTTCTCTGTGCTTCAGTGTTCACTTGGCTACACTGGAAGGTCTAGCAAGTGTCATGTTTGCTCTTGCTTCGGGGTTCAGATTCAGGCAATGTTTCTTTAATGAGTAGATGACATCAAGCTGAAGTAAGTCCAACTGATTCTCTGGCAAGAAAACCAGCCAGTGTCAGGAAGAAGAAAATTAGAAAGTTGTGTAGTCACCAGGTATACTGAATAGATGGTTATGAGGGCTGGAGGATAGGCAGACCTTGTCCTAGGTGATGTAGAATCTAATTTGTTCTTGTCTTGTGTTGTGACACTCATAATACTAGAGCTGATATAGAATTAACTACAGGAAAGGGGAATGATGCGAAGAGATGTTGAACCTCTATCTCATTTTTCCAGTAAGTTCATTGGATTCAGTTTGACTTCAATTTGGAGACTCTTTGATCAGGTTAAAGCCAACTAAACCTTCCTGCACCACCTTCCAGATGGGTGTGTACACAGTCACCAAATCTATTAGTTTCTGTCGTGACTGAAAGTAATCCCAGAGTGAAGCAAATGGTTAACACACTTGGTAGTTAACTGAAAAGTTCAAGGTTTGAGTCCATGTAGAGGTGCCCAGAAAAAAAAGTCTGGAAATCTACTTAAAAATTAGTCAGTGAAAACCTATGGAGAACAGTTCCACTCTGATGTCTGAAGAGGCTTAAAAAGTTTATAGAAAAATTCCATTGTCTTTTAATTCAGTTTGCCCATGAACTTTTTGAAGTTCCCTCACACATGATGTCTTCATGAACTGGAATCCACTCCAAAGCTACAAGTTTGATTTTTTTGGTTGGGTGGAGTTAGAAAAGTTCTGCCTGGAAGATTCTTGTAGGTATCCCTAAACAATTGTGAATTGTTATAAACAGCCATTTTGAGAATATGAGTTTCCATCAGGTTTTTGAGAATTATCCCAACAGTCCCTGAATCCCTATTGATAATATCATACCAATAAAGAATAGAGACTCAAGCTTGGGAACCATTGATCTAGTGTAGCCTCCTACTTTTATAGATGAGCAAATCAATTAAAATCAGACTTCCACAGGTAGGACTAGAATACAATAGTTCTGTTTGAACATTTAAAAAAAATTGTATTGTTGAAAATATAAACAGCAGAACATACACCGATTCAACAATGTCTACATGAAGAGTTCACTGACATTGATTCTATCTTTCAAGTTGTACAACCATTGTTACCTTCCTTTTCCAAATTGTTACATTCCAATTAGCATAAACTCACTGTTTCCTAGGCTTGCTATCTAACCTTTTGAGTTGCTATTGTCACTTTGATCCAATATAAATATATATTTTTTAAAGAACACAATGCACAAAGCACTGTCTGAGCATTTTATTCCAAAAATCAAGGGTCAAAATCAAATCAACTTTGAATTTGTGAAGTAATTTAAAAGTGGGACCACTGGTTAAAAAAAAAGAATTGCAGGCACTATTAATGGCAAAGGGCACCCAGCCTCTACACTGATGTAGCAATAGGGAAAAAGAGAAAACTATTGTGAAACAGAAAGAGCATGCCCTGTCTGGAAGGAGCAACCCACTCTCTTGTAATGAATGGTGGTTATCTTGGTATACGGTACAACATGATCATATCTTTGTTCTTTTTCTCCAAGAAAAGCTAAAAAAGAAATTATTATTGTGTGTGAAATCTCTAAAAGTTCAAGTGTTTCCAATTAAATCAAATATTTAAAAATATTATTTTGAATCAAAATTTTGAAAATCAAATGATGTATTACCCATGAGCTACTAACTTGTGACATTTGGCAAAATGATTCAGTATCTCATTTGTTCTTACCTTGTGTTGTTGTGGCTAAGTACTGTCAAATTGGATCCAAGTCATAGGCCCTGTATAGGATTCACAAGGAGCAGCTGGTGGGTTTGAATGGTTGACCTTGTGGTTGTTAAATACCGTGGAGTCGGTTCAGACTCATAGTGACCCTGCACAGGGTTTCAAAGGCTCTAAATCTTTACGGGAACAGAACACCTCATCTTTCTCCTGAAGAACCACTGGTAGTTTCAAACTGCTGACATTGAGGTTGGCAGCCCAATTTGTAACCACTACGCCACCAGAGCTCCTTGAACTTGTGGTTAGCAGTCCAGAATGTATGTGTTTATTGATTAAAATTTACCAAGCTTCTAATATTCACTGTGAAAACTGGACAATGAATAAAGATAACTGAAAAAGAATTGACACATTTGAATTATGATAATGGTAAAGAATATTGAATATACCATGGGTTGACAGAACAATTAACACATTTGTCTTGGAGAAACATATAGCCTTAGAAGCAGCAATGGCAAGACTTTGTCTTGCATACTTTGAACATATTTTCAAGATAGGCCAATCCCTGGAGAAATACATCATTTGGTAGAGGGTCAATAAAAAGAGGAAGACCCTTAGTAAGATTTATTGACACAGTGGCTACAGCAATGGCCTCAAACATAACAACAATAGTAAGGTTGACACTGAACTGGCTGTTTTGTTCTGTTATGTATAAGATTGCTATGTTTGGAGCTAATTCCACAGCATCTAATGAAAACAATAATGTTCATGTATGAGTATTATACATGATAAGCTTATATGATAAATATTTGAGTTTCTACTTCTCATCTGAGAAGCTGGGTTCTCTGAAGAAAAACGTGGAATCAGGATTTGAGGAAGACTCATTAACAACCTGCCATATGCAGATGATATAACCTTGCTTGCTGAAAGTGAAGAGAACTTAAAACATTTACTGATGAAGATCAAAGAGCACAGCCTTCAGTATGGATTGCATCTCAATGTAAAGAAAACAAAAATCCTCACCACTGGACCAATAAACAACATTCTTAGCAATTGAGGTTGTCAAGGATTTCATTCTTCTTGGACCAACTATCAATATTCACGGTAGCAGCAGTCTAGAGATCAAATGACGTATTGCATTAGGCAAGACTGCTGCACAAGACCTTTCTAAAGTGTTGAAGAGCAAAGATGTCAGCTGGAGGACTAAGGTGCACCTGACCCAAGCCATGATATTTTCAATAACCTCATATGCATGTGAAAGCTGGACAGTGAATAAGGATGACTATAGAATTGATGTTTTTGAGTTATGGTGTTGGAGGAGAATATTGAAAGTGCTATGGGCTGCCAAAAGACCCAATAGATCCGTTTTGGAAGAAGTGCAGCGGGAGTGCTCCTTAGAGACCAAGATGGCCAAACTTCATCTCTCATACTTTGGACATATTGTCAGGAGGGACCAGTCACTGGAGAAGGATATTATGTTTGGTAAGGTGGAGGGTCAGAGAAAAAGAGGAAGACCCCCAATGAGATGGATTGGCCAAGTGGCAGCATCAACGGAATCAAGCGTGGCAACAGTAGTGAGGTTGGCCCAGGATCGGGCAGTGTTTCGTTCTGCTGTACATAAGGTCACTATGGGTCAGTACCGACTTGATAGCACCTAACAACAACAACTGTGGGTAAAGTGTCAGTCAAGAAATCAAATGCGCATATGGCATTAGGCAAATTTGCTACACAAGATCTCTTTAAAGTGTTGAAGAGCAAAAATTTCAGTTTGAGGACTAAAGTATACCTGACCCAAGCCTCATATGCATATGAAAGTTGGACAATGAATAAGGAAGACCAAAGAAGAATTGATACATTTGAATGATGGTGTTAGAGAAGAATATTAAAGGTACCAAGGATTGCCAGAAGAACAAACAAATCTGTGTTGGAAGAAGTACACCAGACAGCTCCTTAGAAACCAAGATGACCATATTTTGTCTCTCAAGCTTCAGATGTATTATCAGGAGAAATCAATCCCTGGAGGAGGACATCATGCTTGGTAAGGTGCAGGGTCAGTGAAAAAGAGGGAGATTCCCAATGAGATGGATTGGCACAGTGCCAGCAGCAAAGAGCTCAAGCCCAGCAATGATTGTGAGGATGACACAGGAGCAGGCAGAATTTCATTCTGTTGTACATAGAGTTGCTATGGGTCAGAATTAATTTGGCAGCACCTAACAGCAACAAACAAAGCACCTTGGGAAGTCCATGAATGGTGCAAACTGCTGCTACCTGAAAGGTTGGAGGTTTGGTCTAGACAGAGTCATTTCAGATGAGAGTCTTGACAATCAATTTACTTCTAAAAAGTCAGACATTGAAAACCTTATGGGGCACAGTTCTACTCTGACACACATGGAGTCACCATGAGTCAAAGTCAACTACATAGCAACTGGTAATAATAAAAAAAAGAAAAAGCACCTCGGGGAAAAGTGAGGAAGTAGGAGTAGCAGTGGAACAACATTGAAGGTGGGTCTCATTCAGGTTAGGAGACAAGCATGGTAGTCATAGCTCAGTGAAAAACCATTGGGTCTAGACTGGATTGGTGTCTGGCAAGCTGATAGGTACATAATAGTAAGGTCTTGACATATTCTGACTTTGTAAACATTGTGCTCATTGTATTTTGGGAGAAGCAGAAGGAGCTTGTGTCTTACTGTTTCAGAGAGGTTAGTATTGCTTTAGAAACAGTTTGAAACTTATGTAAACAGTTTGAAGAGTTTGACTGACAAGTAATGCATAATGCAAGTACTATGGTATTCAAATTTGTTATTTTGGAAGGTTGAGTGCTAAAAGGAGTTTTTGTTTTGTTTTGTTTTGTTTTGTTTTTGAGGGTCTTTCTCTTTATAAATTTAATCAGAAATGTTCAATTTCTGTACACACCAATAGCCAGCTACAACTGGGAAAATGATTCTGTGATTCCACACATTTCTTTGACAAGTCACAAATGGATTTTAGTGACCAGCTGCAGCTTGTGTGTTAAATTCAAATAATTCATCCTTGGCAGTTTTTTTTTTTTTTTACATTCCCTTGCATTAGAAAAAAAATATATGCTTCCTACTATTACACATTGTAAAAGTGATACATTGTATCATATCTGTTTGGAGAAGATATTGCATGCTAAATGCATAAATTGAAAATATCAATGAATTCAACAATATGTGCCTGCTTTGATCAGTTGGGGGCAAAACCTTCCTTGGGTCTTTTTGGCAGCAGGCCTGCTCTGAACTTCAGGGAATTTTCTTATCTCATAAACTGCAGGAAATGCAAAATGGAGATGATTGTTGACTACTTTCCAGGTACTCAAATGGAAACTGCCTTTTAGAGCTTACGTTGACCTGGAATTCTTTCCTTCTTCCCAAGAGTCTAGAACTAATAACAGTAACATAGACACAGACCCTCAATATGCTTCGTATTTTCAGACAGACGTTTTCTCTACATGTAAAAAGCATTTTCACTTTGGGTTAAATCCTTGTGTTAATGAGCAGATCTAAAATCAAATTAAGAAAGGACTATATCTTATAACTCATTTAATCTCTATGCACTTTCAGGTTCATGATCATGTAAAAGCACTCTTTTCCCACTAAAATAAAATAAACAAAAGGTATTGACAGTAAGAGATGGTTCAAGATTATTATAATAATGATTGCTATTATCTCATTAGCTGGTGGACTGACAGAAAAGTATGCTTTTGGATTTTGCACTTAGACCCTGACTAAATCAACATAGAAATTCTACCAAGTTAATTAATCTTAAATTAAGCATGCCTTCTATTTACTGTGATTACCTCATCAGACAGGCTGCTGCAGCGTCTGTTTTTGCTCATGGTGAAAAAGGTTCTTTTTTACTTCAAAAGTGAATTTTTCTCCTGTTAAGCTTACTTGCTTGGCCATTTCTATCCAAAATAAATACTTCTTTCTCACCTACTAGCTGTTTAAGGCTGAGATGTGTCTTCAAATGCATGTGCAAGACTCCGGGTGCAGACTTTTGACTTCAGTGGGAGCTATGAGTCTTTGAGGGCCTGATTTGACCCTGTGTTTGTGTTCAGTGTATAAGTATTTATGTAATGTTTTCATTTCCTGACCCGTTCAGTATCATTTCTTTGGCAAAATATATTCACTTCCCTCACATTTTCCCCATCTGTTAATTCCTGAGTCTGTCTATTACTTTGCTTTCTTTCCTTTGATCTTTTTTTTCAGTCTGGATATCTTTTTCCAAGAACAATACATAGACACACAAGCATATGTAAATCAAAAGGACACACCACATTTACATCCCTCTATATGTGGAGCTGTGGGTTAAATTGCCAGACTGCAAAGTCGTTTGAACTGCAAGGTCAGTGGCTCAAGCTCACTAGCTGCTCCTTGGAAACCCTATACTGGGTCACTTTGGGTCAGAACCAACTTGACAGCACTAACAACAACAACAAAAAAACATATACAGTAAAGGGAGCACAGCGATTCTGTAAGATAAGCATTCAACTTCTAATCACAGGGTCAATGGTTCAAGACTATCAGCTGCTCCCTGGGAGAAAAATCAGGCTTTCTGCTCCTGTAAAGATATACAGTCTCGAAACCTTACATGGGTCTCTGAGTTGGAGCTGACTCAACAGCACTTAACAACAACAATGACATGATTCTATGACCTTTATTTGTTACTGCTGCAAATAGATACAATCAGTCCTATTTTCTTAATTTTATAGGAAAGAACTTGGTATGGCAGAAAAGTAATCATTTGAGTTTTCTTCATTTTCCTTCTCTGGGTCATATTCTGTGATACAATTTCTAAGAGAGATTTTCTGTTCTTCTTTAGATAAATTTGTATTTGCTTTCCCTTTATTCCCAAATAGTATATTTTGAAAACATTGCTAGTTTACAATCTTGAATGATAGCGACATTCAAGAAAGCATCATACTAGTTATCAGGCATCTGTGGACTCATTCTGGATTCCAGGTGGGTATTTGAGACACAACAAATGAGAAGCCCCATTTTAATATATTTGCCTGCTCTTGTTTTCTCACTTGACTTCCCAATCTAATTTCTTTGCTGCCAAGGGTTCTCACTCATATCACCATTTAAAATTTAAAAGCAATATATATTTAAATGCAAAACAATGTGCTTATATGGAGACTCTGTCACAGTGAAAAGTATGACAGTAGGTTTCATTTCAAAGAGTTCTGGATGATCTCCCGAGTGGTGTAGCCAGAAGTAAGAACTGTTAGATCATTTCAAATGACTGGAAATAAAACAACTATTAATTTCTCATTTGATCATGGTCTGTATCTTTCACATTAGGGAATTTTTTTGTTTTTATTCATTTGCTCTTTGTCATCTTCCTTTTGAGTGACCATGGTTGCTATGAATAGCACAGAGAGCAACTTCTTAAATTATTTTAACTGTAGGATAGGGTATATATCTCCCATTGTCACACTTTGAGAAAGCTGAGAAGTTCTGTTAGTAATGCACATGATTTTCCTTAAAAGCCTCCCTATGGCCTGAAAACACCCTGCTGAGATTGTGTTGTTCTCTGGAATGATAATAAAATTCGAATGGAGACTGTTCTACTCAACAATCCATCCTATCCATCCATTCAGGGGCACCACAGTACAGTGATCAATTACATGAAACTTGCTGCTTGCACAACCTTCACCATGAAGGTTAACAATGCAGCAAAAATATGAAAAGCTAATAAAAATGGAAAATATTTTGTATGATGCAGTCTGAATATTTACCCAGAGTGTTTGTATGTTTTGTAATAGCAGTTTTTAGAATACACAAGTAAGTTCGTGTCTGGGGTCAAGAGTCACAAGTATTCCCAGTGAATACCAAATTATTCTAGCAGTGAAATAGGAGAATAGACTTTAAGATGTATAACTGTGAATATATCCATTTCAACTTCTTGTATGTTTGTTTTGTTTTTATGTGTCTGAAAAATTAATATTCTGTTCTTTCCTGTGGAAGCAATGCCAGTAGTTAAGTGGCATGAATCTATTTGTCTGGCAGATATTTTTTTCCTTCTTAGAAATTTAAAAACTGAGATGAAGTGATGTATGTATGAGTATGAGGTATATGTGCACAAGCTTACATAGTGAGAAATACCACCCAAACTCTTGAAAATTTATTTGTATGTAAATAAACAGATAGGCCATCCTACTTTAAATGCTCCATGGAAATTCAACATAATGATACTCCCCTGGGAATTACTTTTAAGAGAAAAATACTAGAATAATATAGTTATACCCATGGATATACTAGATTTATAGTTTTTTTCTTTTTAAAAAAGTTATTGTGGTAAGTATATAAAACCCTAAAACAACAACAACAACAAAAACACAGAAAACACAAACCCAGTGCCATCAACCTGATTGTAACTCATAGTGAGTGACTCTTTATAGGGTTTCGGAGGATGTAAATCAAAACAGGAGCTTCGTTTACTTTTGCAAAGTGGTTTGTGTATTTGAACTGCCAAATAACACAAATTTGCCATTTTAGCAGTTTTCATTATACAATTCAGTGACATTAATTATCTTCAAATTGTGTACAACCATCATCACTTTTTAAGTGCCGTCAAGTAGGTTCCAACTCATAGAAACCCTGTTTAGGGTTTTCAAGACTGTAAATCTTTGCAGGAGCAGAAAACCTCATCATTCTCCCCTGAAGCAGCTGGTGAGTTAGAACCCCCAAACTTGTGGTTGTTAGTTCAGTGCTTATTCTACAGACCCACAATACTCCCTGTTTCCAAAACTTTTTTATCACCCCAAACAAGAACTCTGTACTCATTCTGCCCTTTCCCCAGTCCATTGTTGTTAGGTGCTGTTGAGTTGGCTTCGACTTATGGTGACCCTGCTGTATAGGATTTCCAAGGCTTAAATCTTAATGGGAGCAAAAAGCCCCTCCAACCCATGATCACTGCTATTTACTTTCTTTATGCATTTGCCTATTCTAGATATTTCACTTAAGTGGGATTATATTGTATCTGTCTTACTTATTTCAGTGAGCAAATTGTTTTAATACATGTCATATCATGCATTAATTTCTTGTTATGACTGAATACTCCATAGCAAAAGCACATTTTGTTTATGCAAGTATCAGTTGTTGGACACCTAGGTATTTACAACCTGTGAGCTACTGTGAGTAATGTTGCAATGAACATTGGTGTACATGTTTCTGCTTTCAATTCTTCTGTGTATATAAGAGATTTTTAAAAATTAGATATTTAACATTTTAAAATATTGAAAAGCTTTGAAATTTCAAGAAACTAAAAAAAGGCATAGACTATTTGATATAATCTAGAATTATCATCAACATTTCTTCAGATTTCAGATGCAAACATTCAGAATTAGGATAAACTCACAAACAAACCCACTGCCCCTGAGTGAATCCTGACTCATAATGACTCTATAAGTCAAAGTAGAACTTCCTAATAGAATAGCTAACATTGCAAATATTTACATAAACACACTGTCACAGCTATTTCCCACAGAAAGGGTGGTGGGTTTGAGCTGCTGACCTTTTGCTTAGCAGGCAAGAACTTAACCACTCAGTATCCTTCAAAATGAAGATACTAAGTTTGAAATTCATGTACCTGTAAAAGAATAGTAATGTGTTTACCTCTCTCCCTCTCTGTCTCATGATTTCTGACTGTATGTCATTTGAAACCCACCACTCATCTCTCAGTTTGTTGTACCTTGGTGACTTGTATGTTGCTGTGATGCTGAAAGCTATGGCACTGGTATTTTTAAATACCAGTAGTGTCACCCATGGTTGGCAGGTTTCAGCTGAGCTTCCAGACTAAGACAATCTTGGAAGAAGGAGAGACAGACCACTTCTGAATAGTTAGTCACTGAAAATCTTTTGAATAGCAGTAGAATATTGTCAGTTATAGTGCCAGAAGATTAGTCTTTCATGTTGGAAAGAACTCAAAATATAATTGGGGAGAACTGCCTTCTCAAAGTAGAGCAGACCTTAATGACGTGAATGAAGTAGAGATTTTAGGACATTCATTTATGATGGGGAACAACTCAAAGTGAGAAGAAACCAGTGCAAACATTCATTAGCAATTGGAATGTGGAACGTACAAAGTGTGACTCTAGGAACACTGCAAGTTGTCAACAATGAAATGAAATATTTAAGATAGAAATCTTAGTCATTAGTTAGTGGAAATGAACTGATAATGACCATTTTGAATCAGACAATCTTATCATTTTTCTAGACTGGTAACGACAAATTTAAGAGAAATGGTGTCACATTCATTATCATAAAGAACGTCTAAAGATCTATTGTAAAGTACTAAGCTTTCTATGATAGGATAATATCCATATGTCTCAAAGAAGGAGCAGTTAATGCCATTATTACTAAAATTTACATACCAAACACTAAAGCTTTCTTCATGTTCTTGATGTTATTCTGCAACTCTTCTGGTTTTCAGTGATTAGTGTCTACTGGATCAAATCTTGTCTCTAAATTCAAGTGGAATAGACACAAGGTCATATTTTGACTCTCAGACTTGTTGCAGTCCATTCTCCATATACTCAAATGCATCAATTATTCTATGGTCTTCCTTATTCACTGTCCAACTTTCACATACATATGAGGTTATTGAAAATTCCATCGCTTGGATCAGGCACACCTTAATCCTCAAACTAGTATCTTTGCTCTTCAACACTTTAAAGAGGTCTTGTGAAGCAGATGTGTCTAGTGTAATATTTCAGTTGATCTTTGA
The DNA here is from genome assembly GCF_000296735.1 of Chrysochloris asiatica. Taxonomy (NCBI): domain Eukaryota; kingdom Metazoa; phylum Chordata; class Mammalia; order Afrosoricida; family Chrysochloridae; genus Chrysochloris; species Chrysochloris asiatica. The sequence goes on from NW_006408627.1 coordinate 1,944,920, forward strand.
CTGCTGCTTCTATAAGTGTTGATGGTTGATCTGAGCAAAATGAAGTCTTTGACAACTTTAATATTTTCTCTATTTTATGGCTATTGCTTATTGTTCCTGTTGTGAGGACTTGTTTTCCTTACATTGGAGTGCAACTTATACCCAATGCTGTGGTCTTTGATCTTCATAAGTAAAAATTTTAAGTATTCCTTGCTTTCAGAAAGCAAGATTGTATCATCTGCATATCACAAGTTGTTAATGAGTCTTCCTCCAAACCTGATGACACGTTCTTCTTTGTATAGTCCAAACTCTCAGATTATTTACTCAGCATACAGACTGAATAAGTATGGTGAAAGAATATAATCCTCGCATACACCTTACCTAATTTTAAAACATTTAGTGTTCCCTTGTTCTGTTCAAACAACTGCCTCTTGATCCATGTACAAGTTCCTCACGAGCACAATTAAGTGTTCCAGAATACTTATTCTCTGCAATGTTGTCCATGGATTGTCATAATCCACACAATCAAAAACCTTTGCATAGTCAATAAAGCACAGGTAAACACCTTTCTGTTATTCTGTTTTCAGCCAACATCCATCTGACATCAGCAATGATCCTCTTCTGAACCTGGGTTGAACCTCTGGAAGTTTTCTGTCACTGTATGCTTGCAGCCATTTCTGTATTGCCTTTAGCAAAACTTTACTCACATGGGATATCAAAGATATTGTCTGATGGTTTCCACATTCCATCGGGTCACCTCTCTTTGAAATGGGCACAAATACAGATTTCTTCCAATCAGTTGACTAGGTAGTTGTCTTTCAACTTTCTCGGTGTAGATGAGTGAATGCTTCCATTGCCTTATCAGTGTGTTGAAAAATTTCAATTTGTATTCCATTTATTCCTGGTGCTTTGTGTTTTGTCAATGACTTCAATACGCCTTGGACTTCTTCCTTCAAGATCATCGACTCTTTATCATATGTTACCTCTTGAAATAGTTGAACATTGACCATTTCTTTTTGGTACAGTGACTCTGTGTATCCCTTCCATTTTCTTTTGATGCTTTGTGCATCATTCAATATTTTTCCCATAGAATCCTTAAAACTGCAAATTAAGAATTGAATTTTTTATTCATTTCCCTCGGCTTCAGAAATACTGAGTGTGTTCTTCCCTTTTGATTTCCTAACTCCAGGTCTTTGCATATTTTGTTATAAGATTTCAGACTCATACTTTGATACAGGGTCTCTATGAGAGAGAGAGAATTCTATCTCAGAGACACCCTGTATATGGTTTCCCAAGAGCAGCTGGTCGGTTTGAACTGCTGATATTTTGGGTTTTAGTCCAGGGCTGATTGAACAGTGACACACTATGTCACTTTTTATGTTATTAAAAGAAAGATGCTTGCAATGGAGAAGTCATTGGTCTTGCAAAATTCTATCATGTGGTCTCCAGCATAATTTCTGTCCCCAAGGCTGTATTTTCCAACTACTGATCCTTCTTGTTCAATTCCAACTTTTGCATTCAATTCACCAGAAATAATTCATCTTGATTGCATGTGTTATCAGTTTCAGACTGAAGTAGTTGATTTATTTTTAAGTGCCACCAAGTTGATTCTTACTCATAGAGACCCTGTATGTGGTTTCTGAGGAGTGGGTGGTGAATTTGAACCACCAACCTTGCAGTTCAAGTGGACTTTGTAGTTCAGTGGGATAATTCTTCAATTTCATCATTAATGACTTAAATAGTTGGTGTATAAATTTGGTAATTCTATGACAATAACTGAGGCTAAGTGACCACCTGGGAGAGTCTAGAGACCTAATCTAAGAAAGAAGGAATAGAACAGTAAGCTCTGTACCCAGTGGATGAAGTTATCTATGTGGGTCCTAGTAGTTCCTTGCTCTGAGGTTTTCTTTATATGGTGGCATGCTCTAGAAAAATGGGACTATAACTACTAACATGAGTGAGTTGTAATATGACAACAGCTGGCTCTGAGTATCCAGTTGCTCCATAACGTCTGAATACAAGAGTCAAAAGAGTCACATCATGATTTCCCAATAATGACCCCAAGATATTCTTAGCTTGTTTTATGTTAAAAGTCAAATACATGTAAGTTGCTGCTGTTGTTATTAAGGGTTGTAGAATCAGTTCTGATTCATAGCAACTATGCATAGGTTTTCCAAGGAGTGGTTAGTGGATTTGAACCACCAACCTTGTAGTTTGCAGTCCATTGCTTCTCCTATAGCATCAAAACAGAACTCCATATTAGAACAAGAATGATTGAATTAAAAAGAGTATCCCTATCAAATGTTAGAACTCTCTGATGCTGCTTGTGGGAATGTAAAATAGTACAACTGCCCTGGAAAATAATTTAGCATATGGTCATGGTGACCTTGTATATAACAGAACCAAACATTGTCTGGTCCATTGTCATTTTCATGATTATTAGCATGTTTGAGTCAATCATTGTGACTACTGTTTTAATCCATTTCAGTTAGAATTTCTTTCATTTTTACTGTTCCTAACCTTTCTGAAATAATTGGCCTTTTCTGATGACAAAAGTGAGAGAGTAATCCAGTTTTCCTATGGTTCCTTCTAAGAATCATGATGGTTGTAAACACACTAAATAGAAGAGTACATATAATGTTAGACCTTGAAGAGCACCAACATTGACTATTGGTTATTAGATGAAGCTCTAACTTACTTGGCAATTATGTGTAGATGGTTAGGTCCATAACCAAGATCGTTTGGCCTTCATGTAATAAACTCTCTAAAATATAAAGTACAACTGAGACTACAAGAAAAAGGCAGACAAACCAGTGCCATATAGACTAGTGAGACTGACTAATCTGTTAAATGTACCTGGATTATTACATTCAATTTGGTCAAATATATTGCATCTCTACATTTAAGATTTCAACACTAGTTCTACCTGCTTGATTCACATACACTCTACAGGACAAAATGTAGTTAGTTTTACATGCTTTTTTATATATTGATCTGAGTTCTTCTGTATTCTTCCAAAATTTGAATGAAAAGTTGGACAACTGAATGTGTGCTTCTTAATGCAGACTTTAAAAATATATAGTTATTAAGAGTTGATATGAGAAAATGCCAATTGAGGATTATTTCTGATTTTGCCATTACTAAGGCATCATTCATAATATTATTCAATTATTCATGCATCAATTATCTGTTAGTATAAAGTTAATTATACAGTTCTCTTGAGGAACTGATATACTTTACATTAGATATCAAAAACTAATGGTCTTTAAAAATATAGTATTGTCATACAGTTATATATAATTTAGCAATATAAGGAAATGAAGTATGTAACAGTGTGAGTGGATCTTAAAAATATTATGCAGATTTTTTTAAAAAGCCATAAGAAGTCTGACATAAAGTGTGTATCTGCATGATTTCATTTATTTGAAGCTCTAGAAGTTAAATTCCATGTTTAAAGAGACCAGAACAGTTAGAAATTGACCAGAAAGAGGCAGAGTGAAATTTGGGAGGTGATGTTAAAATCACATCTTGATCGGGATGTTGGCTTACATGCATATATTTATCAAAACTCCTGGAACTACAGCACTTAAGACTTGTGCAGTTCATTGTATGTAAACTATGTATTAATCTAAAAGATATTAAAATAAAAGCATATAGTGTTATTTTATTTTTATTTTTGCATTTGCTTCCAGCAGGTTCAAAGGTTAATTGTTAATAGTCAACCACAGATGTCTAAGAGAACCATTATGTTAGCATACTTTGAACTTTGTGCTTTTATTTCCATTATTTCTAATTAGCAAGCTTATTATATTTGGCATATTATAATGTCCCTCAAATCTGCCTTAAGAAAAGAGGCATACTTACAACAAAAACAGAACACTGGAAAGTACATTTAATGATTCAAAAAAAAAATTTTTTTTTAAATATTCTGACTTTTTATCACTCTCTTTTAAATTACAATAGTCTATCTGAATAGTACAAAAAATAAATTCCTCTCCTCATATTAGTCATTACATCAAAATGTATTCTCTTGAAGGGTGTGGCATTGTTAAGTGGAATATTTACTTAAGAATAATGCTATATGAATATAAAGTGGCTGAATGTGGTTTGAGGGTTATTTGAAATAGTCCAAGTATAAACACTCCCCTACAGGATTCCAAAATCTCTCTGCTTACAGAACATGAAAGTTGTTTGAGGATGTATGATTAAAGCAACGTTAGAAAAATGGAATATTCAAAGTTACTACTGATCATACCAACATATAAATAACTGGTAAGGATTGGGAGAGCAGAAATTTTCATTTAAAATGATCCTTGGATCATTTACTTCTAATTCAGGTTTTCCTGATAGCATTATCTCAGCATTTATCTCACAATTTTCTCAAATGATATCAAAATTCCTAGTTACTATAGTACTAAAGATTGTTGAAGTTTTTTTGACTCAGAATCACCCTTCCTTTGCTTAGGAACCCAGGTGATGCTATAGGATAAACATTGGCTGCTAATTTCAAAATTGATGGTTCAAATCCACTAGGGGTTGTTTGGTAGAAAGATGAGGCTGTCACCTCTCATAAAGATTCACAGTCTCAGAATCCCTATAAAGGATCTCTATGAGATTGAATTGAATCTGTGGCTGTAGGTTTTGCTTAGAACATTGTATACAGCATTTACTAGAAAACCTACTTCATATATTCATTGTTAATAAATAGATGCTGCTATTTTATTAAGATTCCTTACAGAGCTATTCATGTTTCCAATTCTCTATATTTTTTATATCATTTTTGTTATCTTCTAAAGGAGCTCTGGTAGCGTAGTGGTTACGAATCGGGCTGCGAACCTTAGGGTCAGCGGTTCGAAACTACCAGCCGCTCCGCGGGAGAAAGATGAGGCTTTCTACTCCCGTAAAGATTTACACCCTCGGAAACCCTGTACAGGGTCGCTATGGGTCGGACCCGACTCGATGGCACTTAACAACAACAACAAAGTACAACTCCAAAGGCTATCGCATAGCCCTAATCAACAATACTTGCAGAAGAATATGGACTTCTGGTGTGGCGCTGCAGGTTAATGCGGTAAACTACAAAGTTGGTTTGGGTCGTAAAGGCCAGCAGTTCCAACTTACCAGTTACTCCTTGGAAACCCTGTACAGGGATGCTGTACAGGGTTGCTATGAGTTAGATCCTGACTCAAAGGAACTTAGCAACAACAATAACATCTCTAAACTAAATGCAATTCCAGTTTGTAATTTTTCAAGTAGTGTATTTTATTTGCTTCTATTCCCTCTTTTTTTCTTTTCTTTTTTTTCTGATGTACACAAAACACATAGAAATATAAAATCACTTAAACAACCAAAGGACACATTTTGCAGACCAGCCTCCTGCCCATCAGCACATAGCCTTTCTCTTTCCATGACTCTAGAGTCCTCTGATGCTATATCTCTCCATGCCATCACCTCTGCCTCCATCTCTGGTGTTGCTACTTCTCTGGTTAGAGTCCCACGCTCTGCTCATGTTCTTCTCTCTTCATGGTCTCAGGGTACTCTGTTCCTGGAATGAATGATTAACTTATTGTTGTTGTTGTTAGGTGCCATTGAGTCAGTATGGACTCATAGCGACCCTATGCACAACAGAACGAAACACTGCCTGGTCCTGGGTCAACCTCACAATTGTTGCCACACTTGAGCCCATTGATGATGACGTTTTGCCAATCCATCTTGCTGGGGGGGTCTTCCTTTTTTTCTCTGACCCTCCACTTTACCAAACATGATATCTCTCTCCAGTGACTGGTCCCTACTGACAATATGCTGAAGTATGAGTAATAAAGTCTGGCCATCCTGGCCTCCAAAGAACACTCTGGTTGTATTTCTTCCAACACAAATCTGTTTGTTCTTTTGGCAGCCCATAGTACTTTCAGTGTTTTCCTCCAACACCATAACTACTGCCCCCTTTTTGTTACACATCTTTTACCTTTACAGTTGTGGCAATCACAATTTGTCATGATAACAATCACTCACTAATGAATTAAAAGGATCCTATCTCTATCCTTCCCCATCCCCTTTAACCTGACCCATTTAGACAAGCTGAAAACTATTCAGTGGTATTCCTACTTTCCCCACCTGGCTCTGAAACTAAACTCCCTCTTGAAAACTTATAAGCCAGCAAATGTGTGCCTTTATAGCAACCCCCCTCCACCACCAATTTTAGGTAACCAATGTCTAAGTTGCCTGTCCCTTGAGGTTTGATCCTTTATATGAAGACTCCTTCCTTCTTGGATGCTATTTTGAACAACTACATCCATAAGCAAACGTCAAGTTAATCAAATTGTAGCAATTTACACTTGCTTCCTGTATCAAACCTCTATATCTTCCTCTAGTTGAGTTCTGATCAGCATGGCAAGCTAGGTCAAGTGGGTACTATTTGCAGGTTTGGGCATTCTTGTGCCTCTCCCCCCACTTCAGATCAGCTGGCCACTTCATTCTCAGCTGTCACCCCCAGGGACTAGGTCACTGTTCATGGGCTCAGGAGTTCCCAAGTCTCCCCAAACTTTGGACCAACCAGTTTTTCATCTTGTCTCTTTTATCTCAAGGTCGATGGGAATCTATGGAACATGGTCAAACTCAGCCCATGTTGTCATTACCGCCTTTCCCCCACTTCCACTCACAAGTAGACTAAGGTGGTCACCAGCAAGCTTAAAAGCCTGCTCATGTGTTCCTTCTGAATTTCAGTCTTAGAAGGGGGTTTATCCTGAAGGGCTGACTTTTCTTGCTTTGATAGCTCTCAGATGAACAACCTGCTTGTTCTTACCACAGCCAAATAATCTACTATTTTTTTCCCCTACTGGTCTTTCTTTCAAGAAGTATCTTCTGTTCCTCTAACCACTCCAGGTTGGTCTGTGTGTCTTTTCAAGTGGGAATGTCCCACCACAGAAGGTGCTGGATGGGGCTCAGGATTCTACCTGAGGCCCCATACTCTACAAAGGCTTAACAAGAAACCTATTTCACTGGGCATATTCTAGAACAAGTAGTATATTTTAAAGATAGCAAATGGATGGGCAAAACAGATCCAAATAAATTTCTTCCTGACCTAAGTAAATAAGTAAAGCTGAATCCCTACCTCATATTTTACAACAAAGTAAAATCAGATAGATCAAACATATGTGTTAAAAATAAAACTACTAAAAGTACTATAAGAAACCTTAAGTTATTTGCTTTTGTTGTTGTCAGAATGCTGGATCAATTTCAAACTGAAGAAGTTGGTAAAATTCTGCAATTTCATCCTTTCTGGCTTTAGTGGTTGGTGTGTGAATTTGAATAATAATAGTATTAAATGGTCTTCCTTGTTGTTGTTATTGTTAAGTGCCATCCAGTCAGTTCTGATTCATAGTGACCCACCTTGTATGGAGTTTCTGAAAGCAGAAAGCCTCCTCTTTCTCTTCTTGAGTGGCTGGCAACTGGAACCACAGATCCTGTGGTTCACAATTCGATTTCAAATTGATCAAAATGCATGATTATTGGTAATTAGAATGCAAATGTTGGCAACAAAGAGAAAGGATCAATACTTGGAAATGATGACTTTGGTGATAGAAGTGATGCTGGAGGTCGTTTCATAGAGTTTTATAAGACCAACAATGTATTCACTGCATACATCTCTTTTAGACAACATTAAAATTAACCATAAATATGACCTAACCAGATAGAATACACAGGATTAAAGTTGACTGCATCTGTGGGAAGAGACAGTAAAGAAGGTCAATATCATCTGCCAAAACAAAGCCAGAGGCCAACTGTGGAACAGACAACAATTACTCATATGACAGTTAAGGATGCAGCTAAGTCCACCAGAGCCAAGTATGATCTTGAATACATCCTACCTAAATTTAGAGATCATCTGAAGAACAGATTTGATACATTAAACACTAAAGACCAAAGAACAGAGGACTTGTTCAATGACATCATACAGGAAGAAATAGCCTCATATGGATGCGAAAGCTGGACAGTGAATAAGGATGATCGTAGAAGAATTGATGCCTTTGAGTTGTGGTGTTGGAGGAGAATACTGAGGGTGCCATGGACTGCCAAAAGAACCAATAGATCTGTTTTGGAAGAAGTGCAGCCAGAGTGCTCCTTGGAGGCCAGGATGGCTAAGCTTCGTCTCTCCTACTTTGGACATGTAGTCCGGAGGAAACAATCGTTGGAGAAGGATGTCATGCTGGGTAGGGTGGAGGGTCAGAGAAAAAGAGGAAGACCTCCAACGAGATGGATCGGCCAGGTGGCATCATTGATGGACTCGGGGGTGGCAGCGGTGGTGAGGTTGGCCCAGGATCGAACATTGTTTCGTTCTGCTGTGCATGGAGTCGCTATGAGTCGGTTCCGACTCGATGGCACCTGACAACAACAACAGGAAGAAAGCAAAAGGTCATTAAGAAGATAAGAAAAAAAGAAAAGACCAAAATGGATTTTAGAAGAGACTCTGATGCTTGCTCTAAAGTGATAGAAGACATGAAAAAGAGCTGAGCAGAAAATTTCAAGACAAAGTGAACTATTACAATGTAATGTGCAAAGACTTGTCACTAGAAAACCAAAAGTGAAGAAAATGCTCAATCTTTCTCAAGCTGAAAGAACAAAAGAAAAAAAAAAGTGAAACCTCGACTTGCAGGATTATATAAAAAACATATTGAATAATACAGACAGCATCAAAAGAAGATGGAAGGTATACACTGTCACTGTACCAAAAAGAAATAGTCGATGTTCAGTCATTTCAAGAGGTAGTATGTAATAAAGAGCCAATGATACTGAAGGAAGAAGTCCAAGTTACTTTGAAGATACTGACAAAAAAGAAGGCTCTAGGAATTGACAGAGTACAGATTGAAATATTTCAACAAACTGATGCTACATTGGAGGTGCTCAGTCATCTATGACAAGAAATTTGGAAGACAGTTACCTGGCCAACCAATTGGGTGAGATCCATATTTATGCCCATTCTAAAGAGAGGTGACCCAACAAAATGAAGAAATCATCCAACAATATCATTAATGTTCAATGTAAGTACAATTTTGCTTGTTATTATTGTTATGTGCTATAGAGTCGCATCTGACTCATGGAGAACCTAAGAGTTTCCAAGGAGTGACTGATGAGTTTGAACTGCTGACCTTTCAGTTAGCACTCCAGTGCCTATCCTGTAGTGCTATATTGTTATTGTTAAGTGCCATTGAGTCGATTCCAACCCTGTATAGGATTTCTGAAGAGTGGCTGGTGAGCTTGAACCACCGACCTTGCTGTTCAAATGACTTTGCAGTCTGGTGCATTAATCCACAGCACCACACCAGGACTCTTAAAATTTTGCTTAAGAAAATTCAAAAGCAATTGCAACAGCAAATAGACAGGAAACTTTCAGAAATTCAAGCCAGATTCAGAAGAAAATGGGGGACTAGGAATATAATGGTTGATGTCAGATGGATCTTGGTTGAAAGCCGAGAATAGCAGAAAGATGTTTGTTTGTGCATTATTGACTATGCAAAGGCTTTTGACTGTGTGGATCTTGACAAACTATGGATAACATCTCAAAGAATATATATACTCCAGAATCCTTGATTATGTTCATGAGGAACCTGTACATAGACAAAGTGGCATTCATTAGAACTGAACAAGGGGATACTGAATAATTTAAAATCAGGAAAGCTGTGTGCCAAGGTCTGCATTTTTACCATCCTTATTTTATCTGCATGCTAAGCAAATAATTCTAGAACTGGATTATATGAAGAGCATGACGTCAGGATTGGAGGAATACTCATAAACAAATTTCAATATGCAGATGACACAACTGTGCTTGCTGAAAATGTTGTTGTTAAGTGTTGTACAGTTGGTTCTGACTCATAGAGATCCTCTATGGGTTTTATGAGGAGCAGCTGGTGGGTTTGAACATCAACTTGTAGTTCATAGTCCAATGCTGAACCTACAGAACCTCTGCTGAAAGTGTGTTGTTGTTGTTAAGTGCTGTATAGTAGATTCCAACTCATAGCCACCCTATATAGGGTTTCCAAGGAGTGACTGATGAGTTTGAACCATTAACCTTATGGTTTAAACCAACCTTGCCATCTTATCCAGTGCATACCTCATCCACAGCACCATACCAGGACTCCTGAAAGTGTAGAAGATTTAAAATACTTACCGATGAAGATCAATATAATGAAAACACAAATCCTCACAACTCGATCAATAAAAATCCTGATGAATGAAGAAATAATGGAAGTTGTCACAGTCTTCATTTTGCTTCAATCCACAGTGAACAAAGATGTCAATTTGAGGACTAAGGTGCACCTGACTGAAGACATGGTATTTTCAATAACCTCATATGCATGTGAAAGTTGAACAGTGTGTAAGTAAGATTGTAGAAGAATTAATGCATTTGGATTATGGTGTTGACAGAGAATATTGAAAGTACCATGGACTGCCAAAAGAACATACAGATCCGTGTTGGAAGAAGTACAGTCAGAGTGCTCCTTGGAAGCCAGGATGGCCAGCCTTTGACTCCCATACTTCAGACTTATTATCAGGAGGAACAAGTCCCTGGAAAAGGATATTATATTTGGTAAAGTGCAGGGTCAGAGAAAAAAGAGGAAGACCCTGAACAAGATGGATTGGCAGCAGCACCAGGTGCAGGCATAGCAATGATTATGAGTTTGGTGCAGGACCAAGCAGTGTTTTGTTCTGTTTTGCATAGGGTCACTATGAATCTGTCCTCTCGATAGAACCTAACAATAACAACAATATGGACATTCTTCAAAAGCTTAATTAGTCTATGGCTTTTATTTCTTTTCTCATGGATTTTAGTTACCCTATCTGGTAGTGTAGTGATTACAAACCCGGCTGCTAACCTCACAGTCAGCAGTTCAAAACTACCAGCTGTTCCGTAGGAGAAAGATGAGACTTTCTGCTCCCGTAAAGATTTATAGCCTCGGAAACCCCGTACAGGGTTGCTGTGAGTCGGAATCGACTCCACGGCACATAACAACAACAACATCTTACATGAAATACCTCGGTTTCTATGATTTTACACCATCATAACTCTGGCACATGTTCTTTCTGTTACTATTAGTTAGAATTAACTTTACAGCACCGAAGAAGAAGAACAGCAAAAATGTCATTAATATATTTAGGCCACACATCAACAGTCTGAATAAATTCGACATTGTTTTTCTAATTTAAGATTCATAAATCCTTTAAAACTCATTTTGTCTTTTGAAGTCATTAAACAAAAGTGTCTTGGAATATGAACATAAAATGAATCATTTTTTTTTTAAAGTGGGGGAAAAGAAGAAACTGTGTTCTTAGTATTTAAATCTCATCCTGTATGGACACAACACACAGAGAAAAGGAAAGCAAGAACCATGACAGATCTTATAAACACCTTATCCTGGAGAGCCACATGAGAAATCTCCAAAAAGCAGATCAGTGGTTGTAACAGAACAGTGCCAGATTATTTTAAGATAATCTTTTGACATTTATCAAAAAATAATGTACATAGGAAAACTGTGCATTTTATATATCCAATGGCATGATGGACACACTTGTAAAGACTGAAAAAATACTGAAGCTCTCAATTCATTTCCTTCAGGAACAAGAACATTAATGGACTTTCATTTTCCTGTTAAGGACGCAGACTTTTATTTGACATCCTCTTTCCTACTATCTCTTAATTTAACCTAACCTCATTTTTCAGTCTTTATACCCATATCCTATTATGTCTGGTGTGCAATTATTATTAACATAAAATGCTTATAGAGTACAATAGGATACAAAGTGCATATTTAGATATAGGTTTTCCATAGACTATAAAGGAAAGAACACTTTAGGGAGGAATGAGGAGAGTTTGTTACAGAGAGTTTAGATGAAAGATGCAATAGTGTGTCTAAGAAGGAAAATAGAATCAAGGGATATGTAAATAGTTTTAAGTGCTTCACTGATTGTTTAAGTGCTAAGGTCTTTGTTGTTGTGTCAATTCTGACCCATAGTGACCTTGTATAGGGTTTTTGAGGAATGACTAGTGAGCTTGAATCACCAACCTGTGGTTCAAAATGATTTGGTAGTCCTATGCATTACCCCACAGCACCACACCAGGCCTCCCTAAGGTCGTGCTTGTTTATAGAGAAAGGACTGGTGTAGGTAAGATCGCTGACCTTTTGTTATTTGAGTTATTGTGTCTAACTAAGTTTTAAACCTAATGCAACATTTTGGCAAAGATTGATTAGCTAATAGGCTAATTTTACAAGGTGATTAAGTAATTCTCCAGGGAGAGGTAGGCAGTTTAGGAAGATGTATTATTTCTTTCAGACTCTTACAGTACCATTTAATCCAGCTGTTCAAACACAAAACCATTTAAATGCTTTCTAGCACTCAAAAAGAAATTCTAGGTAATATAGATAATCAGCACTAATGACTATCTCAGCATGACAGGGGATTTGGATGGAGGTAGAAATTGTGAAAGGTCAGGACTGAGCATGAATAAGCAGGGAGCAAGTTCTATCACGGAGCAGAGAAGCAGTTCTAGGGCCAGGTTGCTCTATAAACTAGTCCTAAGAATCATTTTCCAGATGGATCCAATTCCAACAAAAGAGGACATTCAAGAATCAGGGGAATGAGTGTTTGCTCACTTGCAAGGTGATTCAGTGAATAAGATTCTTCTCCAGAGCTGATGCTTTCATATTGTGTCATTAAAAAAACAAACAAACAACTTTTAGTTATGAACTGAGTGAAGACAAGATCATCAGTTTTACATTTAACAAACAATATCCTTGGTTTCATCTCAATGATTGCAATGCCCTCCATGGACCAATAGTTAGCCAGTTTTCTCCCTGTGGCCCCTATTTCTATCCCACCTACCTTCATATTAATGTAATTTTAAAAGCATCACTTAGTTTGTTTCACCATTAAGTTTTTCAATCTGTCCTGACATAAGGGTGTGAGATTCTAACGGGTGTGGCATGAAATTGAGATTGCTAGGTAGATATATTGTGTGGATCATGACAAGCTATGGACAACATTGAGAAGTATGAGTATTCCAGAACACTTAATTGTACTTCTAAGAAATCTGTACCTAGATCAAGAAGCAGTTGTTCGAACAGAACATGGGAACACTGAATGTTTTAAAATTGGGAAAGGTGTGA
>NW_006408627.1:1958764-1971197 GCF_000296735.1 Chrysochloris asiatica
GAAGGATGTCATGCTGGGTAGGGTGGAGGGTCAGAGAAAAAGAGGAAGACCCCCAACGAGATGGATCAGCCAGGTGGCATCATTGATGGACTCAGGTGTGGCAGCGTTGGTGAGGTTGGCCCAGGATCGAACATTGTTTCGTTGTGCTGTACATAGGGTCGCTATGAGTCGGTTCCGACTCGATGGCACCTGACAACAACAACAACAAGGTAGATATATATGAAATATTGGTGGTGCTATGGCTTAGGCATTGGGCTGCTAATCACAAGGTCAGTGGCTAAAACCTACAAGTCACTCTGAGGGAGAAAGATGAGGCTGTGTACTCCTGTAAAGATTTACAGTGTCAGAAATCACATATAAGGTTGCTGTTCGTCAAAATCTACTCATGGGAGTGGGCTTTTGGTGGATTAGATATCTAGGAGTCCTGGTGCGGAGCTATAGGATAAACACTTGACTGGAAGGTTAGTTTGAACAGCATGATTGGTAGTTCAAACTAACCAGCCGCTCCTTAGGAACCCTACACAGGGTCACTATGAATCACAACCGACTCAGTGGCACTTAACAACAACAACAACACATAGATACATGACTAATTCTTACGTTTAGGTCCACAATTATTCTAACTCACTAAGCATAGCATCTGCACTAGACTTATCAGGCCCAAATCAAATTCAGTCCGTTCAGGTGGAGGAAATGTGCATGGATTTTTTTCAGGTCCTGCACTGGATGAAACTGAGTTCAGGATGTCCTTTGTATACAGAAGCAGATGGATGAAGACAGCTATACACTTTATAGTCTCAGTAACAAGTAACAGTCCCAGGATCCACTTCTAGTAGGTTGTATCTGACATCAAAGGCCATAGATGAAAAAATTTACCTGATATCCTACATGAAGGGCCTAATCAAGAAAGCATTATTGACTTGTACCACTAAGTTTGGTCTGCTGATTGTCAGTTTCATTGATTTCTGCTGTCAGTGGATCTCAGATGTAGCGAACTTGAGAGTTAAGTGGAAATTTATTTAAAGTGCATATGCCTCAACTTCATTCCTGTGAATGCTAGGAAGAGATTCCAGAATTTGGATTTTTAAGAAGCATTCCTACTAACATGGTTGCTGGATTTGGAAGAAGACATGAAATGAGGAATATCATTGTTGACATCAGCTGGATCTTAGATGAAAGCAGAGAATACCAGAAAGATGTATACCTATGCTTTATTGACTATGCAAAGCCTGTATGGATCATGACAAACTGTGACTAGCATTGAGAAGAATGGGTATTCCAGAACACTTCATTGTGTTTATGAGGAACCTGTACATAGACCAAGATACAGTCATTAAAATAGAACAAGGGGAAATTAAATGGTTTAAAATCAGGAAAGGTGTGCACCGGAGTTACATAATTTTTCACCATATTTACACAGTCTGTATACTGAGCAGGTACTCTGAGGAGCTGGATTATATGAAAAAGAACATGGTGTGAGGCTTGGAGAAATACTCATGAACAACATGTTATACAAACGATATAACCTTGCTTCCTAGAAACAAAGAGGACTTAAAAATATTGATTATTACCAAAAATTATAGCCTTCAGCTGTTGTTGTTAAGTGCTGTCGAGTGGGTTCCAACTTATAGCAACCTTGTATTTGGTTTCCAAGAAGCAGCTGGTGAACTTGAACCACTGACCTTTAAGTTCAAACCTACCTTGCAGTCCAGCACAAGAACCCATAGAGCCACACCAGGATTCCATAACCTGCAGTATGGACAGCATTTTAATATAAAGAAATTTAAAATCCTCATGATTGGACCAATGAATAACATGATGATAAGCAGAGAAAGAAGATGGAAGCTGTCAAAGACTTCATTTTACCTGGACCCACAGACAACACTCCTGGAAGCAGCAATTAAGAAGTCAGATGGCCTACTGCATTAGGCAAATCAGCTGCAAAACATGTCTCTAAAGTGTAAAAGAGCAGAGATATCAGTTTGAGGAATATGGTGTGCCTGAATCCAAGCCATGGTATTTTCAATTGCTTCATATGTATATGAAAGTTGGGCAGTGAATAAGGAAAACCAGAGAAGAATTGATGGACTTGAATTATAGTGTTAGAGAACAATATTAAAACTATCATGGACTGGAAGAACAAACATATCTGTCTTGAAAGCAGAGGAACCAGAATTCTCCTTAGAAGCAAGCATGGTAAGACTTCATCTCTCATACTTCAGCTATGTCACCAAGAGGGACAAGTTCCTGGAGAAGGGCATCATGCTTGGTAAACTGGAAGGTCAACAAAAAAGAGGAAGACACCTCCCCCCCTCCCGCCCCTCTTGTCAACGAAGTAGATTGATACAGTGGCAGCAGCAATGGGCTCAAATATAACAATTATGAGGATGGCATTAGATCATGCAGTGTTTCGTTCTGTTGTGCATAGGGTTGCTATGAGTTGGAACCAACTCAATGGAACCTAACAACAACAATAACAACAACTGACTGGGATACAGGTGGACTGTGGAATATAATTTGAGAAACTTTGTGCTGGGTGTTGTTAAGAGCTATTGAGTCAGTTCTGACTCATAGTGACCCTGTATAGGGTTTCCAAGGAGTGGCTGGTGTGCTTGAACTGCAAACTGCAAAGTTTAAATCGAACTTGTAATCCAACGCATTAAACTGCAGTGCCACAGAAGTCACCAGGTCATAAGTGTTGTGTAAGAAGTTGGGAATGCTAATTTCTGCAGGACTGGGTGTTCTGGATTATAGGTCTAAGATCAAAAGGAAGCTTGTATAAAGTTTACTTAAGCAATGGAGAATGTAAAGGTCATCTTGGTCACAAAACACCAAAGGAGTTTGTATCTTTAATTAAGACAGAACCCATGCATATTCTGTTTTTTGCTTACTTCATTTTAATGTTAATTTTAGATAAAAACAATAAAGAGACATGATTACAATGAAAACTAATATGAGGATCTGGAAAATTAGACATTAGAGAAGTCCATGAGAAATATATATGCATACTTCCCTTTCCAGCATTCTTTATGAACACTGCTCCCTTGGAGGGAGTTCATGAGCTGTAATACTTCATGAGATTCTCACCTGTCAGCTTTAGAATTTTCTTGTCAGCCATATTCACCACCTAGCTTGGAGCAAGATCAAAGATCTGCCATGTATCCAAACTGCATTGGGCATTTTGAGCAGTTCATCTTTCATGATACCAGGTAAACTATAACCATACTTCTTGGTGAGTTCAAGTCTTGCTTCAGCAAATCTGCCAGGATCTGCCAGGTAACCATGGTCAGGGTACCTTGCATCAGCATAATATGGTACCAGTGCTTTGGGTGGAAGCGTTTGTTTTGGAATGGCTTTTCCACATAGAAATAATGGGACTGGTTTGCACAAAATTTCCAGACTTTTTCAAGTGTAGCAATGGCAAGTTCCAAAGCCAACTGCACTTCAATATTAACTTTAGCCATGAAGGTGACAGCACCCTCTTCTAACAGCTAGATACCATAATCCCTTTAAAGTGGTTGAATGGTCACACCTCTCCCATTGGCAAGCTGAGTTAAGTTAATAGCCTGAGTAGGATCAACTTGACCCAAGCCAGTAAGATACTACAGTCTATTGAGACTTGAAGGCTGATACTGGTGTCTGAAGCTGTGTCCTTCATTAAACCCATATTTTGGGATTCAGATGTCAAATGGAGTCTGATCTCCCTCAAAGCCCTGTCGAGGCCAGGTTCTTCTCTGCCTTTTTCCTTTATGACCTTTGCCACATTTTCATCTTCTCCTCCAACCTCTTGGTCTTCTCTCCGGTTTCCTGGAGCCAGGATTCAGCTTTAAGTTGGCGAGACTAACTCATGGCAGGGCCCGCAGTAGGTCCATGGCCCTCACCCTATCTGCCTGTATATAGTCAGCCATGATCCAAAGCCTAGGACCTCCAAGGGCAGCAGGAGAGAAAGCCTAATGACAACTTTTAATAAGACATAAAGATGTACAAGGTGCCTTCCCTCATCTCAGGCTTTAGGGGACTACATTAGGTCACAGACAACAGGAAACTAAGAAAATGTTACAATTAAAGGCAATGCCCTGAATGGGATACTGGAGCAGAAAAAGAGACATTAGATTAAAACTAAGTAAATGCGAATTAAACATTGACTTTGGTTAATAATAATTAAAACACAAATCCAGAGACAGATTATGCTGTTAAGGGAGTAACATCTCCTCTTCCATCATCCCCAAAAACATCAACAACAGTAAACTCACTGTTATATAGTCAATTCTGCCTCATAACTACCGTAATGCTCAGGGTTTCAATAACTGTAAATCTTTATGGAAGAAGATAGCCTTATCTTTCTCCCAGATCAGTGGCTGGTAGGTTTGAACCACTGATCTTTCAGTTAACCCACAATGCCACCAGGACTCCTTGCTAAGGGAGTAATGACTGCTATTCAGCTGAGCAGCTGGGTCCCTTTCTCATGAAATGGTGGTGGGTGGCCAAAGGTTTGGAAAGAACTGAAATTCTATTCACAATAGACGGACAAGAATGTAGGATTCTTCTATAAGTGGTGTTTGGCCCAGGATCTGGCAGTGTTTCGTTCTCCTGTGCAGTACCGACTCGATGGCACCTAACAACAACAACAACAATAAGTCGTTGTTGTTGTTTTTGTTGTTAAGTACCGTAGAATCGGTTCCAACTCATAGTGACCCTGCACAGGGTTTCCGAGGCTGTAAATCTTTACGGGAACAGAAAGCCTCATCTTTCTCCCGCAGAAAAGCTGGTAGTTTGGAACTGTCAACCTTGAGATTAACAGCCCAATTTGTAACCACTACACTACCAGAGCTCCTTAATAAGTGGTTAGGAGGCAGGACATGAAAAGAAGAGATAATCTGATAGAAGGAGAAATAATGGGGTGAGAATCTAGGATGCCTTTGAGGGTGGCATGGATTGTAGCAGGAGAGTAAAAAAATATATATTTTATGGCCAGGAAGTCTAATATTTTGTTTTAAGTCATTTTTATATGTATTGAGAGAGAAATGTGTTATTTTACAAAATTATAGAAAAGTATCATATTTCAAGTGTGGAGTGACGTGTGAAACAGAGATTCTGTATGTGGCATGGCAAGAGAATTCATAAATTAGTTCAATGGAAACAGGATCTCAAAGCCAGTGAAGCTCATGAGAACAAAAGTCTTTTTATACTCTATATTCTTTACTCACATTCTGATTGTAAAGATGGTGGTAAACTTTCTTAGATTTGTGAAGTAGGTTTTAAGGGAATCTTCTCAAGAATATCTGAAGAAGAAAGGGACCCTGGTTCTTGTTGATGTTGTTGTTGTTGTTAAGTGCCTTCGAGTCGGTTCCGACCCATAGCGACCCTGTACAGGGTTTCCGAGGGTGTAAATCCTTACGGGAGTAGAAAGCCTCATCTTTCTCCCGCGGAGCGGCTGGTAGTTTCGAACCGCTGAGCTTAAGGTTCGCAGCCCGATTCGTAACCACTATGCTACCAGAGCTCCTTATAAGTTCTTGTTGATAACATACCCAAAATATGTGAGATGAATTATCCCCATTCTCATTTCAATGAGCCTTTTGGCTATACTTCTGCCAAGACAATGTGTTTGTTCTTATGGGAGTTCATGTTCTTTACTATCAGCATAATTCAAACACATTAATCTTTTTTCAGTTTCATTTATTCATTGTCCACATTTTTTATACATTTGAGGCAATTAAAATATCTTTACTCTCTCTGTATACTAACCAGAATTAAATCATTGAATGCCTTTTACTCTAAGGAGTAATTTATTTGAACACCAGTAATTAATATAATGCAATTTTGATTAAAACATTTTAGAAAGTTTTGTTTTTAAGTACAGGGCAATTTTTTTGTTTGTTTGGTTCCTTTTAAATTGGTCCAGAGTTTTAGATACTATAATGTGAATACCATGTTTTTGTTTTTGTTTTAAAGTCAGGGCAGTTTTAAGAAAACATTTCTTTACATTTTGTTTTTCAAAAAAGGAAATTTTGTACAGATTGACTTTGTACTTTTTTCTCTCACACTATTCTTCTGTGAATATATGTGTATGTGTTTTAATTTATTGGTAGTAGCATAATCTTGAGCAAGAAAATTTTCACTTAATTTTTGGGGTCAAATGTAAAACATCTGATAGTGTTTGCAGAAAAAACCCAAACTGCTTCCTTTGCTAGCATAAGCAAAAAGAAAAGACCAGGGTATCCATCTGAAAATCAACATCAAAGGGTTTCCACAAAATGCAAGAAGGGTGACATGTATTTGGAGAAACAGTATGAGATCCTTCTGTTACTTGGACATGCTGGTTGCTCCTTTCTATGCTAACCATGGCCAAGGGCAACTGAGGTTTCCATGTCTCTAGCTGAGGTAGCTGGATTTTAGAGAGGAGTCTCACAACTTTTTCTCTTCTCTACTTCTTCACCCATTAACATCTGTTAATGATGGAGTATCACAACAGATTGTTTTTTTTATGAAATGAAGCTATCCTACAAACTTTCCTAAAGTCAGAGATTTGGGGGAAAAAAGGAGAAAAGTCATTAAGTAAGCACATTATTTTTCTTTCAGAGACCAGAGGCTACACATGCCAGTTTCTTGTGAATTATTCGGTATGTATAAAAGTTACTTCACAGAATTATACCTTTGGCATTGAGTAGCCAAAAATCCTCTGTGTCTTGCACATTATTAATTATATAATGTTTTCTTCTTGTCTCATAGTAAATGGCCAGCATTATGTATTTTATAGATAAAAAGCTGATTTAGAAAACCCATGAGTTGCAAATTTCTAAGATTCAGCAATTAATTATATGACTTGCAGTTATTTCTAATTTTGAATATTTAACACATTTAAAGGTATGCAATTCACACATTTACTTTGGCACTGTGGGCTAATGTATCAGACTGCAAAGTCCTTTGAACTGCAAGGCCAGTGATTCAAACTCACCAGCTGCTCCTTGGAAACCCTAGATAGGGTCACTATGGGTCAGAATCAGCTCCAAGGTACTTAACAACAAAAACAACTTTTATAATTATTGTTGTTGTTGTTAACTGCCTCTGTGATGGTTCATGTGGAGCAACTGGTAGGTTTGAACCACTGACTTTGTGCTGATCTAATAAAGTCATTATCAACCACTGAACCACAGTCCAATGCTGATCTAATAAAGTCATTATCAAAAGTAAAATCTCTAGCCTGCCTGTCTGCTTTCCTTCCTTCCTTTCCCTTTCTTCCTTTTGTTTATTTCCTCCTCACTGCCTTGCACCCTTTTTCACCTCTCCTGTCCTCTTCTCTCACATCCTTACCCTCCCCTCCTCTTTCTCTTTTGCACTGTCTACACTATATTACTTTAAAAGTTTTTATTGAAGCAAAGCAAACAACAGAGACAAATTGCACAAATAATGTGTACAGCTCAGTGAATTTTTACAAAGTCAACTCTTGTTTAGCTAGTGTTCTGATAAACAAGTAGAACTACATCAATATCTCAGAAACTTCCCTGTGTCTCCCCAAGTTATTAAGCAAATCCTCCCTCCAAAATCCATAACTGTTCTGTCTTGTAACATGTAGATTCGTTTCATGTTTTAAAAATTTATGTAAATATTCATATAGCATATTTTGTCACTGGCTTATTTTACTCAACATGATATGGAATGCATTCTTGCTGTTGTTTTTAGAGGTAGTTCATTAATTGTCATAGATGTATGATTAGAAAGAGCCCTTGTATGACACTGTAGAATAAGCACTGGACTGCTAACCTCAAGGTCTGCAGTTCAAATCTACCAACAGCTCTCAGAACCCTATAAAGGGTCACTATGAGTCAGAATTGATTCAATGGCACACAACAAAAATAACAACATGATTAGAAAAAAGCAGAACAAACTTAGAAAAATATTACTTTATGTAGATTTGTTTTTTGTTTTTTGTTTTTTGGAGGGGAGAGTAGAAGTTAGGGTTAGAACTATGTCTCAGTCTAGGGTAGGCCTAGGACTTTGTATAGTGTTAGCCTTATGGTTAGGACTAGGGTTAGTGTTAGGGGTAGGGGTTGAGGTTGGCCTAGGGCTAGGAGTATGCTTGGACTAGCTTTAGAGTTATAGTTGGCTTTATTTACTTATTCATTTTTATTTCTTAAACGATACTTGATTTCCTTTGCATTAGGAAATTCTATAACTGTACAATTCCCTTTTTTAACTTTGTGATATTTTTGCTTTTGTTCAAACGAATATCCCTGGTTCACAATTTTCAGTCTTAATAGGTTTGTTTTACTTTGGATAATTCTATATCTGGGTTGATTCTAAATGATAGTATCATATATGCTAACCTCAGGTTGTTGTCTGTTACTGGTTCTCTGTCCAAAGAATTCCCCAGAGTGTTTTTTTAAGGTTGGACTATTTTTACTCATGCTTTTAATTTTTGTTTACCTGTAAATGTGCTAAAATTCTCCATCATATTTGAAAGACAATTTTGCTGGGTATTCTTGGTTGGCAATTGTTTCCTTCAGAGTTCTGTATATGTCATCCCATTGTCTTCTTGTCTGAATGTTTTCTACTAATATATAAGAACTTAGTCTTATTAGTTTCCCTTTTTAGATACCTTTTCATTTTTTCTGACCTGCTATCAGATCCTTTCCTTGTCTTTGGTTTTGGCAAAATTGATTATATCTTAGCAATTTTCTTTTGGGGTCCATCCTAATTGGGGTTCACTCAATGCATATCTTCTATCTTTCATGCTGTTAGCAAGGTTTTCTACAAAGGACTCTGACAATATTCTCTGTGGGGTTTTTTGTCTTTTGTCTTTTCCTGTTCTGAAATTCTGATCATATATAAATTATTTCTCTTGATGATGTCACACATAATTCTTAAGTTGTCTTCAGAGTTTTTTGTTCTTTTTTCTGATTGTTCCTCTACTAGATGAATATTGAGAAATTTTCAAACTTCAAACTGACTAATTTGGCCTTTCATTGATTCATTTCTACTCCTTTGCCCCTTCAATGTGTTGTTTCTGAAATCTTATTATTAATCTTCTGGATTTCTATTTCTTATTTTTGCATGACTTCTAATTTTCACTTATTTGTTAGTTTAATCTTGAAGTGGTTTCATGAATTCTTCAAAATTTATGTCTGTGTTTCCTTTATTTCATCTGAAGCTTTCTCATTCTTTCTTTCTGTTGTTGTTGTTATGTGCCATGGAGTCGGTTCTGACCCATAGCAATCCTGTAAAGGATTTCTAAGGCTATAAATCTTTACAGGAGCAGAAAGCCTTATCTTTTTCCCGTGGAGCGGCTGATAGTTTCGAACTGCTTACCTTAAGGTTCACAGCCCAATTCGTAACCACTACGCTACCAGAGCTCTCTGTTGAAGGTATCTAAATATCATTCTTTTAAATTAGTTTTCAGGTAGTTCCAATTCTATTTCTATTATTATATTTTCTGGCTTGGTATTTTGATCATGTGTTTGAGCCACTCTGTCTTATTTCTTCAAGTAAACTGAAACTGTCTGCTGTCTCCAAAATATTGTGCTTTCATATTATTTATATTTAATTAATGATTGCATGTTGTTGTCTACTACTCAACTGTCACTTTGTTATTCTGTGTTGGCTTGTGTGTACTGTGATGCTGGTAACTGTGCTGCTGTCCACACATGGTGGACAGGTTTCAGTGAAGTGTCCAGAGTAAGATAGACTAGAAAGAAGGAGAGGCAAATTACTTCTTAATGTTTGTTGTTGTTGGTAAGTGCCATTGAGTCGGTTCCAACCCATAGCAACCCTGTGTTGGGTTTCCAAGGAGTGTCTGGTGAGCTTGAATTGCTGACCTTGAGGATCAAACTGACTTGGTAGTCCAGGGCATTAACTCACAGCTTCACACCAGGATGTGAAGAGGAGCTAGGAATATTATTGCTTGGTAAAGTAGAGGGTCAGTGAAAGAGGGGAAGCCCCAATAAGATGGATTGGCACTGTTACCTCATCAATGTGTTTGAGTGTCACAACAATTGTGAGGATGGTGTAGCACCAGGCAGTGTTTAATTCTGTTGTACACAGTGCTGCTATGAGTAGGAGTCAACTCCAGGACACCTAACAACAACAATGGATATACAATGCTATCTTAGTTAAGTTTTCATTTGCACTTTACTGATAACTCATAAGAATGAGGATGAACAAAATTGTTTAAAGTTTAATTGAATATTTTTTGTGAAGTACCTATTGGAAATCTTTGTTATTGTTTTGGGTAGGTGATGTCAAGTCAATTCCAACTCATAGCAACCCTATGCACTACAGAATGAATCAGAAGTGGTTCACCTCTCTGTCTTCCTAGACTGCCTTAGTCTGGAAGCTCCAATGAAACCTGTCCATAATAGGTGATCTTGCTGGTATTTAAAATGCTCATAATATAGCTTTCAGCATCACAGCAACACACAAGCTACAATAGTACAACAAACTGAGGATCATTGTGAATTGAAAGCCATCACCCATATTTAAATTGATTTGTTTATTAGTTCTGATTGACTTGGATAAACTCTTAATATATTATGCATATCAATCACTTATCAGATGTGTGTTGTCAATATCTTCTCTCATTTTGCAGTTTGCCTTTTTACTGTATATATTCTTAGTGTAATTCAATATGTCATCTTTTGTCTACAAAATTAGTTGTTTTTCTTTTGATATTTTGTTGTCTTGTTTGAAAAATCACTCCTTATCCAGAATTCATGAATACCTTTTCCTTTATTATTCTCTGGACACTTTATTTTACATTTCACATTTAGTTCTTTAATCTAATTTAGAATATAGTCACATTTTGGATATGTTGTAAGATCTAAATTCATATACATGCTGTTATTATTAAGTGTCGTCAAGTTGGTTCCACCTAACAGCAACCCAGAGTAGGATTTCCGAGGAGTGGCTGGTGAGTCCAGGGCTCAGTGCTTTATCCAGTCTAGCACCCAGTGCTATGTCCACTGGTGCTATGGGATAAAGTGGTCCATCCCACAGTTGTCCCACAGAACCACACCAGGGTTCCATATATGTACGTATGGAGTCCTGGTGTAGTGCTGTGAGATAAGCACTAGTCCATAAGGTTAGTTTGAACTGCAAGGTCGCTGGTCCAAACTCACCAGCTGCTCCTGAGAAACCCTATGCAGGTTTGCTATAACTTAGAACCAACTTGACAGCACTTAACAAGAATAACAACGTAATATATATGTATATTTTAGTATTGTTAGATGCCATAGTGCTGGTTCCTGAAAATACAGATGTATATATCCAATTGAGTTGGTACCATTTATTGAAAGGACCACTGTTCTTTCCTGTTGTTCAGTTAGACTTACTATAAATCAAGTGTTCAAATATATGTAGCTGTTTCTGTATTCTGCTCTCTGTTTTATTACTCTGTTTGTCTGTCTTTGTATTACACATGTCAATCATTGTAGTTTTAAATATGTTTAGATAACTGGTAATGTAAGTCTTCCAAAGTGATTTTTCCCCCCTCTCAAAATTGTCTTGGCTTTTTATGGCCCTTTGCATTTTCATACAAATTTTAAAGTGATCTTGCCAATTAACACACATAAACATGCATATACAACACATAGGCACACATATGCTATAATTTCAATTGAGACTGCATTGGATCTATAGATTAATTCTGAAGAAATGTACTAAATTGAATATTTAAATCTATAAACTTGAAATTTTTGTTGTTAAGTGCCATCGAATTGGTTCTGACCAATAGCAATGTTGATTAGGGTTTTTGAGGAGTTACTGGTGAGTTTGAACCGTCGACCTTGCAGTTCAAGCCAACGTTATAGATGAGTGCTTGTCCTACAGTGCCACACAAGGACTCCAAACATGACATTATGCTCCATATATTTTGTCTTCTTTAATTGCTCCAGTTATATGCTATAGATTTTCATATAGACATCTTGCATTGTATTTATTCTTAAGTATTTGATGTATCTGATGTTCTTGTTAAGTGCAAAATTTGAAATTTTGTTGATTTACATTTTGCTTATTCAATTCGCCCTCATATTTGAAGAGAGATGCATTTTTGCTGGATATAAAGTCCTGTACTAACTATATAAATTTCTTTCAGTATATTAAAAATGCCATTACATTATCATTTTTTCTAATAAAAAATATGCTATGATTCTCATCATTATTCCTCTGTATATAATGTGCCACTCTTTCCTTTGACTCTTATATTTTTGTAGCAATTTAATTATGATTGGCCTAGGCGTTACTTTTTTGCTTTTATCCTCCTGCAACTGAAGGTTTGTTGTTGTGGTTAAGTGCCTTCCAGTCAGTTCTGACTAATAGGGACCCTGTATAGAGTTTCTGAAGGAGTTCTAGTAATGCAGTGGTTATGAATCGGGCTGCAAACCGCAAGGTCAGCAGTTTGAAACTACCAACTGTTCCACAGGAGAAAGATGAGGCTTTCTGC
>NW_006408627.1:1971372-1973903 GCF_000296735.1 Chrysochloris asiatica
TTACATGCTATCAAATCAGTTCTGACTCATAGCAACCCCATATAAGTTTTCTAAGGAGTGACTGGTGGGTTAAACCCCCAGCCTTGTGGTTAGCAGGCCAGTGCTGATCCTACAGCACCATAACAGGATATTGTCCCACAGGTCACTTGAAACTTTGTTCATTTAAAAAATCTTTTGATTTTATCTATTCTTTAGTTTACACACTGGTGGTGCAATGGGTTAACACTGGGCTGCTAACCAAAGAGTTGGCAGTTGGAAACCATGGGCCACTACTTGGAAGACAATTGAGACAGTCTGCTTTTTAAAAGATTTGCAGTCTCAGAAACCCTGTGCCACAGTTTTACCCTATCTTACAGGGAGTCCTGGTGTGGTGCTGTGGTATACTGCATTGGACCGCAAGGTTAGTTTGAATTGCAAGGTTGGTGGTTCAAATTCACCAATTGTTCTTTGGAAATACTATCCAAGGTCACTATGAGTCAGAACTGATTTGATGACACTTTACAACAACACAGGAAGGTTATGAGTTAGAATTGGCTAAACAACAGTGAGTATGTGGATTTGGTTCAGATCATTTCTACTGATTTGTCTTCCATTTCTCTGATACTTCCTTTTGCTAGGTCCAACCTACTATTAATCCCACACAATTAATTTTTTAATTTAGGATTGACTATCAATTATTGAATTTTCATTACTCTGTTGAGACTCCCTATTTATTATATATCTTTCTTTTAAATGGTTGGGCATATTTGTAATGACTAGTTTAAAGTTCTTGCCTGCTAATTTTAGCATTTGGATAATCACATGGTCTATTTATGTTATGTTAGTGTGGGTTAATATGCTAGACTGCAAAGTCAGCTTGAACCACATGGTTAGTGGTTCAAGCTCACCACACAAGCTGTTCCTTAGAAACCCTATACAGGGTAGCTATTGGGTTGGAACTGACTAGACAGCACTTAACAACAACAATAACATATATATTTTTGTTTGTTTTCTTTATGTTGACATATAATTCATACTGAAAACTATAGTCTTTGGTCTTCATCAATCAATGCTTCAAGTTCTCTTCTCTTCCACCAAGTGCCTTGTATATATCACAGGTTATTAATGAGTCTTCATCCAATGCTGATACTGTGTTCTTCTTCATATACTCTGGCTACTTGTATCATATGTCTGAATACAGATTGCATAACTATGATAAAAAGATACAACCTTGACATACACAACCTTTTCTTAATTTTAAACATTGCAAAATCTGTGAGCACAATTAATTTTTCAAATGATTATGTGAGCACAATTAATTTTTCTGGAATTCTCATTCCTCATAATGTTATCTATAATTTTTTATGACACATGCAGTCAGTCGGATGCCTGTACATAATCAATAAAGCACAAGTAAACATCGTTCTAGTATCCTCTGCTTTTAGCCAAGATACACCTGACATCAGCATGATATCCATGGTTCCATAACATCTTCTGAATCCGGCTTGATATTCTGGAAATTTTCTATTGGCATGCTGCTTCTCTGAGCATTGATTATGGATCTAAGTAAAATGAAATTCTTGACAACTCAGTCTTTTCTTCATTTATCATGAGGCTATTTATTTGGCTAGTTGTGAGGATTTTTGTTTTCTTACACTGAGGTGAAACCCATACTAAAGGTTGTAGTCTTTAATCTTTCTTTAATCTTTGTCAGTAAATACTTCAAGTCCTTGTCGCTTCCACCATATTTCAGGCTGTTAATGAATCTTCCTGCAATCCTGATGCTATATCCTTTTTTATATAATCCAACTGTTTGGAAAATTTGCTCAACATATAGATTGAACATGTATGCTGAAAGTATACAGCCCCACAGCACATTTTTCTTTATTTTATACCATTCATTATTAGCTAATTCTGTTCTAACAATTGCCTTTTACAGATTCCACATGAATACAATGAAATGTTCCAGAATTTCCACTCTTTGCAATGTTACATATGCTATGATCCACAGAGCCCAACGCCTTTGCATTGTGTATAAAGCTGAGCATCTTTCTAGTATTCCCTGATTTCAGTCATGATCTATCATGTTGTCAGTAATGATATCTCTCTTTACATGTCTTCCTCTGAATCCAGCTTGAATTTCTGGCAACTTTCTGTCAATGTACTACTGCAACCATTTTTAAATTATCTTCAGCAAACTTTTACTTGTGTAAGATATCATTATATTCAATAATATCTGCATCCCATTTGACCACCTGTCTTTAGAATGGTCACAAATATGGATCTCTTCTAATAGATTAGTCAGGTAGAAGTCTTCCAAATGTCTTGGCATATATGAATGAGTGTTTTATCAGTTTGTTGATACAGTTCAATGGTATTCTATCAATTCATGGTACATTGTTTTTGCCAGTGGCTTCAGTGCAGCTTGAAATTCTTTCTTCAGTACTATTGGTTCTTGGTCATATGATACCTCTTGAAATGGTTAGGTATTAACCAATTCTTTTTGTTACAGTGACTCTTGTGTATTCCTTTCAACTTCTTTTAATGTTGCC
>NW_006408627.1:1974823-1976060 GCF_000296735.1 Chrysochloris asiatica
GCAAAATTCTATCAAAAGACTTTTTCTTTGTTTCCAACTTTCACATTCCAATCATCCGAATTATCAATGTATCTTGATTAAATGTTTGGTCATTTTCTGACTATATTAGTTGGTAGAAATCTTCAGTCTCTTAATCATTGGCTTTAGTTGTTGGTACATAAATTTGAATAGTCATTTTTACTGATCTTTTTTGTAACCTTCTAACCTATCATAGATAGCATTATAGTTTAAGATAGAAATTGAAATGTTCTAGTGGATGATGAGTGAGGTACCATTTTTCTTCAATTTGTCATTCTTAGTAGTATAAACCTGTTGTATATGACAGTTGAAGTCAAAATGACCAATACCAGTTCATTTAAGCTCATTAATGCTTAGAATATTAATCTTTATACATTACAATTGTTTGTGATGACTTCTAGTTTTCCTAGATTCATACTTCATGTATTCTATGTTCCAATTAATAATGAATATTTACCACTGTTTCTTCCCTTTTGAGTTGTACCTCATCAGCAAATGAAGTTCCAGAAAACTTTATTCCATCCACATCGTTAAGGTGGACTCTACTTTGAAGAGGCAGCTCTTCACCTGTTGTGTTGTGAATGCCTCCCAACCTGAGGGACTCAGCTTCCAGTTTGCTGTATCACAGTAACACTGAAACCACCACAGTATAACAAACTAACAGATGAGTGATAGTTTTTCAGGGTGTCCCTATTTTATTTTGTTTCTTAGTCTTTGGATGCAACCATTATTCTAGTAGGTGGTGCTTTCTTTACAGTGTGTGTGGTCTTCTGTAATCACAAAGAAATGCTTAAATGCATTACCAAAATCTCTTTCCTTTCCTTGGGCTATAAATTAACATCTTCCAGCCCTCCACTGCCTTTAGAATCACTGTACAGCTCTTATGGTGGAGAAAGATGAGGCTTTCTGCTCCCATAAATACTTAGTCTCGGAAACCCTATTCAGAATCAATTCTGCTATGAGTCGGAACTGACTTCCCAGAACACCACCACCAGTGTCATGTTTGTAATAGTTTTTAACTACTAGGATTCATAATGTTTCTTCCTGTTTCTCTACAGGTTAGCTCTTGATCAATGACTTGAGGAAAAATATTACTTTAAACTATTGTGTGGATCATGACAAGTGATGGATAACATTGTGATGTATGAGTATTCCGGAGCACTTAATTGTGCTTATGCGGAATCTCTGCCTGGACCAAGAGGCAGTTGTTCGAACAGAG
>NW_006408627.1:1976700-1977208 GCF_000296735.1 Chrysochloris asiatica
TCAAGTGTGGCAACAATAGTGAGGTTGGCTTAGGATCGGGCAATGTTTCATTCTGCTGTGCATAAAGTTGCTATTGGTCGGTATCTACTTGCTGGAACTTAATAACAACAATTACTTACATGTCTAGTTTCTTATAAGCAAATTCTCTCCAGAAACATTTGTTACAAGTTTTAGCCCTTTAGCATCCCAGACACCTATCTCTGTCTTCTTAGCTCAAGAAAACACTACATATTGAATGAGCTCCAACTCCCTGACAAACAAGGAAAAATTGTTAAAAATGTAACCATTAAAGAGAGATCTTACAGAATATGAAAACCCTCTATTATCCTTTGCCAGTTTTTTCCTTTCCATATAAAAATAATATAAACTGTTCTACTTTAAAAACTATTCTGTTTTGCAATGTAATTTCCTCTTTTAAGATATATTATTATAAGTATTTTAATCAAATACACAGAGTAATTTTTTTCACATTTAACTACAATTTTCCTTGCTTCTTAGAAAGAAGGAT
>NW_006408627.1:1978523-1979825 GCF_000296735.1 Chrysochloris asiatica
TGGAAGGAGGGAAGTCCTTAGAAATGCCTGAGATGGAATTCAGAAAAATGATTATAAAATGTTTCAAAACACTTTACAATGAGTTGAGAAAAATAAGGAAGAAGTCAGGAAAGCATTACAGGAACAATCAAATAATATATACACAGCATTGGAAATAATTCAAAACCTACAGAAAGAAGTCCAAATGATCAATAATAAAATATCAGAAATAGATAATACTCTGAAAGGGCAAAGGAGTAAAACAGAAGAGATGGAAGGCAGAACCAGTGAACTGCAAGACAGATCTCTCAATACCACTAAAATAGAAGAACAAACAGAAAAAAGGATAAAAAAAAATCTGAAGAAGGTCTAAGATTCATGTTAGACAACATGAAGAGGAATAACTTAAGAATTATTGGCATTCCAGAACAAGAATCACAAAAGTCCACAAAGGAAATAGTTGAAGAACAGCTGGAAGAAATTTTCTCTAACATCCTGAAAAGTGAAAAGATAAACATTCAAGAAGCTGAATGAACCCTAGGAAGGATAGACCAAAAAAGAAAATCACTGAGACTTATCATAATCAAGCTCTTCAAAATCAAAGATAAGGAGACACTCCTGATAGCAGCTTGTTACATACAAAGGCAAGCAAGTCAGATTAAGCTCAGATCTCTCAGTAGAAACCATGCAAGCAAGAAGACAACGGGGAGACATACACAAAACAATCTAAAGGGAGTTCTGAGGCCTGAGAACCAACAAGAAGAGACAACAACCAGAAATATACATATGTGACAATACCTCCCAGAATTAAATCAATAGAAGGAAGAGTCAAGAATAGAACAAAACTATAAGAACAAACTCAGAGAATCTGGGAGGTTAGTCTATGATCAAAACAATTACAACGTAAAAGAAGGTAAACATGTAGGAATAGAAGTCCAGATGGTGAAAAGTTCAGGTAGATTACAGAAGATAGAGGAGGATGGAAAACCTCCTAATACATTTTGTGATTCAAGCATAACCCTCATGCCAAAACCAGGGAAGGACATCATGAAGAAAGAAAATAATGGTCCATTTTCTTTCATGAACAAAGATGCAAAAATACTCAACAAAATATTAGCCAACAGATTCCAGCAGGACAGCAAAAAGATAATACATCATGATCACATGGGATTCATATCAGAGAAGCAAGGATCTTTCAACATTAGAAAAACGATCAATGTTATCCACCATATAAATAGGAAAAAAGAAAAGAACCACATGATCATATCAATTGATCCAGAAAAGGCACTTAACAACATCCATTCCTGATAAAAACACTCAACA
>NW_006408627.1:1980891-1981659 GCF_000296735.1 Chrysochloris asiatica
TTTTTTTTTTTAAAAAGTTAAAATTCTAAAAAGATGAGGGAAAATGTGGCAGGGAGAACACAGTACACTGGAAATAGGAGGCTTCAGAAGATGTTTTGTTTGTGACAAGAGAAAAATGGAATGGGAAAAAATAAGGAAAAGAACTAAGAAAGAATTTCAGGGTTTTCTTGAGTGAAGCTATAGAACATAAATTGCAAACTCACAATACATTGTAACCCAAGGTAGCCTGTTATGAAAGTATGCTTTTGCTAAATTACCCTATACATTATAGATGAGTATTGGCACATAAAATTTTGAGTAGAGCTATGCTGCCCTACCTTTAGATCAATCTGCATAGATTAGCTTGCAATGCTTTATAATTTTACTGTTAAAACATCACCTTTGCTAAGCTCTTGGAAATTCATCAAATGATCACAGCCATTTGTGAGAGTGTATCACATGAAAAACTCCCTAATCAATATCCAATAACTGAAATTAGCTCTTTAGTTATATAGCACCCTTCTTTTTTTTAATATTTCTATACATGTGTTCATGCACATGCATATATGTAGGAGAATGCCCAAGTTTCTCATATGAAATTTAAAACACAGGTCACACAATAGAAATAAATGAGCTAAACTCCTTTATCTTACAGTTAAGAACACCAAGCTCCAGATATAACTAAATTACTTTCCCAAGGACACCTGAATCAGAACTAAGGAATCCATTGTTTTATGACTTTTATGTTTTATGACAGAGAACTTTTATGTTTTATGACAGAGAACTTCC
>NW_006408627.1:1983019-1985090 GCF_000296735.1 Chrysochloris asiatica
AGCTGCTTCTCCTTGGAAACCCTATACAGGGTCACTATGAGTCAGAAAGAATTTGACGGCACTTGACAACAACAATACCATTATTAGTTTATGTTGTTGTTTTTAAGCATTGTTGAATTGGTTCCAACTCACAGCGACCCTGTACAGGGTGTCCAAGGAACTGCTGTTGGGTTCAAACTGCTGACCTTGTAGTTTGCAGGCCAGTGCTGATCTTATAACGCCATACCAGGAGTAGCAAATAATTATGAATGACCAAGACATTTGTCAATGACCCCATGATGCTAAGGTTAGTCAGAGCCTTTGGAATTATGAAATCATTTAGATTACCCTAAATCTTTCAGTTAGCAGGATAAGTAAAGCACTACAAATTAGATTCACTATCAATTGGCATTAACTCTGTAGCAACCATTCCCATCCCCCACCAACTTTGGGTTGGGAAAAAGAAGACTGAAAAGCGAACAGAGGGTAGATTTTGCTGTGAATACAAAACCGAGAAGCTACTCCATTTTCTCCTTATATATCTCTAATACTATATATTCAGTTTCTCTGATTCCTTTCATAAGCTTTATACATAGTTAATTTGTTGTTGTTGGGCATTGTTGAGTAAATTCCTACTCATGTGACAGAATAGAATTGCCCCCAAAAGATTTTCTTGGCTGGAAGCTTTACAGAATTTGTTTTCCAGGTCTTTCTCCACAGAACTGTTGAAATGAGTTTGAACCACCAACCTTTCAGTTAGTAGTCAAGTGCTTAACCATTATGCTACCAAGGCTCATTATATAAAGTTATATGTAGAGGTAAATACATTTATAGAAATATATGTTTGAAATAAGAGTTGTATTGTTGGTTATTTAATGTAAAGTGTCTTACATATATTCTAAAGAAAATATTTTTGTCAAAATGACTCTCTTTTATTTGTAAAATAACTCTTCTCTCAATTTGTCATTCATCATTCCTTTCTTAAATCTCTTTGTATAAGTGATTTTCAGTAGAATAGGTGGAGGGAAGGAAAGGAAGAAGGCATAGTGGCATCTGGGGACAATTTTTGGTTAGCTATTGCTCCATTACAAACCACTACGAAACATAATAGGTTAAGGAAGCAATTATATTATCATTCAGTTTTATGGATTGATTGGGCTTAGTTGGATATTTTTCTGTTCTCACATAAGGTCTTTCAGATAAAGTGTGACTGGGTTGCAGATAGATTGTGACAGAGCTGAAGTAATCACTTGCTAGGACACACTGGGAACTGTGACAGCTGGACTTCTTTCTTCCCATGTATCTCCAGGTATCTAGACTTCTTACATGGTAGTTCAGAGTTGCCCAAATCAAATGTTCCATAACATTTCTCACCTACTGTTGTTGTTGCTGTTAAGTACTGTTTAGTTGGCTCCGACCCATATCACCCTGTATAGGGTTTCTTAGGAGCAGCTGGTGAGCTTGACCCACTGACCTTGCTGTTAAAAATGACTTCACAGTCCAGCGCATTAACCTGCAGCACCAACCAGGATATCTCTAATCCAAAAAAAAAAAAAAAATGGAAACTAACAAGTGTTGGTGAGAATGTGAAGAAATTAGAGCACTTATATATTGCTCTCAGGTATGTACAATGGTACACCTGTTGTGGAAAACAGTTTAGTATTTCCTTAAAGAGTTAGACACTTTTATGTCAAAATGACTTGAAATAAGGGACTCAACCAGATACTTTTACACCAATGTTTTTCACCACTATTTACAGTAGCCAGAAGGTAGAAATGATTCAATTGTTCATCAGTGGATACATAGGATAATGTTGTTCATGTGTACAATGGAACATTATTCAGACTAAAAAGTAGTGACATGACACATACTACCACCTGAATAAAATTTACATGATAGTTAAAACGTCGTGTCAATTTACCTGGGCCTGGATTTCTAATGCTTTGGCAGCTAAGAGGTGATAGTCCCTATAATGAGATCTAATGTAATGCAATCACCTCCTGATGTGATCAGACATGATTAGCCCTGATCTAATGCAATTATTCTTGTTGTTTCTGTTAAGTGCTGTTGAGTCAGTACAACTCATTGCAAC
>NW_006408627.1:1986890-1988366 GCF_000296735.1 Chrysochloris asiatica
AGAAGTACAAACAGAATGCTCTTTAGAAGCTAGGACTGCAAGAATTTGTCACTCATACTTCCGACATGCTGTCAGGAGGGACCACTCCCTGGAAAAGAACATCGTGTTTGGTAAAATGAAATAGAGGAAGACCTCCAATGAGATGGAGTGGCACAGCAACAACAGAAACAGGCTCAAACATTTGTGAGGATGGCTCAGGATCAGCCAGTGTTTCATTCTGCTGTGTTAAATTATTAATTGGGTGGAAGAGAAAAACGAAGATATTGTCAAACATACACTGAGAGGGTTCACCACTCACACATTCACTATAAGGAGTTCCTTATAGGCACAAGTGGCTATGCTTTAACTTACTAATTGGCTTAAATGTTAGGGGTTCTAACATATTGAGAGTAACTTCAGAAGGCAGGCCTGGTTATCTGCTTTCAAAAAATCAGCATTGAAAACCTTATAGAGCAGAGGTCAACTCTGAAAAGATGGGGGTCACCATAAGACAGAGTTGACTAATTGGCAGTTAACATCAACAATATTCACTGTTGTGAAGTGCTATTGAGTTGGTTTTGACTCATAGCAACCCTGTATAGGGTCTCAGAGGAGCAGCTGGTGGGTTTGATCCACTGACTTTGCACTTGCTAAGCCCAGTGCTTGTTAAGAAATGTTAAATTTTTATGTAAGTAATAAAGACTAATCTAGAAGGAAGGAGTAGATTTTGTAAATCAATACAAAAAAAGTAAGTTGGTTAAGTATAATTGAAAAACTTTTTTTAAGCCTTGACTTTAGAAAAAAAAAAAATCATAAAGATGTTTAAAAAAAGGAAGAATGAAAGTCCTACAACATAATAGCATATAATATGGGAGTTGGAGTTAAAGCATTATTATTAATTGAGAGTCATAGAGAGATATTAATTTTAGACTTTACTAGGACAAATAGGAAGAGCCATGAAAATGATAGAAATATTAAGTAAAACTTTGAAGTTAGTAAAGGAAAAGGCAATTTAAAAAAATTAATTAATCTAATAAATACTGGGAAATGTTAGAGTAAAATATGTATAAAAGTATAATACTCAGAAAATACAAAATAAGGCAAAGTAGTACAAAGTAAGAAAAAAGAGCAGTAATCATAATACATGTAAATGAATTAAACTCAACATTTATAGAAACAGACTTTCAGAGTTGGGTTTTATAATCCAGTAATACGCCCTGGTGTAGCACTATGAGTTAATATGCTAGACTGCAAGGTCAATTTGAACCACAAGGTAGGTGTTCAAGCCCACAAGACATTCCTCAGAAACCCTATACAGGATTGATATGAGTAGGAACTGACTTAACAGCACTTAAAAACAGCCTATCATTTAAAAGTGATACTGATTTTAAATGGAAATATAAGTTTATGCTATTTAGAAGATAAAATATGTGGACACTAAAAGTGTGAAAACAGGATATAAAAATGGAATTATCAAAAAATAAAAATTAAATAAAG
>NW_006408627.1:1989276-1990632 GCF_000296735.1 Chrysochloris asiatica
CTTTAGTCCTCAAGATGACATCTTTGCTCTTCAACACTTTAAAGACATCTTGTGCAGCAGAATTGCTTAATGCAATACGTTTAATTTCTTGACTGTTGCTTCCATGACTGTTGCTTTCATGGAATTCTTTGACAACATTAATCTTTTCTCCACTTATATGGATGATTTCCATTGGTCTAGTGGTAATATTTAGAAAGTCTCCAAAGAACCAAATATATAATGTAATACAGGACACTTTCAGTTAGCATAATATAGTAAAATTTGGAACTAATAAAAATAAAATGCAAAAAGATATGGAAAAATGTTTTTAATTTTTTTCATGGGTCAGAAGTAAATTCAATAGGAAAGTATAAGCTATAGTGATTGAAGAATAACAAAAATAGTATAAATCAAAATTTGTAGAGCACTGTGAAAATTATATTCAAAGAACAAATCTGTAACTTTACACTGGAAAATGAGAAAGAAAATTATTGAGCATAGCACAGATTTAAGAACTAAAAACATTCACAGCAAAGTGAAAATAATGAATATATATTAGAGCAAATAAGATAAATGCAGAAATTCAAATGATGGATGAGAAGAACCATTAGAAGTGGCAGCCAAAAAAAATGTTTAAGTTCTTTGAATAGCCAAGCTTTTCCAAATGTGACCAATATGGGAATAGCATAGGAGAGCAGAGAGAATTAGGAGAAGGAATGGACAGGGAGTATAATTACCGATAAAAGTAAACATTAAAGGGTGATGCAGTGAAGTTCTCCATTAGCAATGCCACAGAATACCGGGCAAAGCTGGATCAAGGCAGAGCTCCAAAAGACTGAAACACATAGGTAGAAATATTTTAAAAGTTTGAAGGTTATAGCTAGTGGAACTTGTAGAAGAAGTAAGAAATTGTGTACTTTTGAATCTGAAAGGCTCAGTAGCCCGGAGCTGACAACTTGGGTAAGACCAAAAGGTCCAAACGAACAATAATAGAATATCAGAAATAGACAACACACTGAAAGGACAGAGAATAGAATAGAATAGAATAGAATAGAATAGAATAGAATAGAATAGAAGAGATGGAAGGCAGAACTCTCAAAACCACTTAGATAGAAGAGCAAGCAGAAAAAAGGATAAAAATATCTGAAGAAGGTCTAAAATTCATGTTGGACAACATGAAGTGGAATAACTTCAGAATTATTGGCATTCCAGAACAGGAAGAATCACACAAATCCACAGAGAAAATAGTAGAACTGCATGAAGGATAGACCTTAAAAGAAAATCCCTGAGACATATCATAATCAAACTCTCCAAAATCAAAGATAAAGAGAGAATCCTGAAAGCAGCTAGAGAAAAGAGAAGTGTTCCATACAAAGG
>NW_006408627.1:1995166-1996762 GCF_000296735.1 Chrysochloris asiatica
AAAACCAACAGCCTACATTACACTCAATGGAGAGAAACTGAAAGCCTTCCCTCTGTGAACAAGAATCAGACAAGGATGCCCTTGTCACCACTCCTATTCACTATTGTGCTGAAGGTCTTAGCAAGAGCTATACGGCAAGACAGGGAAATTAAAGGCATCCAAGTTGGCAAAGAAGAAGTAAAACTCTCTCTATTTGCAGATGACATGATCCTATACGTAGAAAACCCAGAGACTCAGTTAAAAGGCTACTAGACCTCATTTGAAGAGTCAGCAAAGTGGCAGGATATAAGATCAACATATAAAAATCCATTGAATTTCTCTATACCAAAAATGACAGCATTGAAAAGGACATTAGGAAACCAATACCATTTACAATAGCCACCCAAAGGTTGAAATATCTAGGAATAAATGTAGACAGAGAAACAAAGGACCCATAGAAAGAATACTACAAAACACTGCTACAAGAAACCAAAAGAGACCTACAAAAATGGAAAAATGTACCATGCTCCTGGATAGGAATATTTAATATTGTAAAAATGTCAAAACTGCCCAAAGCAATTTACACATATAATGCAATCCCAATCCAGATTCCAATGACATTCTTCAAAGCAATGGAAAAAAACAATTGCAAATGTTACATGGAAAAGAAAGAGACACAGGATAGATTAGCAAGGCACTGCTTAAGAACAAGAATAAGGTTGGAAACCTCTCACTCTCTGACTTCAAAATTTATTACACTGCTACAGTGGTCAAAACAGCTTGGTCCTGGTACAATGAAAGATACATTGATCAATGGAACAGAATTCAGAATCCAATAATTAACCCATCCATATCCAGCCAACTGAGTTTTGACAAAGTACCTAAATAGATCGCTTGGGAAGGGGATAGTCTTTTCAACAGATGGTGCTGGCAGAACTGCAAAGCGATTTGCAAAAGACTGAAACAAGACCTTTATTGAATGCCTTATACAAAAACCAACTCAGCGTCGATTAGAGACTTTAATGTGAAACCCAGAATTGTGAAGGCCAACAAAGAAAAGATAGGGGAAAATGTGATGGCTCTAATTCAGGGCATACACTGACAACCAAACATTTTGAAAACTACTCAAACAAAAGTAAACAAAATAGATTATTGGACATACTAAAAATTAAAAACTTATGTGCATCAAAAGACTTCACCAAAAGAATAAAAAAGGAAACCAGAGAATGGGAAAAAATATTTTGCAGTGATACATCAGACAAGGGACTCATTTCTAAAATATATAGGAAACTACAACACCTCTACAAGAAAAAGACAAATAACCCTATTAAAACATGGGTTCCAGACATGAACAGACACTTCCCCAAGGAAGAGATCCGTGCAGCCAACAAACAAATGAAAAAATGTTCACCATCACTAGCTACTATAGAGATGCCAATCAAAACAGCAATGAGATATCATCTCACACCAGCAATTAAAGCAAAATTCAAAAATGTAGAGGACAATAAATGCTGGTGAGGATGTGCAGAGACTGGGACACTCCTGCATTGCTGGTGTGATTGCAAAATGGTCCAACCACTCTGGAAAGCAATATGGCGCTTCCTCAGAAGGTTGGAA
>NW_006408627.1:1999172-2002301 GCF_000296735.1 Chrysochloris asiatica
AAAATGAGAAACAGCTGTAAATAATACCAAAACATGGAATGTACAAAGTAGGAAGCAATGAATATGAAATGGAATGCATAGACACCCATATCCAAGATGTTAGTAAGCTAAATTGGTCATTGTGATCTGAACCACATGATAAATCGAAGAGTAATAGCATCATCAAAAAGAACATTTCAAAATCTGTCTTCAAGTACAATGCTGTGATAGGATAATATCAATATGCCTACAAGGAAGACAAGTTAATACAACTGTTATTCAGATTTATCTACTAAACACCAAAGGCAGTAATGAGAAAACTAAAGAGTCTACCAACTGTTTTAGTCTAAAATCAATCATGCATGCTATCAAGATTTGCTGATAATTATTGGCGATTGGAATTTAAAGGTTGGAAACCAATAGGAAGGATCAGTAGTTGGAAAACATGGCCATGGTGATAGAAATGATGTTGGAGATCGAATTTTGCAAGACCAGTAACTTCTTCATTGCAAATACCTTATTTAAACAACAAAAAAGATGACTATATCCATGGAACTCACCAGATGGAATACACAGAAATCAAATTGACTACAGCTGTGGCAAGAGATGGTAGAAAAGTTCAATATCATCAGTTAAAACAAGGCCAGTGGAAGAATGGGGGAAAGACAATCGATTGCTCATGCACAAGTTCAGACTGAAGTTGAAGAAAATTTAAACAAGTCTATGAGAGCTAAAATATGACCTTGATCATATTCTACCTGAATTTAGAGATCATTTCAAGAACAGATTTGATGAATTAGACTTAATAACTGAAACCAAAAGAGCTGTGGGATGATATCAAAAACATTATACAGGAAGAAAGCAAAAAGCTATTAAGAAGACAGGAAAGAAGAGAGGACCAAAATGGATACTAGAAAAGATTCTGAAACTTGCTCTCTCATGTAGAGACGTTAAACTAAATGTAAGAAATGAGGAGGTAAACGAGTTCAATGAAAAAAATTTCAAAGGGCAGTTCGAGAAGACAAAGTCGAATATTGTAACGAAATGTGCAAAGATCTGGAGTTAGAAAGCCAACTTTGCACAACTAGGCAAGAACATGTTCAGCATTTCTCAAGTTGAGGGAGTTGAAGAAAAAAAATCATGCCTCAACTTATAATATTGAAGGATTCTATGGGCAAAATATTATATGATCAGAAAGCATCAAAAGAAGATGGAAGGAAACCCCAGAGTCACTGTACCAAAAGAAATGGTTGATGTTTAACCATTTTAAGAGGTAGCATATGATACTGAAGGAAGAAGTCCAATGTTCACTGAAGGCATTGGCAAAGATAAATGCCCTGGAAATTGATGAACTAGAAACTGAAATCTCTCAACAAACTGAAGATATTTTTCTATGATTTCCACATTCCATTGGATCATCTCTCTTTGGAATAGACACAAATATAATTATCTTCCAGTCACTTGATCAGGTAGCTGTCTTCTAAAATTTTTGGTTTTTGGCATAGATAAGTGAGTGCTTCTAGTGCTTCATCTATTTGCTAAAATATTTACATTGATATTCCATCAACTCCTGGAACTTTGTTTTTTACCATTGCTTTCACTGAAACATGGACTTCTTTCAATGTCATCATTTCTTTTTCATAAACTATTCTTGAAAAGGTTGAACACTGACCAACTATTTTTTGGTAAAGATTCCCTCAATCTTATTTTGATGCTTCCTGAGTTATTCATAATTTCCCCCATAGGATCACTCAGTATTGCAAATCAAATTTTGAGTTTTTTTTTGTTTTGTTTTGTTTTTTTTTAACATAGCCTTCATAAATAAACTGAATTAAAAGAGAGTAAGAAAGAAAATTGATAAACTATTCTTTATTGCAAAAGCAAAATCCTAAGTAATAATTAATTTTACATGAAGTGGTTTCAAAAAGTTTGTAAAAAAAAATTCATGTAAGATTTTTAAATTCCATTTTCCACAAGCTTTTTAGAAGACCCCTCATAATACAATTTAATTAATTAAATCATCAGCAACAGCAGCAGCAGCAATGAAGATTCATTCTTGCATTGAATGACTTAACATTATGAAATCTATTAAGTAATTTAATATGTTATCTCATTAGAAGAAATTATAACATCTTAATCAGTGCAGGAAGAATTTTTTCATAAAGTTTAATATCAATTAATTATTTTAAAAATACTTCAGACCACTAGAAATGGAAGAAAACTCCCTGAACCTGATAAAAAACATCTAAGCCTATAGTTAAAATACCCTTAAAGACTGAAATAGATAGAAAATGCCAAGTAAAGAATGACTATCATCATGACTTCTGTTTAACATTGTATTAATTATCCTAGCCAGTGCATTAAGGAAAAAAAAAAAAAGCAAATAGATTATAAACAAAGAAACAAGAGTGTTCTTTCTCCAGACAATGCAATCATTTTAATTTAAAGGCCAATAAAATTTATAGATAATTATTAAAAGCAATGAGCATTTTTCAAGGATATTGTAGAAAAGATTATTTCACAACAGCCCATCAATAATGAATAAACAATAATTCATATTTGTTTAAG
Source organism: Chrysochloris asiatica (assembly GCF_000296735.1). NCBI lineage: Eukaryota > Metazoa > Chordata > Mammalia > Afrosoricida > Chrysochloridae > Chrysochloris > Chrysochloris asiatica. The sequence continues at coordinate 2,001,720 of NW_006408627.1, forward strand.
AGATTTTATTCACACAAACAACAGAAATCAATCTAAGAAAATATCTGAGAGCTTTATGAAGAAAAATAGTAATTATTGTTAAAGGAGGTAAAGGATGGCGTAAAGAACAAAAAGCTATAATCATGTGCATGAAATGGAAGAGCAAACATTATAAAGTGGCCAATCACCCCCAAATTAATCTATAAATATTTTTAAATCAAAGATTAAACTGGTATTATGATCTGTAGAAGAATAAATTACCAAGAATTGGAAAAAAAATCCTACCAAATATCTAAAATCTGGTCATGATTAATAGTAAATAATTAAACATCGTGGTTGAGTATCCAGATAGACTATTAAGTAAATGGAACAGAATACAGTACCTATAAGATCTTGGTACATATGGCTGTGTTGACATTACAACTGGGAAATAAGATATTCAACAAATGCTTTTGCTTTGATTACAACTCATAGCAACCATGTATAGGCTTTTTTAGGAGTGAGTGGTGGGTTTGAACCATGAACCTTGCAATGAACAACCCAGTTCTTATCCTATAGCACTACACCAGGACTCCATTCAACAAAAAGTAATTAGAAAATTGG
>NW_006408627.1:2002656-2009291 GCF_000296735.1 Chrysochloris asiatica
ACGCAGCCCCTTTCCCTCTCTGGATCTCAGGTCCCCAACCACTCCATCTCTTCACGTCATCTTCTCTGTCTCCATCTCAGGCCTCACTTGTTCTCTGGGTGGGGTCCCACTCTCCATTCTTCTCCATTTTTTTTTATTATTATTAAATGTTATTGTTATTGTTAGGCATCTTCAAGTTGGTTCCAACTCTTAGTGAGCCTATACATCACAGAGCAAAATACCATCCAGTCCTGTGCCATACTCACAATTACTATCTTTGAACCCATTGTTGCTGCCACCATGTCAAACCATCTTCTTGAGGATCTTCCTCCATGTTTCCAAGCATGATGCCCTTCTCCAAGACTTAATCTTTCTGACAACATTTCCAAAGAATGAAAGACAACATCTTGCTGTCCGTCCACACTTCTCAGAAGCATTCTAACTGTGCTTCCTCCAAGACAGATATGCTTGTTCTTCTGGCAGTCCATGGCACTTTCAATATTCTTCCACACCATAATCAATTGCATCAATAAGTCTTCCTTATTCATTGTCCAACATTCACATGCATATGAGGTAACTGAAAATACCATGGCTTGGTTCAGGTAAACCTAAGACTTCAAACTGACATCGTTCCCCTTGAACACTTTACAGAGGTTCTTTTAAATGTGTCTTTTAATTTTTTGACTGCTGCTTTCATGTGCATTGATTGTAGTACTAGGCAAAATGAAGTCTTTGACAACTTCAAACTTTTCCCTTTTTATCATGATGTTATCTACTTGTGAGGATTTTTGCTTTCTTTACATTGAGATGCAAGCCATACTGAAGACTGTGGTATTTGATCTTCATCAATAATTCTTCAAGTTCTCTTCACTTTCCACAAGCAAGGTTTTGTCATCTGCATACTGCAGTTTGTGAATTAGTTTTCCTCTAACCCTCATGCCACATTCTTGTTCATATAATCCAGCTCTTCAGATTATTTGCTCAGCATATAGATTGAATAAATTGGTGAATGGATACAACTTTTGTTCAAACTTTTCCTTATTTTAAACCACTGATTATCCCTTTGTTCTGTTCTAACAACTGCTTCTGGTCTAGGGATAGATTCCTTATCAGCACATTGAAGTGTATGTAAATACCTGTTCTTCACAATATTATCCATAGTTTGTTATGATTCACACAATTGAATGCCTTTGCATAATCAATAAAGCACAAGTAAACATCTTTCTTGTACTATGCTGTCAACCAGAATCCATCTGTGTCAGCAATGGATCCAACCTGATTTTCTGTCAGCTCACTGTTGATTTATTGCTGCAACAAATTTTATTTGCATGTGATATTAACTATATTGTTTGATGATTTCTGCATTCCAATGACTCATCTTTCTCTGGAATAGACAGAAATATGGATATTTTCCAATTAGTCAGCCAAGTAGATGTCCTCCAAATTTATTAGCATAGATGAGTGAGGGCCTCTAGCTCTGAATCATTTTGTTGATATATTTCCATTTGTATTCCATCAATTTCTGGAACCTTGTTTTTTTGCCATTGCCTTCTGTGTTGCTTGGAATTCTTTCTACAATATCATCAGTTCTTGATCATATGATACCTTTTGAAATGACTTAACATAGACCAATTCTTCCTGGCACAGTAACATTGTGTATTCTTTACATCTTCTTTTGTTGCTCTCTCTGTATCATTCAATATTTTGTCCATATTGTTGTTGTTGTTATGTTCCATCAAGTCGACTCTGACTCATAGAGGTGAAAACACTGCCTGGTCCTGTGCCATCATCACAATTGCTGTTATGCTTGAGCCCATTGCTTCTGCCATTGTGCCAATCCATCTTGTTGGGGATCTTCCTCTTTTTCACTGACATTTACCTTTCCAAGCATGATGTCTTTTCTAGGGAGTGGTCCCTCCTAATAATATGTTCAAAATATGGGACATGAAGTCTCACCATTCTTGTTTCTAAGGAACATTTTGGCTGTACTTCTTCCAACATAGATGTGTTTGTTCTTCTAGAAGTCCATGGTATTTTGAATATTCGTCTCCAACACCATAATTCAAATGCACTGATTTTTCTACTGTCTTTCTTATTCATTGTCCCAAATTCACATGCACGTGAAGCTATTTAAAATGCCATAGATTGGGTCAGGTACACCTTAGTCCTTAAACTGCTATATTTTCTATTGAATGCTTTAAAAATGTCTTGTGCAGCAGATTTGTCTAATGCAATACATTGTTTGGTTTCTTAACTAATGCTTCCACGAATGTTGGCTGTGGCTACAAACAAAATTAAGTTTTTGACAACTTCAATCTTTTCTCCATTTATTATGATGTTATTTATTAATTCACTTGTGAGGATTTTTGTTTTGTTTACATTGAGATGCAATCCATACTGACAGCTGTGGTCTTTCACCTGCATCAGTAAGTATGTTAAGTCACCTCTGCTTCATCAATGCATTTCAGTTTGTTAATGAATCTTCTTCCAATCTCGATGCCATGCTCTTCTTCATATAATCCAACCTTTCATATTATTTGCTCAGGATAGAGATTGAATGAGTTTGGTGAAAGAATATAATCCTAGCACACAGCTTTCCTGATTTTAAACCATTCAAAGTTCAGCACATAATATTAAAGGACTCTATTCAACCAGAACTCTAAAATTTTTCTTCAGTTCTTTCAGATTGAGAAATACTGAGCCATTCCTTTCCTTTTGGTTTTCTAACTCCAGATCTTTGCACATTTCATTATAATACACGACTTTTTCTTCTTGAATTGCACTTCAGAATTTTTTGGTTTGGCTCTTGTATTTCATAATTTCTTCCAGTCATGTTATAAAGTTTCAGAGTCTCTTCTGACATCTATTGTGGTCTTGTCTCTCTTTCTGTCTTTCTAATGACCTTTTGCTTGCTTGTATTACCATGTCTGATACTCTTGATGTTATCTCACAACTTTTCATGTCTTCAGTCTAAAGTGTTTAATGTATCAAATCTGTCCTTTGAATTTAAAGATGATCTTTAAATTCAAGTGGGATATACTCAAGGTTATATTTTAGCTCATATGGACTTCTTTTCATTTTATTCAGCTTCAGTCTAAACTTGCATAGGAGCAATTGATGATCTGTTCCACAGTGTGCCTTGGTTCTTGTTTTGACTAATGATATTGAGCTTCTTCATCATCTCTTCTTACTGATCTAATCAATTTGATTTCTGTGTATTCCATCTGGTGAGGTAGTTGAAAAAAACAGCATCTGCAATGTTAAGTCATTGGTCTTTCAAAATTCTATCATGCTGATGAACTGCAGCACTCTTTCTATCTCCAATGCCATATTTTTCAACTATAATCTGCCCTCTATGTTTCCAACTTTAACATTGCAATCACTAGTCAATGTATTTTGATTGTATTATACATGCATTTTGATGTTTGATCAATATCATATTAAAGACATTGGTGAAATTCTTCAATTTTATCATCTTTCGTTTTAGTGGTGGGTGAGCAAATTTGAATAACAGTGGTATTAACTGTTTATGTTTTGTTTAGTTTTTGTAGACCTATGGACATTATCCTATCACAGACAGTACTATGCTTTAAGATATAGGTCGATACACTATTTTTAATGATGAATGCTATGTAATTCCTCTTCAGTTTATTGTTCCTAGCATAGTAAACCATATAATTGCCTGATTCAAAATGCCAATACCAACCCATTTCAATTCACTAAAGTCTAATATATTGATATTCATGTATTTCACTTCAATTTTGAGACTTCCAATGTTCCTGTACTCATACACATTTCACATTCTAATTATTTATGGTAGTTTGAAGATGTTTCTTTTCATTTTTAGTTATGCCCCATCAACAAATGAAGGTCCTGAAATCTTTACTCCATCCATGTCTTTAAGTTCAACTCCAGTTTGAGGAGGCAGTTCTTGTCTAGTTATACTTTTAGTGACTTCTAACCTGAGAAAATTCATCTTACAGACTACATCAAATATTGTTTTGCTCTTATTCATAAGAGTTTCAGTGGCAAACCATTCAGAAATTGTCTTCCTTTCTTCCTGTCTGTCTTAGTGTGTAAGTTCCATTGAAACCTAACCACAGTGGTAGAATCTGTTGGTATTTTAGAATACTGGTATCGCTTTCAGCATTACAGCAACATATAAACCACCACAGTACTACCTACAGACAAATGACCTAATAAAAGAGAAAACTTTCCTAAACAAAACCACACAGAAGTATGAACTTTAGATGTAGCCATTGATGAATGTAACTTCATCAATACACAAAAACTGTCATTCTCTAAGTTCTCTTAAGTTGGGGGAAGAAATTCCAAGTCAATGTAACAGATGACAAAGTGGGATTTAAACTATTTAGAGAACTTATACCAACAAAATAAAATAAATAAGTAAATAAATAAGGAATCCAACTAAGGAAAGATTTGAGCAGGCAACAAAAAAGGGAATCTAAATGGTTAATAAGCATGCAAGAAAATGTGCAGCCACATAAACAGGACAATATATAATAAAATTAAAATGAGCTATTTTTAATACTTCCACCACTCATATATCAGTTTGTCATACAGTGCTGGCTTGCATGTTGCTTTAATTCTGGAAGCTATGCCATGTGTATTTTAAATAGCAACAGGGTCATCCATGGTGGACCTGTTTCAGCTGAGTTTCCAGAAAAAGGAGAGAGAGAATACTTCTGAATATTTAGTCACTGAAAACCTTATAAATAGATGTGGAACACTGTTACCACGAGAATACTGAATATTGATACATGATGAAGAGCACCAGAATATTGTCAGATAAAGTACCAGAAGATGAGCCCCTCAGGTTGAAAGTCACTCAAAATGTGACTAGGGAAGAGTTGCCTCCTCAAAGTAGAGTTGACCATGATGCAGGACCTTCATTTTCTGATGAGGCACAAGTCAAAATGAAGAGAAACAACTGCAAACATCCATTAATAATCAGAACATGGAAAATATGAAATATTAATTTAGGAAAATTGGAAATTGTCAAAAATTAAATGGAACATATAAATATTGATATCTTAGACATTCATGATCTGAAATGCACTGGTATTTGCTAAAATATGACCTTGAACATATCCCACCTGAATTTAGAGATCATGTGAAGAACAGATTTGATGCATTAGACACTAAAGACTGAAGACCAGAAGTGTTGTGGATGACATCAAGAACATCATAGAGAAGAAAGTAAAAGGTTATTAATAAGACAAGAAAGAAGGAAAAGACCAAAATTATGTCAAAAGAGACTCTGAAACTTGCTGTCCAGCATAGAGATACTAAAGCAAATGGAAGAAATGAGGAGGTAAAAGAGCTCAGAAGACAAAGTCAAATATCATAATAAAATATGTAAAAATCCAAAAGAAAAGAACATGTTCAGCATTTGCCAAGCTGTGGGAACTGAAGAAAAAGTTCAAGCCTCAACTTGCAATATTGAAGGATTCTGTGAGCAAAATATTGAATGATTCAGAAAGCATCAAAAAGAAATGGAAGTAATACACAGAGTCACAGTACCCAAAGGTAATGGTCAATGTTCAACCATTTCAAGAGGTAGTATATGATCAAGAGCCAATAATCCTGAAGGAGGAATTTCAAGGTGCATTGATGGCATTGGCAAAGAACAATGTGCCAAGAATTGATGGAATATTGGTTGGTATGTTTCAGCAAACTGATGCAACACTGAAGACACTCATACACCTATGCCAAGAAATTTAGAAGACAACTACCTGGCCAACTGACTGGGAGAGATCCATATTTGTATCCTTTCCAAAGATAGGTGACCCAACAGAATATGGTAATAATTGGACAATATCATTAATATTGTATGCAATTAAAATTTTGCTAAAGATCATACAAAAATGACTGCAACCTTACATTTACAGAGAACTTTGAGAGATTCAAGCCAGATTCAGACAAGGATGTGGAATGAAGGAAATCATTGCTGATGTCAGATGGATCTTGGCTGAAAGCAAAGAAAACCAGAAAGATGTTTACCTGTGCTTTATTGCCTATGCAAAGGCTTTCAATTGTGGGGAACATGACAAGCCATGGACAACATTGAGGAGAATGAGTATTCCAGAATCCTTCATTGTGCTCCTGAGAAAACTGTGCATAGACCATAGGCAGTTGTTTGAACATAGCAAGGGAATACTGAATGTTTCTAAACCAGGAAATGTATGTGCCAGTATTCTATTCTTTCACCATACTTATTTATTTATGCTTAGTAAATAATTCTAGGAGCTGTATTATATGAAAGAAAACATGGCATTAGGATTGGAGCAAGACTCATTAACAACCTGTGATATCCAGATGATATAACTTCACTTGCTGAAAATGAAGAGGACTTAAAATACTTATCAAAGACTGCAACTTTCAGTATGGGTTGCACCTCCATATAAAGTAATCAAAGGTCCTCACAAATGGACCAATAAATAACATCTATATCAATGGAGAAAGAATGAAGTTGTCAAAGATTTCATTTTGCTTGAATCAACAATCAACACTCATAGAAACAACAGTCAAGAAACTAAAGATGTATTGCATTAGGCAAATCTGCTACACAAGACCTTTCTAAAGTGTTGAAGAGCAAAGATGTCAGTTTGAGGACTAAAGTGCACCTGACCTAA
>NW_006408627.1:2012987-2029945 GCF_000296735.1 Chrysochloris asiatica
CTTGTAGTAGTGTTTTGTAGTTTTCTTTGTATAAGTCCTTTATTTCTCTGGTTACATTTATTCCTAGATATTTCATACTTTGGGTGGCTATTGTAAATGGTATTGCTTTCCTAATGTCCTTTTCAATGCTGTTGTTTTTGGTGTAGAGAAATCCAACTGATACATGGCCAGATTTTTAAATCTGGTAAGGGTAGGAACAAATAGGAAATGTCCTAGATAATTGTTAAAAGTGTGAATCAATACAATTCTTTAGCAAATATTTTATAGAATCCAAACCATTTAAAATATTTATACAAAACCAAATTCAATGTCATTGTGTAAACTTAAACCCAGAGTGACACTATATAGGTTTTTTGATACTGTAAGTCTTTATGCACAGAGATAGCCTTATCCTTCTCCTGTAGAGCAGCCACCAGTGGTTTGATCTGCTGACCTTGTGGTTAGCAAGGTTTTCCACACTATGGAAAGTCTTATGCATATGATTAAGAAGACATTGGCAGGCAAGTTTATCATTGCATTTTTTTTTTTTTGTAACAACAATAAAATTGAAACACTGTAAATTTCAATTCACTCATTTACTATATGAGATATTTTTAGTACAGTAAAAATCAAGCAAAAACTGATCAACTACACAATTACGTTCTAATAGCTTTGACAGTCCATGAATCAAGAACTCAAATACTAAAAATACTATATATTTTTTTATTTCCCAACCTTCTTGTAAGCTGAATAGCATCACATTTTCTTTCCATAATCCAAATAAGAAATTACAAGGGCTTTATACCTCTGAAATAATTTTAAGTTATTTTAAATTATTTTGGGACATTTTAGTCCTATGATAAGATGTCTAACTACCAGATAGTAATGTCATTAAGATGTGATGATACTCAATGGGAAAAGTAAGAAGAAATATGCAATTCTAATTTGTTGTTTAAGTTAACTTACTATCAGAAGAGGCACACTGGCACTTGAGTGAACACTGTCAGCCTAGAACTTATTAAATGATGAGTCTGTAGGTAAAGAGAAGTTGGTTGTTAAACTTCTTCAAGAACATCAAATTTGATATCAAATAAACCTGGTTTTCATTTAAGAAATTGCCTCACTGTATTCTCTGTCAAATCACACAACTTACCTGAGCTCCATTTTCTTCTATGTAATGAATAATGCGTACCTCATCAGAACACTGCTACAAGCTTTGACAGAACCATTGATTGAATGTAATGGTTGAGAAATTTAGTAATACAATTGATATCACTTAGCAGTACACCTGAAAAGTGTTGATTTGCAAATATCTCTATCTCTATCTGTATCTATATATGGATCCCTGGTGGCTCAGTTGATTAATAATTGGGTTGATGACTGAAAGGTCTGCAGTTCATACTCACCAACTGCTTGGCAGGAGAAAGATGAGACAGTCTACTCCCACAAAGATTTAAAGCCTCCAAAGTCCTATAAAGCAGTTCTGTGTCGTACAGTGTGCTATGAGTGAGAATCAACTTGAGAACATCTTATGTACAAAAGAATACATCATGAGGTTTGTTTCCTTGGCTCTGAGGCAATAGTTTTGGGGAACATCCCCAACAATTCACCTAATATTATGTCTTTGAACTTTTGTTCTCCCTCTTATCTGTTATCCAATGTGCATCCACAGATCTCTATTAAGCTGGTGTTGCAGAGAAAAAAGAGTGAGAAATTGTAGAAGGAAAAAGATTTCATGTCAGATAATCTTAATGAGTAACTACCTCCTCTGCCATGAGACTAGAATGCTGGCAGACAGGCAATACTGATTGTTTTGGTCCAGACCAATTGAGTGGAGCTGGGAATTGTGCAGCAGAATTTCAAATTCTCAAAAGAATCACATTTTCTGAGGCTTTGTGAACTCCTAAAATAATTGCCCTGTGACAATTTTTAAACTTTAAATCTTAAACCAAAACTATACCGTGATACCTAAAATGAGGCTACAACTGGCCTAGTGAAGGAAGCTTCCTGTGGAGCCTCTGCATTACATAAGACCATATGTGGAATCCTGAAACCCATCCAGAATCTTCTGAGGTGGAAAATTTCCACTTGAAAGCACAAGAAGACCAGCCTGGAGTGGCTAGAAGAACAGAAGATACTTCTTGAATGAAAGAAAGACTGACCAGAAAAATACAAAACAATAACTGACTACTACAAGAACAAGCAAGTTGCTTGCCCAGAAGACAATCAAGGCAAGTGATTGGGTCCCCTTAGGGCAAACCCCCTTCCAAGACTAAACTCAATGGAAATACACAAGTAGACATGCGCTCTGACTGGTGACCACATTGGTCACCTATAATGGGAAAGTAAGAGAAAAACAGCAATGAAGCGGCCAGCTAAATCCTACCACGTTCAATAGATTCCTGTGAACCTGGGTGGAGACTTAATTGACCAGAAGTATGGCAAGACCTGGGAACTCCTGGGCCCAGAGTCAGTGACATATACACAGAGGACTAGAGTAGAGAGTGAAGCATCCAGCTGATAAGAAGAGAGGGCATATGCACAAGAACACCCACACTTGCAGATAATACCCACTTGACCTGGCTTCAATGTCTGGATGATCAGAGCTCAACTAGAAGAAGAAAGAAGAGGAAAAACAGAGTAATCTGATACAATTTAATGAACTTGTCTTATATCTATGGATGCAGTAGCTCAAAAGAGGGAACAAATCTTTACAGCGAGGATCATTCCCACCACCTGGATACCCAGAGTAGAAGGGATGGGCAACTTGGACATTGGCTACCTAAAATGGAGGGGCTACAAAGGCAAGAAATGACTGGATTACAAGCTTTCAAGAGGGAGCCTAAATCTAGAGGGCACAAAGGAAGGTAGAATCTCCACTGAGTAGTATCCAATCTGCCTGTGCGTGGCTGATGAAAGGAGATGAGGATAGCACTCATGTGGCACAATAGTGAATAATTGCTATCATGACTGACTTTCAGGGCTGGAAATATAAAGGTAGAAATTTTCTAGCTAAAGGAGGGGAGTGGTTGATTTTGCAGTCCAGGAGTGGAGGTCCCTGTGACCATCAAGGGAGAATAGTGGAGTGTGGAACCCTACCTAGAGAAACAGTGACTCCAGAGATGGACTCAGAGATGATGATGTGGAGAGATGGAGTGGCTGGGGACTTTAGACTCAGAGAGGGAGAAGGGCTGTGTGCTTATGGCTGGGGGCAGACTTGCAGGGTATACCCTTTGGTTGGTTCATGATGCATGGAGGAGATTTTAACCATGGCAGTGAAACGATATACAATAGGATGAATGTAAAACTAATGTTCTCCCATGTAAACTATCACATAATTCACAATAAAACATTAAAAAACAGCAACTATACCCTGAAATGTTCTTTGAAACAAAAATTCATGTAGCTTAGTATGTAAAGTATATCTGCCTTGAGTATTGTGTTCCTTTAAAGGAACACAATCTTTGTGAGATCAAATTGTCAAGAGCAACTAGAAAGGTTAGAAGAGATGCTTAGGGGACAGTGAGTTTAAATCAGTGGTGTTAGAACCATTTGGGAAAGTAAGGCAAGAATGATTGCACTTAATGAGTGTATTCAATGACACTGAGATGTGCATGTGAAAGTTTTTTAAATAGTGTATGTCTGTGTATATTTTCACCCAAATAAAGCAAATAAAATCTTAAAAAGTTTGTTTTTCATTCACATTCATTAAAATGGTGAATTTTGGGAAATAGGGATTGATAATCCCAAACCTGATTAAACCATACATTTAGATAGCAATTGAACATATTCAAGATAGATTAAGGTAACATCCTGCATCCTATTAACCTGTTTTCTCCACTTTCAACTTTTACATCACTGATGTGATGGCTCTGTTTAGGGTATTGGCAGTGAAAAGAAGTGCAGTTCTGTGCCATTGCTCAAGCTTTCCATCCAAACAACTCTTCCCTCATCCTGTTTTCCTTAAAACTTTGACCTAATTTCTTTCACATGCTGACTCTTAAAAGTCAGCTAAAAATATCATAAAGTCTGCTAAAGTTCAGAATTTAAGACACCATTCATTAAATCCCTGTGCTCTTGAGTCATCATTTCTTTAAATGCATGACCTAAATATGTTCTTTTCTCTCTTCTATTGATAATTTTACATTAAGCCATCATTAGAGAGCAACATCTGGGCTGCTTTTCAAATCACACTAGTTGAACTCATTTCATTTTTTCCCCTTTGCTATAAAGTCTCTTAGTTCACATTATGGATTTTCGATTAGCTATAATAATAAAGAACAGTATGACGTGTCCTAACCGGCTTCTTTCAAAGCAAATCTTTTAGTTCAATGATAAGGTGGTTTCTGATAGCTAACAAAGATGCATTTACTCCAGAAATTGAATGTATTTGCTGGTTTATGTTTCCGAAAGCTTAGCCCTTGGGCCTTTCTTTCTACCTTGAAGCATTTGTTTCTGGAGAAGTTTAGAGAAGCAGAAGGTAGGAGACAAGATTAGTATACCATTTGGAGATGCACCATTGGTTTCTTTCTCCTTCTTTTTGTTCAGCCCTCGTTTTACGCTGTTTCTACCAATAGACAAGCACCGAAGCTGAAGTCTTGGTTCAAGGAGTGAAAAGATCTAGAAAACTGTATCTACTAACAGAAACCATGAACATAGAAATGGTTCCCTTGCCAGCTTAGAAAAACTAACATGAAGATTTTAAAAAATTGGCCTTTGCAAAATTCAAAGGAAGCAATTTGGGTTGCCCAAGGTTCCCAGTCTCCCTGTATTAATGTTTCTTTGTTTGTTTTTAATCTCCTCTATATACCTTCCATCTTTCTTCATTTCAGAGACAGCATTTTCTAGCTCTTGGATAAATATCTACTATCATTCATTCACAGGTTTGTATAACATAAGTTAATATAACATCATTTTTAGGAATATCTGTATTTTGAACTTTAGTCTTAATTGAGGAATAAGGGATTTGTTTTCAATATTAAAAACCATTTAACTATTGATGTTCTTAATAAAAATGAACTGAAACTTGATAGAAGGGGATCTCCTTGCAGATCCAAAAATCTGTTTGTCCTAAGGTGGGCAGGGTGACAGTAAAAAGTTTCTTATATTAAATATTGGAGCTTAAGGTTAAATCATCAGGACAGGTTATTATTTTTCCTTCTCTCATTGATCACGTTGTTGTTAACTCTAATCTTGGTTAACTTAACAAATGGGGACTTTGCTAGGGCACTAATGAAAGAATGAGCTGAATTCCACCCATATTCAGGATCTGGGTAGATTTCCTTCCTAGTTTTAATGCACCATATTATGTGACACCATGGCATTTCTTCTCCTTCTAAAGCACCCCTTAACTTGTGTGGCATCCATTATTGTGATTGCTGACTTTGTCTCCTTTTCTATTTTTCTGGCCTGCGCACCTGCCTGTAATAGCATTAACTTATTCTTCTGATATTTCATTTCCCTGGGTTCAAGAACTGAAATGTATAGAAACCTTTAAACCTCAACAACTTTCTGAGACAGTTAGATGGCAATGAAATTATAAAGGTCAAAGAAAATTGTGTACTTTAAGGAGACAACACTCTTCATAGAAATGCTATATTTTCACTACAATCTGTGTCATAAGGAAATATTGCAGCCTACAGAGAATGACTAAAGTGAATATAAAAAAAAAAGACATGAAAGGAAGCTTAGATTTTCCAGTCAAACCTCATGTTGCAACTGCAGACCCTGAGGCTCAGAAGGGGCAATAACAGAGATATTCAGGGACTGGATTAGAACTTGAATGGAGCACTCCTAACTCAGTTCACTACTGTGTCCACCATATTGTGCTGGTTCTTTAAAGTATGTATTTTTTAATAATAAAGGGTCCTGGTATGGTGCTGTAATATCAGCACTGAACTGCAAGCCACAAGTTTGCTGGTTTAAATCCACCAGCCACTCCTTACAAACCCTATATCAAATTGGTGAATTTTGGACAATTAGGGTCATTATGTGTCAGAACTAATTCAACAACACTTAAGAACAACAGCAATGATGAACAGTTGAGGGCAGTTATGGTTAAGTAGTAGAAATCTCACCTTTTAAATTGGCTTGAGCTCAATTTCTGACTAATGATCTGCATGCACACTTTGCACCTGTCAGTGGAGGTTTGTCTGTTGCTGTGATGTTGAACAGGTTTCAGCAGGAATTCCAGACTAAGATGGACTAGTGATTCTACTTCCAAAGGCCTGGATTCTAGTTCCAAAATTTAGTCAATAAAAATCCTATGAATCACAACAATCGTGTTTGCCAGGGACGGTGCAGGACCGGGAAGTGTTTAGTTCCATTGTGCATGGGCTTTGATGAGTCAGGCCAACTCAAGGCAGTTAATAATGAATGATGAAAGAAAATGTGGAAAACAGAAATAACTATCAGGTGTGGTACTATAGGATAAGTACTGGCCTACTAACTGTAAGGTCAGAAGTTCAAATCTACTGGATGCTTCTTGAAAACCCTATACAGGGTCTTTATGAGTAGGAACTGACACATCATCACTTAGGCACTTAGCAACAATAACAGTGACAGACACAAACAAACAAACAAACAAACAAACAAAAAAACATATTTTTTTCATTGCCTATTTAAAATCAAAGCCTTAAATTAGAACAATGTATCCAAAAATAAAAGGATCATCCAATCCTAAAAGCCAAACCATGGTATGGTGTGGAGAAGTTGTTTTATTTTTTCCTTCTCTTCCACAACTATATCCACCCAGTTCCCAGGTTCTCTAATTACTTACTATGTAACATCTCTAGCTGCCATACTTTTTTTTCCATATGTACTTCTTTTCTTATAGCTCACACACTTATCACCTTATGCCTGGAAGTGTTTAGTAAAATTTATGGGGTTTTGTGTGTGGTTTGTTTTGCTATTAATTTTGGTTAGAGTCTCCCTCTATCTCTTTAATTCTATGATGGAAAGAATCACTAAGTTAATCTTCCTGAAATATCACTTTGAATATCTTGATATCATCAATGGAATCTCTGTTACTGGTTTGGACATTTGTGGTTCTACAATGTTGAAGCATTGGTCCCTTCTTTGCCTTTTCTTCCATTCAGTCTTCTTTTTAAGGGTGGGGCAAAGAGGGCTATGCTTGTTCTTGTTGTCAGATGCCATTGATTCACTTCCAAATCAAAGTGGCCTTATGTATAACAGAACAAAATGTTGTCCAGTCCTGCAACATTCTCACAACCATTGCTATGTTTGAACTTATTGTTTCATCTAATGTGCTGGTGGTCTTACTCTTTTGTGTTGACCCTCTACTTTACCAAACATGGTGTTCTTCTCCAGAGATAGGTGTTCTTCTCCAGAGATAGTTTTTTTTTTTTTTTTTTTTTAATAACATGTCCAAAATAACTGAGACAATGTCTCACCATCCTCACTTTTAAAAAGTACTCTGACTGTACTTTTTTTCAAGACAGATTTGTTTGTTCTTCTGTCAGTCCATGGTATATTCAATATTCTTCACCAGCACCATGATTCCAAGGCATGAATTTGTTATTGGTCTTCCTTAACTATTGTTCAACTTCTGCCATGAATATGAAGCAATTAAATACACAAGGTCTTGGGTCAGGAGCTCCTTAGTCCTCAAAGTGACAACTTTGCTGTTTAACACTTCAAAGAGGTTTTGCAGTAGATTTATTTGACCAATGAAATATACTGTTTTATTTCTTTACTGCTGCTCCATGGGCATTGATTGTGCATTCAAGTAAAAAGAAATCCTTAATAACTTTAAATTTTTCTTCCTATGTTTACCCAGCCTAAACAGTTTAGTTATAGGGCACAGTGATTTGGGGAATTGCCTGATATAAAAGAATAGCTAGACGTGTTAACCATCAATACTCATGGAAGCATCAATCAAGAAATTAAATGATGCATTGTATTAGGCAAATCTGCTACACAAGATCTCTTTAAAGTGTTCAAGAGCAAAGAGGTCAGTTTGAGGACTAAGGTGTGCTTTACGCAAGCCATAGTATTTTCGATAACATCATATGCATATGAAAGTTGGACAGTAAATAATAAATAAAACAAGTCCACAAGAGCCAAAACATGATCTTGAATATTTCTCACCTGAATTTAGAGATCATTTCAAGAAGAGATTTGATGCATAGACACTACTGACCAACAACCAGTAGAGTTGTGGACTAACATCAAGAATATCATACAGAAAGAAAGAAAAAGGCCATTAGAAAGAAGGGAAAGAAAGAAAGAAGAACTTCCAGTTTGATGGATGGATAAACAGAGAGGCCAAGCATAGTCTGGGCAGTGAAGCCATGGAAAACTGGGTGAAACAGATTGCTGGGACAGTCCCAGAACGCTGAAATGCATATAAAGTAAGAGGGCAATGTTTTGAGGGTTTACTGACTGAGAGGTGTGAAGTAAAGACATTAAAGTGAGTGACTTCTGAACCAGGAAGGCTGGCAGTCTCAGTCATTGCAGAAAACTGAGGGCTGGGACAGCAATGAGTTCATTCCTAATACACAAACCACCCCGAAATTTATGGAAATAGAGGTGGGAAGGTCTATTTTCTTCTTTTTGTCATTCCTTGAGTTGTTTTTGGCCCTCACCCCTGTATCTCACTGTTGGTGGAAGGGCACCCCCAGAGAAGGTTCAGAATTGAATCTTCAAAACCCACAAAGTTTCTGGCACATGGAACAACTAGCATTGACACCCTGAGTGGTCCAGGGGGAGGATTTCCCCAGGGCATAAACAGGAAACATTTGGAAGTCTCAGTTGGCTTTGTAGGCTAATGCTTGCGTGGTCTTATGACATTTGACTTTTGGACTTAATTGTGAATGTTGCTCTCTTCCTCATTTTGTGGGAGGTTTTATTCAAGCATCACATAACAAGAGACAATAACTCTGGCCATGCAGCCAAGCTACACTTGCACCCTGCAAAACACCAACAAAAGGACAAAAGCAATTACCAGCTTCTATGTATCAGAAATATTACAACAAAATGTGAAAAGATCTGGAGTCAGAAAACCAAAAAGGAAGAACACGCTCAGCATTTCTCAAGCTAGGGGAACCGAAGAAAAAATTCAAGTCTCAACTTTCATTATTGAAGGATTCGCTGGTAGTGTAGTGGTTACAAATCGGGCTGTAAAACTCAAGGTTAGCAGTTCAAAACTACCAGCTGTTCCGCAGGAGAAAGATGAGGCTCTCTACTCCCGTAAAGATTAACAACCTTGGAAACCCTATATAGGGTCTTTATCAGTCGGAACCGACTTCATGGCACATAACCATCAACCACCCACCATCTGGGCAAATTACTGAATGATGCAAAAAGCATCAAAAGAAGATGTAAGGAATACACAGAGTCACTGTACCAAAAGGAAATAGTCGATGTTCAACAGTTTCAAGAGGTAGCATGTGATCCACAGCCAATGATACTGAAGGAGGAAGTCCAGGGTACATTGAAGAAATTGGCAAAGAAAAAGGCACCCGGAAATGATGGAATAAAAATTGAAATCTTTCAAGAAAGTGAGGTGACACAGGAGGCACTCACTCATCTGTACCAAGAAATTTAGAAGACATCTGGCCGACTGATTGGAAGAGATATGTATCTGTGCCCATTCCAAAGAGAGGTGACCCAATGGAATATGGAAATCACCGAATAATATCTTTGATATCCCATGAGAGTAGTTTTACTAAAAGTAATACAGAAATGGCTGAAAGCATACATTGACAGAAGAGGATGTGGAATGAGGGATATCATTGCTGATTTCTGATGGATCTTGGCTGAAAGAGAGAATATCAGAAAGATGTTTGCCTGTGCTTTATTGACTATGCAAAGGCTTTCAATTGTGTGAATCATGACAAGCTATGGACAACATTGTGAAGTATTAGTATTCTGGAACACTTAATTCTGCTCATGAGAACCTGTATATAGACCAAGAGGCAGTTGTTAGAACAGAACAAGAGAACACAGAATGGTTTAAAATTAGGAAAGATGTATATCAAGGTTGTATTCTTTCACCATACTTATTCAACCTGTATCCTGAGCAAATAATCTGAGAAGCTGTGTTCTATGAATAAAAACGTGGCATCAGAATTGGAGGAAAACTCGTTAACAACTTGCAATATACAGCTGTTATAACCTTGATTGCTAAAAGTGAAGACGACTTAAAATATTTACTGATGAAAATCAAAGAGCATAACCTTGGGTATGAATTGCATCTCAATGTAAGAAAAACAAAAATACTTACCACTGGACCAATAAATGACATTTTTATCAGTGGAGAACAGATTGAAGTTGTCAAGGACTTCATTCTTCTTGTATCAATTATCAACACTCATGGAAGCAGCAGTCAAGAAATGAAATGATGTATTGCATTAGGAAAATCTGCTGCAAAAGACCTTTTTTAAAGTGTTGAAGAGCAAAGATCTCAGCTTGAGGACTAAGGTTCATCTGACCCAAGCCATGGTATTTTCAGTAACCTTATATGCATATGAAAGCCGGACCATGAATAACGAAAATGGTAGGAGAATTGCTGCTTTTGAGTTATGGTGTTGTAGGAGAATATTGAAGGTGCCATGGGTTGCACAAAGAACCAACAAATCTGTGTTGGAAGAAGTGCAGTCAGAGTGCTTCTTGGAGTCCAGGAAGGACAAACTTTGTCTCTCATACTTCAGACATATTGTCAAGAGGGACCAGTCACTGGAGAAGGATACCTTATTTGGTAAGGTGGAGGATCAGAGAAAAAGAGAAAGACCCCCAGTGAGATGGACTGACAAAGTGACAGCATCAGTGGTCACAAACATGGCAACAATTGTGAAGCTGGCCCAGGATAGGGCAGTGTTTCATTCTGTTGTGCATAGGACCACTATGAGTCGGTACCAACTTGATGGCACCTAATAACAACAACAATGTATCAGAACAGAATGTACAGCCAACACCTGCTAAAAACACTCTAAAGAAAGCCACAGGAACAGTGAAAAGAGAAGCCCATCTCCTGATCAAACCCAGCAGGAGATATTCTGTAGTGTGCTTTAGAATACACTATTGTGTATTTCTCTAATTACCACAAATACAAGAACACCACATTGCCTAAAAAGCAGCAGATAATTTCTGCTCATGCACAGACACAATACAGATTAACTCAAAGAGACAAATGACAAATGGCCAAGAAGAGGATTGGTATTAGAAGGTTAAGATGCTCTAGAATTGGCTGAAGTGGAATTTAGGAGAATGATAATGAGGTGCATCCAAATGTCTCACAGAAAAGCCAAGGAAAATAAGGAAGCAGTTGGAAAAGCAGTACAGGAACAGGAAACCAAAACTAAAACGGCATTCAAAACAATAAAGAGCCTGCAAAAAGAGGTCCAGATGATTAATGCCAAAATATCAGAAATGGACAGCACACTAAAAAGGCAAAGGAGTAGAATTTAAGAGATGGATGCTAGAATCTGTGAGCCTGAAAACAAATCTCTCAATAGTGCTAAGATAGAAGACTAAGCAGGAAAAAAAAAAAAAAAATCTGAAGAAAGCCTAAGATTTATGTGGGACAACATAAAGATGAATAATCTGAGGCTGATTGGAATTCCAGAACAAGGGGCGAACTAAACTATAGAAGAGATAGTTGAAGAGCCACTGGAAGAGCTCCTCTAACATCTTGAAGGATGATAAGCATCCAAGAAGTGGAATGAACCCAGGAAGGATAAATCCCAATCCAAAATCACCAAGACATATAATCAGACTTTCCAGAATCAGAGACAAGAAAAGAATCCTAAAAATAGCTAGGGAATAAATAATTGTTCCATACAAAGGAAAGCAAATAAGATTAAATTCTGATTACTTAGCAGAAACCATGCAGGTAAGAAGACATTGGGAAGATATATACAAAACTCTAAAAGAAAAACACTGCCAACCAAGAATTATATACCCAGAAAAGCTCTCATCCAAATATGATGGCAAAATCAAAACATTCCAGGATAAACAGAAATTAAGGGATTTTCTAAAGGCCAAACCAGCACTTCAAAACATACTAAAGAGAGTTTTTTGGGCTGAGAATCAACAAGACCAGACAACAATAAGAGATTGACATATATAGCAAAACCTCACAGCCATCAGTCCAGAGATGTAAGAGTTCAGGGCAGAACAAATTCATAAAATTGAAATTAGAGGCATGGGGAAGTTAGCCCAGAAACAAGACTGTCACAAAGAGAAAGAAGTAACTTCCAGCTGGTAAGGAGGTCAGGTAGATTATAGAATGTAACAATCTGTCATAAAAAGTTGAAGAACTCAATAAAATATGCCTGAAAGAAACTGGAAACATATCCACATCAAATAAAGAAAAAAAAAAAAAATCCAAAATGAATATGAAATATAAATATTCTGAACAAATTGACAAGAAAAACATGCAAAAAATGAAATCAACATAGGAAGGCATACGGACCAAAAAACTAACAAACAACATGTGAGTAATTAATCCATAGTTCCGCTGGAGAAAGATGAGGCTTTCTGCTCCCGTAAAGATTTACAGCCTCGGAAACCTGTGTAGTGTCACTATGAGTCGGAAGCGACTCCACGGCACACAACAACAACAACAACATTGACAATTACACTAAATATCAATGGATTAAATACACCAGTCAAGAGCAGAGAGTGACAGAATGGATAAGAAAGCAAAATCCTACAATGTGTTGTCTCTAAGAGACTCATCTAATACACAAAGACAAAGACAGATTAATTTTTTTTTTAATTAAAGGATGGAAAAAATATATACCAAACTAATTGCAATAAAAAACAAGCAGAAGTGGCAATATTATTCTCAGACAAAATAAACTTTAAAGCAAAGACCAGCATAAGAGACAAAGAAGGTCATTATTTCATGGCTAAAGAGTCAATTGAACAAGAGCACTTAATCATAAAAAATATCTATGCTCCTCATGAAAGAGTCCAAATTACATAATGCAAACTCTACTAGAATTTAAGAAAGAAAGAGATAGACACCTCTACAATAATAATGGGAGACTTTAATACACCACTTGCATAAAAGGATAGAACAATCAGAAGGAAGTTCAGCAAAGACACAGAAGAACTGAACAACACACTCAACTAACTTGTCCTCATAGATCTGTACAGCGCATTCAACCGAACAGCAGCACAATACACATTCTTTTCCAGTGCACATGAATCATTCTCCAGAATAGATCATGTGTTAGGCCACAAAGCAAATCTCCATAAATTAAAAAACATCAAAATATTACACAACATCTTTTCAGACCACAGTGCTAAAAAATTAGAAATCAATAATAGAAAGATCAAGGAAACAAAATCCTTGATTTTGTACATGGAAACTGAATAACACCCTGCTTAAATGCTACTGAGTCTTAGAAAAAATTAAAATTAAAATTAAAAATTCCTCAGCAACAGCAGTGCTGAGAGTACAATTTATTGTAATGAAAGCACACATACAAAGAAAAGAAAGAACCTAAATCAGCACACAAATCCAACATCTCCAACAATTAGAAAAAGAGCAGCAAAGTAAAGCTGCAGCCACCAGAAGAAAATAAATATTAAAGATTAGAGCAGATGTAAATGAGATAGGAAACAAAAACAATAGAGAAAATCAACAAGACAAGAAGCTAGTTCTATGAAAAGATAAATAAAATCGACAAACCTCTGAAAATCCAAACAAAAGAAAAAAAGGAGAAGACACAAATAACACGCATAAGAAATCACATTACAACAGAACCAATGGAAATAAAAAAGACAATAACAGAGTACTATGAAGAACTGAACTCCAACAAATTTGAAAATCTGGAGGAAATGGATGCATTTTAAAAAAACATGACCTGCCTAAACTTACACAGAGGGAAGTAGAAAACTTGAACAGACCTATAAAAAGGAAGAAATAGATCAGGTCATCAAAAAACTTCCATCCAAAAAACATCCTGGTCCAGATGGCTTCAATGGAGAATTTTACCAAACATTTAGAGAAGAGCTGACACCTATTCTACTCAAACTATTCTAGAATATAGAAGAAAATGGTAAACTTCCTAATACATTTTACAAAGCAAGCATAATCCTCGTATCAAAACCAGGGAAGGACATCACTGAAAAAGAAAATTATAGACTAATATCCCTCATGAACATAGATTAAAAAATTCTCAACAAAATCCTAGTCAATAGAATTCAGCAACACATCAAAAACAAACAAACAAAAAAACCCATCATGACCAAGTGGGATTCATACCAGGGATGCAACGATGGTTCAATATTAGAAAAAACAATCAATGCAATTCATCACATAAATAAAAAAAAAGGACAAAAGCCAAATGATTATATCATTGATGCAGAAAAGGCATTTGACAAAATCCAGCACCCATTACTGATAAAAACACTAAACAAAGCAAGAATTGAAGGAAAATTCTTCAATATAATTAAGAGCATATATACAAAACCAATGGTCAACATACTCTCCATGGGGAGAAACTGAAAGCATTCCCTTGCAAGCAGGAATCAGACAAAGATGAACATTATTGCCACTCTTATTCAACACTGTGCTGGAAGTCTTAGCCAGAGATATAAGACAAGAAAGGGAGATTAAAGGTATCCAAATTGGAAAAAAAGTAAAACTATCTCTATTTGCAGATGATATCTATATACTATGCATAAAAAATTCCAAAGACTCTGCAAAAAAAATTACTAGAAATCTTTGGAAAAGTCAGCAAAGTGGCAGTGTACAAGATCAATATACAAAAATCAGTTGGATTCATATATAAAATAAAGAAACTTTTCAAAAGTAAATAAGGAAAACAATACCATTTAGGATACCCACCAAAGGAATAAACCTAGCCAGATAAACAAAAGACCTGTATAAAGAAAACTACAAAACACTATAAAAAACAACAACAAACAAAATAGATTTACAAAAATGGAAGAATGTATCATGCTCATGGATAGGAAGATTTAAAATTGTGAAAATGTCGATACTACCCAACGCAGTTTATAGGTATAACACAATCCCAATCCAGATTCCAACAACATTCTTTGAAGAGAGGGTTAAAGATCACGAACTTTATTTGGAAGGGAAAGAGAACTCAGATAATCAAAGCACTGCTTAAGAAACAGAACAAAGTGGGAGGTCTCCGGCTTCCAGACTTCAAGAATTACTACAGGGCCACAGTGGTCAAAACAGCCTAGTACAATGAAAGACACATAGATCAATGCAACAGAACTGAGAACTCAGAAGTAAATACATCCACATACAGTCAACTGAGCTTTGACAAAGTGCCAAAATACATTAGATGGGGAAGAGATAGTCTCTTCAACAAATGATGCTAACAAAACTGGAAATCGATTTTCAAAAGAATGAAACAAGATCTATAATTCACACTCTATATGAAAACTACCTCAACATGGATTAAATATCTAATTGTAAATACCAGAACTACAAAGTTTATCAATGAAAAATAGGAACAAACTTAAGGAAAACATAGACTATTAAACTGGCAAAAAAGCACATAAATGAGAGAGAACAAATTAGATGGCTGGGACATAGTAAAAATCAGAAATTTATGTACATCAAAGGAATTCACCAAAAGAGTAAAAAGAAAACCCATAGACTGGGAAAAAACATTTGCAATGACACATGAGACAAGGGACTAATCTCTAAAAATTATAGGAAACTACAACATAACTACAATAAATAGACACTTAACCAAATTTAAAAAATGGGCATAGGACATGAATAGACACTTCACCAAGAAAGACATTCTGGAAGCAAACAAAGATATGAAGAAATGTACAAGATCATTAGCCATTGTTGTTGTTGTTGTTAGGTGCCATCGAGTCAGTACCGACCCATAACAATCTTATGCACAGCAGAATGAAACACTGCCTGATCCTGGGCCAACCTCACTATTGTTGCCTTACTTCAGTGTATTGATGCTAGCACTTTGCCAATCCATTTCTCTGGAGTCTTCCTCTTTTTTTCTGACCCTCCACCTTACCAAACATTATATCCTTTGTTATCCTTATCCAGCAGTTGTTCCCTCCTGACAACACGTCCGAAGTATGAGAGACAAAGTTTGGCCATCCTGGTCTCCAAGGAATACTCTGGCTGCACTTCTTCCAACACAGAGCTGTTTGTTCTTTTGGCAGCCCATGGCACTTTCAATATTCTCCTCCATTACCATAACTCAAAAGCATCAATTCTTCTATGGTTTTCCTTATTTACTATCCACTTTCACATGCATATGAGGTTATTGAAAATATCATTAGTCATTGTTGTTGTTGTTAAGTGCTGTCAAGTCAATTCCGACCCATAGGGTTTCCAAGGAGTAGCTGGTGAGCTTGAATCACTGATCTTGCAGTTCAAACAGCTTTACAGCCTGGTGCATTAACCCACAGAGCCACACCAGGACTGCAAATCAAAACAACAATGAGGTATCATCTCAAACCAGTGGTGACAACGAGGTTCAAAAAAGCAGCAGACAACAAATGTTGGCGAGGGTATGGAGAGACTGGGACCCTTCTACATTGCTGATGGCACTGAAAATTGGTTCAACCATTCTGAAAATGGGATGACACTTCCTCAGAAAGCTGGAAATAGAAATACCTTATGATCCAGCAATTCCTCTACTTGGTTTATATTCACAAGAAATACAAGACAGAATGTGAGTAGATATACACACCATGTTGATCGCAGCACTATTCACAGTAGCAAAAATCAGGATACTAGTCAAATGTCCATCAGTGGAAGAATGCATAAACAAACACTGGTACATACACACAATGGAATACTATGCTACCTTGAAGAATAATGATGAAGTTACAAAACACCGCATAACATGAATAATCCTTGAGGACTGCCGGGGTCTGACCCCGACATAGTTGTCACGCGTGTTTGGTTCACGAGGAGGGGAGATCCAGCGGCGATAGGGATAGCGAAAGAATACACAGACAAACAGAAGAAGGGAGACAATGAGGCA
>NW_006408627.1:2030589-2032544 GCF_000296735.1 Chrysochloris asiatica
TTATCTGTGGATTTTCAAAGGCTCCAGTGTATTAATTTAATATATATACCTGAATATTAAGATGAAAGCAATTTTCCATTAACTGCCAGTGGCCTCATTTGTTACACTCAGCCCTAGAGGGCCTCGAACCTCTGACTAGTCTTACATGGTCTGCAACAGAGGACATAATGCTGAATGAAATTGTTGTTGCTGTAAGTGTCATTGAGTCAGTTCCGGCCCATAGCATCCCTGTATAGGGTTTCCGAGGAGCAGCTGATGAGCTTGAACCACCAACCTTGAAGTTCAAATGGCTTTGAGGTCTGGCACATTAATCCACAGTACCACACCAGGAGATAATGTATAAATCCATTATTGTAAAAACTTAAGAAAAGATTTCCATTAAAAAAACAAACAAAAAGTTCTTTGAGGGTTACCAGGGGCAGGAGGGAGGGACAATAACTCACAAGTAAGGGGATAGACACATGTTAACTCTGGGTACAGGGAGGACAATAAATAGGAGAGGGAAGGCAATACACAATAAGTGGTGAGAGGGTAGAGGGGAAGGAAGATAGGGAAAGTCTCTGGGAGGTTTACATGGGCTAAATGGAAAAGAGGTTGACTGTGATGTTTGTGCCCTGGGAAGAGCAAGGATCTATGATATAGAGATCAAGACACAGGCTAAAGGGGTATATAATGTTAAAAAATTTTGACTGTTCACAAATATTGCATAAGACCATTATTGTAAAAGCTTAAGAATAGATGTTCATACTAATGGGGGGAAAATTCACTGGTGATTACCATAGATGTGAGAGAGGAGACATTAAAGCACAGGTAGGAAATAGCACCACCACTCATCTGTCAGTTTGTCATAGTGTGGTGGCTTGTGAGTTGCTGTGATTCTGAAAGCTTGCCACCTGTATTTTAAATACCAGCAGGGTGATCCATGGTGGACAGGTTTCAGATGAGCTTCCAGACAAAGACAGACTAGGAAGAAGGAATGACAAGCTACTTCCGAAAATTAGGAATAGCAGAGAAACACTGTTAGATACAGTGCCGGAAAATGAGTCCCTCAGGTTGGACGGCACTAAAAATGCAACTGGGCAAGTGCTGCCTCCTTAAATTAGAGTTGACTGTGATAATGAATTAAGTAAAGACCATGGGAGAAAAGCTCAAGGGACCTTCATTTGCTGATGGGGCAGAACTCAAAATGAAGAGAAAGAGCTGTAAACATCCATTGAAAATTTGAATATGGAATGTATGAAATATTAATCTGGGAAAATTGGAAGTTGTCAAAAATTAAATGGAACTCATAAACATCTATATTTTAGGCATTAGTGAGCTGAAATGGACTGGTAGTGGCCATTTTGATTCTGAGGACCACATGGTTTACTATGCCGGAAATAACAAATTGAAGAGGAATGGTGTTGCATTCATCATCAAAAAGAACATATCCAGATCAGTCATGAGGTACAACGCTGTCTGTGATAGAATAATATCCATGTGGCTACAGGGAAATCCAGTTAATACCACTATTATTCAAATTTACTCACCAACCACTAAGCCAGTAAGGATGAAATAGAAGAATTCTACCAACTTCTTCAACCTGAAATCAATCAAACATGCAATCAAGATGTATTGATCATTATTGGTGATTGAAATGCAAAGGTTGGGAGTAAAGAGGAAAGATCAGTATTTGGAAAATATGGCTTTGGTGATAGAAATGATGCTGGAGGTCGCATGAAAGAATTCTGCAAAATCAATTATTTGTTCATTTCAAGTATCTTCTTTAGACAGCATAAGAGATGACTATACACATGGACATCATCAGATGGAATACATAGAAATCAAATTGAATGCATCTGTGGAAAGAGACTATGGAAAAGTTCCATATCATCAGTCAAAAAAAGGCCAGGGGCAGACTGTGGAACAGACCATCAATTACTCATATGCAAATTCAAACTGAAGCTGAAGAAAAT
>NW_006408627.1:2033064-2036496 GCF_000296735.1 Chrysochloris asiatica
GGCAAATTATTGAATGATGCAGAAAGCATCAAGAGAAGATGGAAGGAATACACAGAGTCATTGTACCAAAAGGAAGTGGTTAATGTTCAACCATTTAAAGAGGTACCATATGATCAAGAGCCAATGATTCTTAGGGAGGAAGCACAAGGTGCACTGAAGGAATTGACAAAGAACAAGGCACCAGGAATTGATGCAATAAAAATTGAAATCTTTCAAGAAAGTAAAGTGGCACAGAAGGCAATCGCTCATCTCTGCAAAGAAATTTGGAAGAGAGCTACCTGGCATACTGATTAGAAGAGATCCATATTTGTGCCCATTCCAAAGAGAAGTGACCCAATGGAATGCAGAAATTATCGGACAAGCTCGTTGCTATCCCATGCAAGTAAAGTTTTGTGAAAGGTAATACAGAAACGGCTGCAAGCATACATTGACAGAACTTCCAGAGGTTCAAACCAGATTCAGAAGAAGCTGTGGAATGAGAGATATCATTGCTGATGTCTGATAGATCTTGGCTGAAAGCAAAGAATATCAGAAAGATGTTTACCTGTGCTTTATGTAAAGGCTTTCAATTGTGTTGATTATGACTAGCTATGGGCAACATTGTGAAGTATGAATATTCTGGAACACTTAATTGTGCTCATGAGCAATCTGTACCTGGAACAAGAAGCAGTTGTTAGAACAGATATGGAAACACTGAATGGTTTAAAATTAAGAAAGATGTGCGACAAGGTTGTATTCTTTCACCATACTTATTCAACCTGTATGCTGAGCAAATAATCTAAGAAGCAGGGTTCTATAAAGAAAAATGTGGCATCAGGATTGGAGGAAGACTCATTAACAACCTGCAATATGCAGATGATACAACCTTGCTTGCTGAAAGTGAAGAGGACATAAAACATTTACTGATGAAGATCAAAGAGTACAGCCTGCAGTATGGATTACATCTCAATGTCAAGAAAACAAAACTCCTCACCACTGAACCAATAAATAACATTCTTTTCCACGGAGTAAAAATTGAAGTTGTCAAGAACTTCATTCTTCTTGGCTCAACTATCCACACTCATGGAAGCAGCAGTCAAGAAATTAAATGACGTATTGCGTTTGGCAAATCTGTTGCATAAGACCTTTTTAAAGTGTTGAAGATCAAAGATGTCAACGTAAGGACTAAGGTGCGCATGGCCCAAGCCATAGTGTTTTCAATAACCTCAAATGCATGTGAAAGTGAACAGTAAATAAGGAAGGCCATAGAAGAATTGATGCTTTTGAGTCATGGTGTTGGAGGAGAATATTCAAAGTATCATGGGCTGCCAAAAGAACTAACAGATCTGTGCTGGAAGAAGTGCAGCCAGAGTGCTCCTTGGAGGCCAAGATGGCCAAACTTCGTCTCTCATAATTTGCCCATATTGTCATGAGGGACCAATCATTGGAGAAGGATATCATGTTTGGTAAGGTGGAAGGTCAGAGAAAAAGAGGAAGACCCCCCAGAGAGATGGATTGGCCAAGTGGCAGCATTGATGGACTCAAGCATGGCAACCAGTAGTGAGATCGGCCCCAGATCGGGCAGTGTTTCGTTCTGCTGTGCATAGGGTCACTATTAGTCTATACCATTTGATGGCACCTAACAACAACAAGGGAATAGCAACATTATAACTTGGGTGAGGGGGAGGGCAATATACCAGGAAGGGAAGGGCAATACACACAAAGTGGGATGGAGATGGAAAAACAAGGAGGATAGGGGAATACGTAGGAAAGTTTGCATGGACTAAATGGGACAGAGGTAAATAGGGATGTATACTGAACCTTGAAACAACAGGACTCTGACACAGGGACTGAAGCATAATTTGAATAGTCAAAAGAGAGGAAATAATGTTAAGGAGATAAATTGTATTATGGATATTAGTTTCCCCTGCCTACTATTGATAAATAGACACTTGAGTGTGATAGAAAAGGAATATCAGGAAACATGATTATAAAAAACTTGTAAGCCTATTTTTAGTTTATAACTGATTGGTTGGTTGGTTATGTGCCATGGAATCGGTTCCAACTCATAGCGACCCTGTACATAGTTTCTTATTCTGTAAATTTTTATGGAAGCAGAAAGCCTTTTCTATCTCCTGCAGAACATTTGGTAATTTTGAACTGCTGACCTTAAGGTTCACAGCCAACTCATAACCACTACACTACCAGAATTCCTTTTGTAACTGATTGAAATACCTAAAAAGAATTCTAGAACTTTCCCAGTGAAATAGGCTTCTTGTGGATGTGTTGTAAATTATAGGGTCTTAGATGGAATCCTGAGCCCCATCCAGCCCATTCTGAGATGGGACACTCCAACTTGAAATGACACGCAGACCAACCCTAAGTGGCTAAAGGAACAGAAGATGCTTCTTCAAAGAAATAACAGCAGGAAAAATCCAAAACAAGAATGGAAGCCTGATTGTTTGCTACAAGAACAAGCAAGTTGTTCACCAGGGAGCCATCCAGGCAAACAATGAAGTCCCTTCAGGGACAAAACCCCTTCCAAGCCTGAAACTCAAAGGGAAGACATGAAAAGTCTTGTAAGCTTGCTGGTAACCATGTTTGTCTGCTTGTGAGTGGAAGTGGGAGAGATGCAATAATAAAGACATGGGCTGAATTTGACCATGTTCCATAGACTCCTGTCAACCTTGAAATAAGAGAGAGAAGAGGAAGGGCTGGTAGGTCCAAAGTTTGTGGAAACCTGGGGGACCCCTGAGTCCATGAACACTAACTTAGCCATGGTGGCCTAGAGCTGATAGTGAACCATGTAGCTAATATGAAGTGGGAGGTGGAGGTGTGCAAGAGCACCCAAACTTGCAGACAGTACCCTTTTGACCTAACTTGGATGACTTGATGATCAAAACTTGACTAGAGGAAGACAAAGAAATTTGATATAGGAGGCAAGTGTAAATTGCTACAATTTATGAACTTGACTTTTACTTATAGATATATTAGCCCAAATTATCAAAGGAGAGGGAAGCAGTCTTCATATTAAGAACTAAACCAATCCCCTAAGTACACAGAGTTGATAGGGATGGACACTTTATACATTGGCTACCTAAAAGGGTGGGAGCAGGTTGGAGGGGATTATAAAGGCACAAAGTGGCTGGCTTACAATTTTTTAAGAGGGAGTTTAGTTTTAGAGAGTACCAGGTAAGGTAGAATCCCCACTAAGTAGTTTTCCTCTGGTCTAGCTGAGTCAGATTAAAAGAGTTGGGATAGCATTCTTTTGGTTCAATCATGAGTAATTGTTATCATGACTAACTGCAATTGTCACAAGCATAAAGGTAGAAGTTGCATGACAAAAGGGGGTTTAGTTAATCTTTCATTCCAACAGAGGAGCTTAGGACCAGCAAGAGGGAAGAGCATGAGTGGAATGTGGGATCCTAACTAGAGAAATGTATGATTGTAGCC
>NW_006408627.1:2038199-2040746 GCF_000296735.1 Chrysochloris asiatica
AAGAAAGAAAGAAAAGGAAGGGAGGGAGGGAGTGAGGGAGGGAGGGAGAGAGAAAGAAAGAAAGAAACACACCAGAATGGGTGTCAGAAGAGGCTTTGAAACTTGCTCTTGAGCGTAGAGAAACTAAAATGAATGGAAAAGATGAGGCAAAAGAGTTTAACAGAAAGTTTCAAAGGGCAGCTACAGATGACAAAGAGAAGTATGATGAAAAGCGCAAAATCCTGGAGTTAGAAAGCAAAAGAGAAGAACACACTCAACCTTTCTCTAGCTGAAAGGGCTAAAGAAAGAATTCAAGCCTTAACTTGCACTATTGAAGGATTCTATTGGCACAATATAAAATGCTGCAGAAAGCATCAGAAGATCAAGTAAGGAATAAACGGAGTAACTGTATCAAAAAAGAAATGGTCAATGTTCAACTATTTTAGGAGGTAGCATATGAATCAAGAACTGATAGTACTGAGGAAGAAGTCCAAGTTGTACTGACGGCATTGGTGAAAAATAAACTTTCAGGAATTAGCAGAATACAAATTGAAATCTTTCAGCAAGCTAATGCAGCACTGGAAGTGCACACTTATCTAGGGCAAGAAATTTAGAAGTCAGCAACCTGGTCAACTGATTGGAAAGAGACCCATGTTGTGTCCATTCCAATGAGAGGTTACCCAACAGAATGTGGAAATCATTGAAAATTATCATTAATATCACATGCAAGTAAAATTGTGCTGACAGTAGTTCAAAAACAGTTGCAACAATGCTTTGACAGTGAACTAACAGAAATTCAAACCAGACTCAGAAGAGGTCTTACAATGAGGCAAATCATTGTTGATATCAGAAGGTTTGGGGCTGAAAGCAGAGAATACCAGAAATATGTTTACCTGTGCTTTATTGATTACACAGACTTTTGACTGTGTAGACCATGACAAACTATGAATAGCTTTGAGAAGAATGGGTGTTCCAGAATACTTAATTGCATTTATGAGGAGTCTGAACATAAATCAAGCAGCAGTCCTGAGAACAGAACAAGGAGTTACTGAATGGTCTAAAATCAGGAAAGGTGTGTACCAGAGTTGTATCCTCTCACCATACTTATTAAATATGTATTCTGAGTAAATAATCTGAACAGCTGAATGTCATGAAGAAGAATATAGCATTGGGATTGGAGGAAGACAAATTAACAACCTGCAGTATTCAAATGATAGAAACTTACTTTGCTGAAAGTAAAGAAGAAAGTAAGTTAAAATACTTACTGATGAAGCCTAAGACTAAAACCTTAAATATGAATTGTATCTCAATGTAGAGAAAATAAAAGTCCTCACAACTGGACCAATAAAAGAAAAGACTGAAGTTGTCAAAGATTTCACTTTGCTTCTACAGTGAACAATCCTGGAAGTAGCAGTCAAGAAGTCAAATGACACATTGCATTAGGCAAATCTGACTGGGAGAGATTGGCAGCCCAACTCCTAGCCACTGTGTGACCAGAGCTCTGTCATTCATTATAAATTTTAGGAAAATTGATAATAAATGATAGAGTCCAAAATTAGCAGAGAAAAAAGTAAAAGGGTTTGGAACAAGGCATGTGAAAGCAGAAAATGTAAAAGAAAAATATTAACATAATTTTCCAGAGATGAAAGAGAATATAGTAAGCCATGTGCAAGCCACTGAAAACTTTGTGAATAGCAGTTCAACACTGTCAGACATTACCAGAATATTGAAACATTATGAATAGCATCAGATTATTATCAGATATAATGCTGGAAGACGTACTCCTTATGTTGGAAGGCACTCAAAATATGAGAAAAAACAGCGGTAAGCATCCATTAATAATCAGAATATGGATTACATTGATAAAATTGAAATGCAATGCATAAAGTTCAATATCCTAGACATTAGTGAGCTGGTGTTGGCCATGGATTCTTACAGTCAGTCCTATGGTTTTCTATGCCAGGAATGACAAATTGAAGAGGAATGGCATCATATTTGCCATCAAAAAGAAAATTTCAAAATATATCTTGAATATTAATGCTGTCTGTGACAATAATATCCAAGACCAGTTGATACCAATATTATTCAAATTTATGCACCAATCACTAAAGTCAGTGAGGAAGAAATTGAGGAATTCTACCAACTTCTTCAGTCTGGTACGGATCAAACATGCAATCAAGATGTTCAACATTTTACAAGGTAACATGTGATCAAGAGCCATTGGTACTGAAGGAAAATGTCCTAGGTACATTCAAGACATCAGCAAAGAACAAGGCTCCTGGAATTAATGGAATACAAATGGAGAATTTTCAGCAAACTGATAAAAACTGGAGGTAGTCACTCACTCATCTATGCCAAGAAATTTGGAAGACAACTTCCTGGGCAAAATGATTTGGAAGAGATTAATATCTGTTCCCATTCTATAGAGAGGTACCACAACAGAATGCAGAAATCATCAGACAATATAATTAATATCCCTCTACTCATCTGTCCAACCTTAATTGCTGAAAGTGAAGAGGATTTAAAACACTGATGAAGATCAAAGAGCATAGCCTTTGGTATGGATTG
>NW_006408627.1:2041681-2049501 GCF_000296735.1 Chrysochloris asiatica
GTGGACAGGTTTCAGCTGAGCTTCCAGACAAAGACAGATTAAGAAGGAGAGACAGACTATTTCCGAATATTTAGCCACCTAAAACATTATGAAAAGCAGTGGAATACTGTCAAATAGCACAAGACTATTAAATATTGAAACATGATGAAGAGCACCACAATATTGTCAGATACAGCACTGGAAGATGAGCCACTCAGGTTCGAAGGCACTAAGAATATGGCTGGGAAGAGCTGCCTCTTCAGTGTAGAGTTGACCTTGATGCTGTGAATGGGTAAAGCCTTCGGGACCTTCATTTGCTGATGGGGCATGACTCAAAATGAAAAGAAACAACTGTAAACATCCATTAATAACCAGAACATGGATTGTACAAACTTTGGATCTAGGAAAATTGGAAATTGTAAAAAATTAAATGAAATACATTACTATTGATATCACAGGCATCAGTGAGTTGAAGTGGACAGTCTGACAATCACATGGTTTATTATGTGGGTAATGACAAATTAAGGAGCAATGGTATCAGATTCATATCAAGATCTGTCTTAAAGTACAATGCTGTCTGTGATAGGATAATATACATTTGCATACAAGGAAGATAAGTTAACACCACTATTATTCAAATATATGCAACAACCACTAAAGCCAGTGATGATGAAATTAAATAATTCTTCTTCAGTCTAAAAATTGATCAAACGTGCAATCAAGATGTATTGATAATTACTGGTGATTGGAATGCAAAGGTTTGAAGCAAAGAGGAAGGATCAGTAGTTGGAAAATATGGCCTTGGTGATAGAAATGACAGAATGATTTGTTCATTACAATACCTTTGTTAAACATCATAAAAGATAACTATACACATGGACCTCATCAGATGGAATATAAATAAATCACATTGGCCACATCTGAGGGAAGAGACAACAGAAATGTTCCATATCATCAACCAAAACAAGGCCAGGAGAAGATTGTGGAACAGACCATCAATTGATCATATGCAAGTTCAGGCTGAGGATGAAGAAAACTGAAACAAGTCCTTAAGAGTCAAAATATAACCTTAGAAATATCCCACCTGAATTTAGAGATCATCTGAAGAACAGATTGGATGCATTAGACACTAAAGACTGAAGATCGTTAAGAGTTTTAGGAAGACATCAAGAATCTCATACAGGAGGAAAGCAAAAGGTCATTAGGAAGACAAGAAAGAAGGAAAAGACCAAAATGGATGTCAAACTTGCTCTCCAGAATAGAGAGGCTAGAGAAAATGGAAGAAGTGAGAAAGTAAAAGAGCTGAATGGAGAATTTCAAAAGTTAGCTCGAGAAGACAAATATAATGCAAAGACCAAAACAAAAACAAAGAAAACCCCAACAGAATATGGAAATCATCAAAAAGTATCATTAATATTGCATGCAAATAAAACTCTGCTAAAGATAATTTTAAAATGGCTGCAAACATAGATTGACATAGAACTTCCAGAGGTTCAACCTGGATTCAGAAAGGATGTGGAACAAAGAATATCATTCCTGACATCAGATGGATCGTGACTGAAAGCAGAAAATACCAGAAAGATGTTTACCTGTGCTTTATTGACTATGCAAAGGCTTTAGATTGTGTGGATCATGACAAGCTGTTGACAACGTTGTGGAGAATGAGTATTCCAGAACTCTTACTTGTGCTCATGAGGAACCTGTACGTAGAGCAAAATGCTGTTGTTTGAACAGAACAAGGGAACACCATATGGACCAGGATGTGTTTCTCTCTGTTCATAAAAACAATAACAGTGCCTGGGATATCAATCTTTATGTTTCATTTAATTTTTGACAGTTCCCAATTTACCTAGATTCATACTTCATGCATTCCTTGTGCTAATTATTAATATATGTCTGCAGCTGTTTCTCATCATTTTCAGTTGTGTCCCATGAGCAAATTAAGGTCCCAAAAGTTTTACTCTGTTCACGTCATAATGGTAAACCCTACTTTGAGGAGGCAACTCCTCCCCATTCATATTTTGAATGTCTTCCTATCTGAAGGACTCATCCTGTGGAACTATATCTGACAATATCCTGTAGCTACTCATAATTTTTCATCCTTCTCCTGATAATATGTCCAAAGTGTATGACACTAAGCCATCTTTCCTTCAACCAAGATTTGTAGCTATACTTCTTCCATCCCAGATTTGTTTGTTCTTCTGGTGATGCATAGTATATTCAATTGTTTTTGCCAACACCATCATTGAAAGGTATATGTTGTTTTAGGTCTTTCTTATTCATTATCCAACTTTCACATGCATATAAACAATTAAGAATACCATGTATGGGTTAGGTGAACCTTGTCTTAAAAACAACATACTTGTTTTTCGTACTTAAAGAGGTCTTTTGCAACAGATTCAATTCAACATGTTTGCATTTTCTATCTGATGCTCCCATAGGTATTGATTATGGATCCAAGTAACATAAAATCCCTGACAACTTCCATCTTTTCTCCATTTATCATGATGTTTTTTATTGGTTGAGTTGTGTGGACTTTTATTTTCTTTATGTTGGAGTTTAATCCATACTGAAGACTGTAGTCTTTGATATATTTCAGTAAGTACTTCATATTCTATCCACTTTCAGCAAGCAAGGTTATGTCATCTGCATATCAAAGCTTGTTCATGAATCTTACTCTAATCCTAATGTCACATTCTTCTTAATATATAGTCCAGTTTTGAATAAGTATGGTGAAAGGATGCATTCCAGACACACACCTTTTTTATTTAAAACCATTCAATATTCCCTTTTTCTTTTGAACTGCTTCTTCATAACTTAAACACTTAGTTTATACAGTTCATAATGTTATCCATAGTTTGTAATGATCCACACAGTCGAATGTCTTTGCATTGTCAATAAAACACAAGCAAACCTCTTCCTGGTAGTCACAGCTTTTATATAAGATTCATCTGACATCAGCAATGATATTTCTTGGTCTATGTCCTCTTCTGAACCCAGCTTGAATTTCTGGCAGTTCCCTGTCAATATGCTGTTGCAACTGTACTTGAATTATCTCCAACAAATTTTACTTGTGTGTGATATTAATAATATTGCTCAATAATTTCCACATTCTGTTGGCTCACCTTTCTTTGAAATGGGCACAAATATGGATCTCTTCCAGTTGGTTAGCCAAATAGCTGTATTCTAAATTTCTTGGCATAGATGAATGAGCACCTCTAAAGTTGCATGCATGGTTTTTTATTAAATAAGGAACCTGGTTATTTTGTTGTTGTTGTTAGGTGCCATCATGTTGATTCCGACTCATAGCAAACCACGCACAACAGAACAAAATACTGCCTAGTCCTGTGCTATCCTTATAATTAGCACAATGCTTGAGTCCGTTGTTGCAGTGTCTTGCTACAATTCATAAGGTTTCAACTTCTAGCACTCTATCTGACAATGTTACAATGCTATTCATAAGGTTTTCCAAAGTGGTTAGCCATTCAGAGGTGATCCACCTGTCCTTATTCCTAATTGGTCTTCATCTGAAAGTTCCATTGAAACCTGTCCCCATGAGTGACTCTGCTAATATTTAAAATATCAGTGACATAGTTTCCAACATCACAGTAACAAGTAAGTCACCATAGTACAATAAACTGACAGACAAGTAATGCTGGCTATTTTCTTGGGTCACTTCAAGTTGTCACTGTAGGCTTTTTTTTCTTCATGATTCAATGTCACCAGTTTCTACCTGGTCATCAGTACTCTGGGACAGTAAGAGGATTTTCCTAATAGATTTCTTTGTCTTCAATATAGTGCATCACCCCTGCCTGCTTATAATCAGGATCCAGAGTTCTCTAGTTCAATTTCTCTGGATGGTAAATTTCTAGTCATTTACTATATAGAGCTAGGGAATGATCTAGGATTCTCTTCTCTCTTTAGAAAGACTTTCAATCAATACTTACATCTTTAACCCATTCTTCAGAAGTAATTGGTGTCTCAAATTTCTGAGCCTTCCATGTGTTATATGAATAGATTGACTACTTTCTTGTTAGCTTTTAGTTCTTTAGATTAAGGTTTCTGTTATGATTTTTTTGCTTTTTTCTCTGCTTTCACATCTTTCTGTTTGTCAATTTTTCCAATTCAAGAGCTTTGCTGGTATCTCTCGCTGTCCTTTTCAATTCTGCTATTAAAAAATTCACTTGGATTCATAACTTTTTATTTTTCACTGTTGCTTTAATAGGAGGTTAGCATTGAACGGAAATAAACTCTTGGGTTAAATTTGACATATTTAACTATGTCTCAGTTACAACTGAAAGAGAACAATTATGAGAGAGATAAAGACAAGTTCTCAGTTATTTATATTTGACCAGAAAACATAACTCACTGCTGTTGAGTTTATTCCAAGGGATGCTAACCCCATGTGTTACAGAGTAGAACTGCTCCATGGGATCCCCTTGGCTTAAATCTTTGCGACCTTTCTTTAATGGTTCCCTTGCCTGGGTACTGAATTGAGTAGATACTGACTCACTGCTTGATCCTGGGCCAACCTCACAATCATTGCCACACTTGAGCCCATTGATGCTGCCATATTGCCAATCCATCTCATTGGGTATTGTCCTTTTTTTCTCTGACCCTCCACATTACCAAACATGATATCAACAATTTGTTCCATCCAGGGACCTCACCATGAGTCAGACTGACTTCAGAGTGGTGGGTATTTATAAACTGAAGATATGTTTAAATATCATCTAGTTATAGATTTTTTGTTTGTTTGTTTATGTGTGGAAAACACTGCACAGAAAGTATGAATAAATTACCTGAGATATGCAGATTATTAAAAATAACTCCAAACTGCCTTGGTATGCAACTACAGCAGATGCCTTTTATTGTGTTTTGAAGAAATGTCAGAGAACTTCCACCCACTGGAAATCACCTTCATCCACAATTTGTAGAAAAAAGCTATTGACATTTGCATTAGCTATCTAAGGGTCCAAGCCCTTGGATTTTGCTGAATGAACCAAAAGAGTTTACTAGATCCAATATGAGACAAAAATTTCCTTCATGTCAATTTGGAATTGGGACCCAGAGATACAACCTCCACTGTCATCATCATCTTTTTAAATGAAAAACAGTAACTTTAGATGTGAATGTTCAGTCGTCTTCTGGATACCATGTCCATAAACAGAATCAAAATAAGAAAGCCAACAAAAATGTGTGTAAGTCCATTATCCTCAATCATATACTCTTTTAATTTGTCTTAAAGAAGTGAGTTTGGAACTTTCACTCCTATTTTCATGGATAAGACCTTGTATTTCAAACAACCTCAAGATCAATAAAGACAATAGATAAGATTTGTATTTCCCAGAGTAAACTCAGTCTTCAATTGCATCCTAACATGTCTCCAACACTTGAAAGTGGGAACTCTTTCAACTTTTGTGTAGCCAGGACTTTGAGTAATTATTCAAGGGTAAGAAGAATTATAAGGGAATTTGGCAGGGCTAGAGAAAGAGAGAATGTGTGTGTAAGTTCCCATATAGGAATGCATATGAACATATGTAAACAAGCTACTACCTTGCTTGTGTGATTTGGTTCTAAAAATGATTGATGCGGCTA
Source organism: Chrysochloris asiatica (assembly GCF_000296735.1). Classification (NCBI taxonomy): domain Eukaryota; kingdom Metazoa; phylum Chordata; class Mammalia; order Afrosoricida; family Chrysochloridae; genus Chrysochloris; species Chrysochloris asiatica. The sequence continues at coordinate 2,047,259 of NW_006408627.1, forward strand.
TGCCTATGTCATGCTTTTAAAGGAAGAAACAACAAAAACAAAAATACCCAGTACAGCTGGCCCAGCTGCTTTCTTTCCCCCATCTCTTTCTAGAATGAATATATGACTTCAGTTCCTTTCAAGTGTCAGCTGGTGACTCCTGGTGTTTTCAGTTACTCTCCAGGCCTTTAAGCTTCTAGGAGCATTAAAAACTTTCCCAGTAACTTTAAAGGAAACGCACACAAACACGGACACACAAAGGTCTTCATAGAGCAATTCCTCTGTGTTGGTTCTTTCCTTAGTGTTTAGAAACCAATTGTTTTATTCTTACAAGACCAATGTAGGTTTGTTGAAGAGTAGGTTGTGAAAGAGATGGAGAAGATTATTGATGAACAAAATAAGAGGAGATTAAAGGGGAGTTTTTAACTCCTACATAAATGAGTTATACGTTAGAAACTGGTGCTCTCTGTCCCTCTGTTCCTGTCCCCTAAGTAGCTACAAGAAGTCCTGATATAGTGCTGTGGGATAAAGCACTGAACCATAAGGTCAGTTTTGACTACCAGGTCTGTTTGAACCACATGGTCAGGGGTTCAAACTCACCAGCCACCCCTTGGAAATCCTATACAGAGCCGCTATGAGTGGGAACCAACTCAATGGTACTTAACAACAACAAAAACAAGCAGCTAGAATGAGGTAAAGTTACTCTACATTAAAACCTAGATCACATTTCCATGACTTCACATAGAAGCAAATTTAGGTCAAGAAAATAATTAGAAAGTAGAAATCATAAAAATTATAAATCAGGAAGAAGAAGCAAGATAGCAGACTTGGCAGTAGGCTGTAAGAACCTTTTACAACAAAGATGGTGGTGGTGGTGGTTATGTATTCTGCTAAAGATGACCAAGGTAGGAGACCTCACACCTCCCAGTATAAAAACCTATTACATAGCCATGGTATTCAAAACAGTTTGGTACTGGTACAATGACAGACAGAAATCAACGAAGCAGCATTGAGAACCCAGAGAAAATCTATCTACCTACGGATAGCAGATCTTTGACAAAGGGTCCAAGCTCATTAAATGTAGAAGAGATAGTCTTTTTAGCACATGATTCTGGAAAAACTGGTTAAGCATTTGTAGAAAAATTAAACAATATTCACATCTCACACCTTATACAAAAAATGAATCAAGCACCTGAATATAAAACTGAAAAATATAAAGACCATTAGTGAAAACATAGCAACAAACTTAGGGAACTTAATGTTGTTGTTAAGTGCAGTTGAATTGTTTCTGTCTCATAGACCCTGTATAAGGTTTCCAAGGAGCAGCTGGTGAGTTTGAACCACTTACCTTGAAGCTAGCAGTACAGTGCTTATGCTACAGTACTACACACGTGGCATAAATACACTATTAAACATAACTGAAAACACACAAACAACAGAAAACAAACTACATGGCTGGGACCTCATAAAAATTGGATACTATGTGCATCACAAGATGTCACCAAAAGAGTATGAAGAGAACCCACATACTGAAAAACAAATTGGCATTGACATCTCAGAGAAGGGACTAATCTAAAATATATAGAAAACTTCAATGTCTCAGCAACAAAAAGACAAACAACAAAATTTTAAAAATGGGCAAAGCACGTAAACAGACACTTCACCATGGAAGACATTCAGGCAGTCAACAAATGTATGAAGAAATGTTTGCAACCATTAGCCATGAAACTAATTTCCATCAACTCAATTCCTACTCATAGCAACCCAGTATTGTGTTTTTAATACTGTGTATCTTTATATGAACAGATAGCCTCATCATTCTTCCATGGAGCAGCTGATGGGTTTGAATTACCAATCTTGCAATAAGCAACTTAATGCCTTACCCTACTGCACCATTAAATACTAAAGAGATGCAAATCAAACAGCAATGAGATAACATCTCACCTCAGCAGTTATTGTTGAAGTTGTTATTAAGTGCCTTAGAGTTGGTTCTGACCCATAGCGATCCAGCATAGGATTTCTGAGTAGTTGACTGGTGGGTTTGAACAGTTAGTCTTGCAGTTAGCAGGCCAGTACTCAACTGACAGTGCCAAACCAGGAATACAGCAAATGTTGACAAGGATGTGAAGACATTGGAAGCCTCATACACTGATTGTGGGACCATAAAATGTTGCAAACACTGTGGGAAACAGTCTGGCACATACTTAAAATGTTGGAAAATGAAATGCCATATATCATAGAGAAAAAACAGCTATAGCATGAAT
>NW_006408627.1:2056201-2059224 GCF_000296735.1 Chrysochloris asiatica
CCACCAGCACACAGCCCCTCTCCCTCCTTGAGTCTAGAGTCCCCAGCCACTCTATATCTCCATGTCATAGTATCTGCTGCCATCTTTGGCATCACTGCTTCTCTGGATAGGGTTACACACTACTCTCTTCTCCCTTGATAGTTCCAGGGTCCTCTGCTCCTGGACTGCAGTGAACAACTTACTTGTTCTAATAGTAGTCAATCAGACTGCAATTATTGTTTGTTTGTTTGTTTGTTTGTTTGTTTGTTTGTTTTTCTTCCTGCTGGACTTTCTTTCAAGAAGTATCATCTATTCTTTTAGCCACTCCAAGCTGGTCTGCTTATCTTTTCAAGTAGAAATTTCCCACCTCAGAAGATTCTGGATGGGGATCAGGATTCCACCTATGGTTTTATGCAATGCAAAGGCTCTGCAGGAATCCTCTTCCACTGGGCAAGTTCTAGTCCCGTTTTAGGTATTCCAATCAGTTATGGGCTGAAGATGGACTTACAAGATTTCTATGGTGATGTTTATGGCTATTCCTTTCTCTCCCCTTCAAGTGTATATTTTGTAACAGTATACCAGGGAAGCCAAGATTCAAAAGACAGCCAAGTATCTTAACATTATATTAAGAATCAGAGACGACACTTTGAGGACTTACCCAAGCAATGATATTTTAATTCTCCTCAATTGTATGCCAAAGCTAAGCAATGAGTAACAAAGACTGAAGAAGAATTGATGCCTTTGAATTATGGTGCTTGTGAAGAATTTTTAATATGTCCTGATGGCCAGAAGAAGGAACAAATCTGTGCTGGAAGAATACATCCAAAATGATTCTTAGACTTGAAGGTGGTAAGACTTCCTGTCACCTATTTTGGACATGTTATCAGGAGGAACCAGTCCCTGGAGAAGGACATCATGCTTGGTAAGGTAAAGTCAGTGAAAAACAGGAAGACTATCCATTAGATGGATTAACACAGTGATTGCAACAATGAGCTGAAACATAGCAATGATTGTGAGCATGGCCGAGGACCAGGAAGTATTTATTTATTTTTTTGTTCATAGGGTTTCTAGAGTTGCAATCAACTTGGGTGCATCTAAGAAGAAGAACAACAGATCCAAACAAAAGAACTTTTGAAATATTTACTTCTTGAGTTATTTTGCTCATCTGAATGTTATCGGTTTATGACTCCATCTATCTTACAGAAAATGGCATCCACCTTATATTCGGTTCTTCTAATAGCTACATTCTCCTGGCTCTATAACTAGTAAGCTTTGTGACATTATCCATACTATAAACTTTTTGTATTATTTGTTTTCTTACCTTTAAAATACAAGGTTAGACTAGAGAATCATTAATGTCCCTTCTGATTCTAAGATTGCAAGATTCTTCTACAAAGTGTTTATCCGTGTTGTGGCTAAAATATTAGGGAACTCAGAAGAGCCAGGCTGTGCTGTTTGACTCCCTATTTCTCTGAGGCATTTGGAGCCAAGCTGACCTCTGCTGTATATCCCTAGTTTTTCTAGTTTCCTGCTCTTTGTGAACCTAAGAGCTCTTTTGCTTGGTTTATTACACTTTGTTTCATCCTTCCCCTTCTTTTGAATCTGTCTCTCCAATCTTTTTCTTTCCCCAGTTTTTATTTATAGTTCTGGTGTGGTGTTATAGGATAATGCACTGGACTACAAGGTCAACTTGAACTGCAAGGTCAGCAACTCAAATTCACCAGCTACTCCTAAGAGTTGGAACTGACTTGAAAGCACTTAACAACAACTCCAACAGCAACAATGGATAAGATTGCTTCACAGTTTCCACTGCTCCTCTCATTTCATATCCAATTTTAAATAAATAATATTTACACTTTTTCCTGGATCTTTTCTGAACTGTTGACTGCAACCAAAATGGACAAGGGCTCTAGCCAGAGCTAGATAATCAACGCAGGATTAACAGCATTTAGCCCTAAATATAGATGTATTCCAGAGTGTTCCTGAAAATTGAATGCCATGTTTGGAGGGCACATGGCCTGTGTGGCAGGGAAACAGTCTGAACTCTCCCTCTGCAGGGAAACAGCCCTGCAGATGCAATTCTAATCTAAATCAATAATAAAAACAAATCTTCAAAACATAGAACAACGAGAAAAAGACTTTAGTTGTTCTTTGAAAGGAAACACAGATGTGTAAATATACAAACATCTTACCCTTAGTCAAAAGGCACTCTCTTTGTCTGTAAAATTTATTTCTGTCTCTAGAAAGTTGCAGTGATTTGGCTTAGAAGATAAAAGATTAAAATATATCACAATTTCTCTCTTTGCCTGAAATTAGGCCAAGCAAACTCTTAGGTGCATATTTTCTAGAATGCCTCTGTCTTTTAAGAACTGTCCTCATTGTATATATATTTTATTTTATTTTACCTTTGCTCTGGAATGAGAGAACGCTCTTATCACAATGTTTGTTGAGTTCAGTGTTGAATGAAATCAGGCAGGAAAGTTGACTTGTTTATCTCAACAGGAAAATAAATAGAAAACAAAATCTAAATATCTAAATATAGCTCTACTTTCAGGAAGCTCAAAGTGGAAATGAAAGCTCCTCTACTTGACAATCTGACAAGTAATTATAAAAACCTTCTGACCAAACAGGGACTTATGCTTAAAAAGAATGAAATAATAGTTTGGATAGAAGTTGGAGAAAGCTAAATGACCATTTAATTTCTTATGATCACTTGTGAAGCAGTGATCTGCAGCCACCACTACAGCACCCAAAGTGTGACAAGTTCAAGGAACTCTGTCCATCGTTTGAATGACCAAGTATAGCACGCATAATTATTCTACCATAGACTCCACCCAATGAAAGCAAGTTTTCCTCAACCTGTGTGATATGATTGTCAAAGATTTGTTATTCGTGCTAAATCAGCTTGGTGGTTGTTGTTGTTAAGTGCCATCGAGTCGGTTCTGACCCATAGTGACCCTGTACAGGGTTTCCAAGGCTGTAAATCTTTAAGGGAGCAGAAAGCCTCATCTTTCTCCCGCAGAGCAGCTGGTAGTTTCGAACTG
>NW_006408627.1:2059679-2061058 GCF_000296735.1 Chrysochloris asiatica
TCATAGCAACCCAGTATTGTGTTTTTAATACTGTGTATCTTTATATGAACAGATAGCCTCATCATTCTTCCATGGAGCAGCTGATGGGTTTGAATTACCAATCTTGCAATAAGCAACTTAATGCCTTACCCTACTGCACCATTAAATACTAAAGAGATGCAAATCAAACAGCAATGAGATAACATCTCACCTCAGCAGTTATTGTTGAAGTTGTTATTAAGTGCCTTAGAGTTGGTTCTGACCCATAGCGATCCAGCATAGGATTTCTGAGTAGTTGACTGGTGGGTTTGAACAGTTAGTCTTGCAGTTAGCAGGCCAGTACTCAACTGACAGTGCCAAACCAGGAATACAGCAAATGTTGACAAGGATGTGAAGACATTGGAAGCCTCATACACTGATTGTGGGACCATAAAATGTTGCAAACACTGTGGGAAACAGTCTGGCACATACTTAAAATGTTGGAAAATGAAATGCCATATATCATAGAGAAAAAACAGCTATAGCATGAATAGATACATGCATATCCTTGTTCATCACAACAGCACTATATACAATAGCAAAAAGCTGAAAGCAACCTACCTGCCATTCAATAGAAGAATATATAAACTATAGCACATACACAAAATGGAATACTTTGCACATTAAAGAATACCAATGAATCTGGGAAACACCTTATAACATGAATTAACCTGGAGGGCATTATACTGAGTAAAATAAGTCAGTCATGAAAGAACAAATATTGTATATAAGACAACTATTATAAAAAGGCAACAAGATGTTTTCACATCAAAAGAAACATACTTTGCTGACTATAAGGAGTGGTAGGGGAAAGGAGGGTAAGTTTCTAACTACAGGGTTGTTGTTGTTGTTATTATGTACCATTGAGTCGGTACCAACCCAAAGCGACCTTATGCACAGCAGAACAAAACACTGCCCGACCTGGACCAACTTCACTATTGTTACCACGCTTGAGCCCATCGATGCTGCCACTTGGCCAATCCATCTCGTTGGGGGTCTTCCTATTTTTCTCTGACCCTCGAATTTACCGAACATGATATCCTTCTCCAGTGACTGGTCCCTTCTGAAAATATGTCCAAAGTATGAGAGACAGAGTTTAGCTATCTTGGTCTCTAAGAAACACTCTGGCTGCACTTCTTACAAAATGGATCTGTTGGTTCTTTTGGCAGCCCATGGCACTTTCAATATTCTCCTCCAACACCATAACTCAAAGGCATCAATTCTTTCATGGTCTTCCTAATTCACTGTCCAGCTTTCAAATGCATATGAGGTTATTGAAAATAACATGACTTGAGTCAGGCGCACCTTAGACCTCAAGTTGATAATGTTTGCTCTTCAACACTTTAAAAAGGTCTTGTGCA
>NW_006408627.1:2062648-2064048 GCF_000296735.1 Chrysochloris asiatica
GATACAACCTTGGCTCACATATTTCCTGATTTTAATGATTCATTATTCCCTGATTTTATTCAAATGATTACCTAATGGCCCATGTACAGATTCCTCATGAGTACAATTAATTGCTCTCTCAGATTGTTTGCTCAGCATTCAGATTAAATAAATATGGTGAAAGGATACAGCCTTGACTCACACATCTCCTGATTTTAAAGCATTCATTATTACCTGATTCTATTCAAATGATTGCCTCTTGGTACATGTACAGATTCTTCATGAGGACAATTAAGTGTTCTGGAGTACCCATGCTCCAGCACTATATCAGTTTGTTGAAGCATTTTAATTTGTATTCCATCAATTACTGGAGTCATGGGTGTGGTTTTTTGCCAATGGTTTCAGTGCCTCTTAGACGTCTTCCTTGAAACAATCCACTGAAATCTGTCTACATGGGTAACCCTGCTAGTATTTAAAATTCTGGTGGCATAGCTTTCAATATTAAAACATGCAAGCCAACACAGTACGATAAACTGACAGACAAGTTGTGTTTTTTTGATCATAGAGAAGCTAAAGCAAATAAAAGAAATACTAACGTAAAAATGTAGAACAGAAGATTTCTAAGAGCAGATGGAGAAGACAAAATAAAGTATTTTACTGACATGTGCCCAGGCCTACAGTGAGAAACCATAAGGGAAGCACACACTCAACATTTTTCAAGATGAAAGAACTGGAGAAAAAAATTAAGCCTATGAAAAAAAAACACTGAACAATGCATGAAGTATCTAAAGAAGACAGAAGAAATATACAGAATATAACAAAAATAATTGAACATTGCTAACCATTACAAGAGGTAGCATATGATCAAGAACTAAAGATATTGAGAAAAGAAACTGTAGATATTGAGGAAAGAAAACAAATCTCCAAGTTGGAGAGAAGGTATTGGGGGAAAAGAAGCCTCCAGGAATTGATGGAATTTTAATTGAAGTATTTCAACAAAGGGATGCAGTATTGGAAGTGCTCTTTTTTCTATGCTAAGAAATTTGGAAAACACCTAGCCACCTGGCCAGCTGACTAAAACAAGCAACAACAACCCACTGCCATACTGTTGTTTTTATATACATTTGAGTCAGTTCTTACTTACCCCATGTATAGCAGAATGAATCACTGCCTGGTTCTATGCCATCATCACAATTCCTTTATCTTTGAGCCCATTTGCTTCTGCCACTGTGTCAATTCATCTCATTGAAGTTTTTCATCTTTTTCATTGGCCCTCCACTTTACCAAGCATTATATCCTTCTCCAGAGATTGGTCCTTCCTGATATTATGTTCAAACTACAAGAGATGAAGTCTAGCCATCATGGCTTCTAAGGAGCATCCTGATTGTACTTTCTCTAACATAGATTTGTTTGCTCTTCTG
>NW_006408627.1:2070002-2085034 GCF_000296735.1 Chrysochloris asiatica
TGTAAATCTTTAAGGGAGCAGAAAGCCTCATCTTTCTCCCGCAGAGCAGCTGGTAGTTTCGAACTGCTGACCTTGTGGTTCACAGCCCGATTCATAACCACTACGCTACCAACTTTAGCCAATGTGTAAATATTGAAGCAAGTCTAAGGATCCAAGGCTGATGTTGTTAAGTTCCGTCGAGTTGGTTCTGACACATAGCAACCCTATACAGGGTTTCTGAGGAGCTGCTGGTGGGTTTGAACTGCTGACATTGCAGCTCAAACTGACCTTGCAGTCCAGTTCATTATCCTGCAGGGCCACACCAGGACTCCATCAAGGTAGGGAATGACTATTACTACATTAATACTGATAAGTGAAAGGGATTTGGGAATGTGTTTAGGGAATGATCCTATAGAACTTATAAAGTAAACAACAGGATGACTATTGATCAAAAAGATGAGTACAAAACAAAATCCATGGAAGTAAGAAGCACAGAAAGGAAGGAAGGTAAGAATGAAGAAGGATAGGAAAACTTTTAGCTCTGGGAAATGCAAAATGTGTGCATGCATTAATGTAGTTGTTATGTGTCATCAGGTTGATTCTGATTCATAGTGCTTTTGTATGACATGGTAATACTGGTTCATACGGTTTCCTAAGTTGTTTCCAGGTTCAGACTGGCAGGTCTTTTCTCCTACGGGGCCACTGGTGATTTTCTACCAGCAGAGACTTAAACCATTACACCACCAGACTCTGGGTGAACTTTTAAGCAGACCATTAAACATCAATAAGAATAGTCAACAGAAACACTATATAAAATCCATGTATATATAAAATGTATATATGAAAAGCACCATATAAAATCCATCCAGCCTCAGCAAATGAAGACTTTGTTATCCTGTTATCCCATATGCCTTTGTTTCTAGATTGGTAGATTCTAAAGAATCCGAAGAAGCAAGTTTATAAGGGTGGAGTTCTCAGGAGAGGGAACGTAGGAGAGAATATAATGACATCCATGTGAACTTATGGAAGTCATTTTTCCTTTGCACCTCATTAAATGTGCTAACACCATCCTTATCAAACCCACCCAATATTCAACAAAAGCTCATTTGTTTGGTTGGGGACATGGTGCTTATTTATTTTAAGGAGTCGGCTGCATTTTCATTGGTTGCAATGACTTTTCTCATTCCTCATTTTGGAATGTTTGCACGTCAAAAGAAATTAAATTTCTTGCTACAGAAAGGGGATTTATTCTCTCTCTCTTTTAAAATATAAATATAAACCCCCAAGTTCTGCCAGAGCTTTAGGGACGTGTTCCCAGCATTTCCTTTTCTTCAACAGAGAACTGCGGAGCTTAACAAGCCTGGCAGGGCGACCTGCTGTTGGCATTCAAGTCCTTCATTTTGTCAGTGGCCCTGAAGGTCTGTCTGCCTAAAGTCAGCAGACACAGAGCTTTAACTAGGAGGAGGCTCACCTAACATTTCTTTCAGTGAACACAAGGAGGCAGTGTGGGAAAGCTTGGCGTCTACAAACTAGAAGGAGAGGTCACGTTAGTACACAGTTTACATATCCCTTTCCACTGTGAAAGTTTGCAAGTCCTCCCAGTCACTACTTAACTTTTATGTAACTAAGAGTTGTTGAAGAAAAAGATGAGATTACCTAACCAATAAAACAAATCAAAATATTTTTTAAATGACTGTGTGTATGTGTTCAGGGACAATAACACTATAAAAAGTAAGAATTATTAAAAGCAGTTTTATAATGTGTGTACATAATACTTGTATAGCCTATATCCCACACCCACCACAAACACACATTATAGACATATCCACATTTCCTTTGTTGATCTTACTCTCCCATGAGGGGTTGCAGAATACTTTAAAATGCATGATGCCTCTGAGTACTTCACTTCCACTAATCCCCAAAGTTACAATTGTGGAATTGTTTCCATTTTCTCGGAAAGAAAACCAAGGTTAGAGTGTTTTCATGGTTTGAATAGAACACATGGCTGGGGAGCAGTAAGTCAGGATTTCAGTCTAGGTCATTGGATTCTAAAGTCAGTAGTCATTCACTTTATCCACGTAGCTGGGACTTACACAGAAACCAGAAATTATTGATTTCCAGGTTATTTCTAGCAGTATCTTTAAGAGTGTAAACTTTGAGCTATTATCTTTTCTTGGTTCAAAATAGAAAACAGGAGATAAAATTTAAAGTTACATGATCATAATCCTTACTACAAGAGTAATTTCCACTATGAAGTTTCCCCAATTATTGAATGAAAGTAGATTTCTGCTATTCTTCTCTGTTGTTAAGTGCAAAGTGCGGTCAAGTAGGTTCTGACTCAGTGATCCTGTATAAGGTTTCTGAGGAGTGAATGGTGAGTTTGAACTACCAGCTTTGCAGTTCAAACCAACCCTGTGGCCCTGTGCTTAAACCTACTTAACTTTTATGTTGTTGTTGTTGTTTTGTGCCATCGAGTCGGTTCCGACCCACAGCGACCCTGTATAGGGTTTCCGAGGGTGTCAATCTTTACGGGAGTAGAAAGCCTCATCTTTCTCCCACGGAGCAGCTGGTAGTTTTGAACCGCTGACCTTAAGGTTTGCAGCCCAATTCGTAACCACTATGCTACCAGAGCTCCTTTTATGTAGCCTGTTGAAAACGTTATCATTCTTTCAGCTAATCCAAACTTTAACATCAATTGGTAACTCAGGCCTTAAATCTCAACTATCATTTTCCTCCCTTGCTTACACTTTGAACCTAGCAATGAGTTTTTAGAATGTGTACATATTACTTTTGTAAGAACTCCCTAGTATACCCCTTGTATCTATTCTTTCTCTGGTCACTTGAGACTATGATTGTCTCTTTCCAATAACAGGAACCTTCCAAACCAGTTCTTTTACCTCCATTTCTTCCCTATTTCATTCCAGCCTATGTGAGGCTTCCAGATCACCCATCCTAAGTAATTTTCTTGTTAAACCACACAAGACTCACAACTTTCAGTGACTCCTCTTTGCTTATTTTAAAGCATATTGTTGTTGTTGTTGTTGTTAGGTAACATCAAGTCAGTTCTGACCCATAGGAACTCTGTATACAATAGAAAAAACACCACCTTGTCCTGCACCATCCTCAATTGCTGCTATTCTTGAGTCCATTGCTGCTGCCACTGTGCCAATCTATCTTGTTGGGGTTCTCCCTCTTTTTCACTGACTCTCCACTTTACCAAGCATGGTATCCTTCTCCAGAAACTGGCCCCTCTTGATTATATGTCTGAAGTATGAGAGACCAAATCTCCTCATCTTGACTTTTAAGGAATATTCTGTTTATATTTCGCCCAACACAGATTTGTTTGCTCTTATGGGAGCCCATAGTACCATGAATATTCTTATCCAACAAATAACTCAATTATTCTGTGGTTTTCCTTATTCACTGTCCAGCTGTCACACACATATGAGGCTATTAAAAATACCGTGGCTTGGGTCAGATATACCTTAGTCCTCAAACTGATATCTTTGCTCTCAAACACTTTAAAGAGGTCTTGTGAAGCAGATTTTCCTAATGCAATACTTTGCTTGATTTCTTCACTGCTGCTTCCATGACTGTTGATGGTAGATCCTGAAAAAATGAAGTCTTTGACAACTTCAATCTTTCTACATTTATAATGATGTTATTTATTGCTCCAGTGGTGAGAATTTTTGTTTTCTTTACATTGAGGTGCAACCCATACCAAAGGCTATGATCTTTGATTTTCATCAGTAAGTATTTTAAGTCCTCTAGGCTTTCAGCAAGAAAGGTTGTATCATCTGCATATTGCAGTTTGTTAGTGAATCTTCCTCCATTCCTGATGCCACGTTCTTCTTCAAATTCCATCTTCTCAAATTATTTGTTCAGCATACAGATTTAAAAAGTATAATGAAAGAATACAACTCTGGTGCAACTTTTCCTGATTTTAAACCATTCAGTGTCCTCTTGTTCTGTTCAAACATACAAACTCTTTATTTAAATAGTAAGAAAATGGTATGCAATCCGACTCAATTTCATTATCTAAAAGTATACTCTCCATTATCTTTCATGCATGTATTACACTTCCTAGCTTCTGTCCAGGTAAGTTGTGAAAGTTTCTGCTTTGCTTATTTATACCGTTGGTGGTGGTTATGTGTTGTGGAGTTGGTTCCAACTCGTAATGACCTTGCATAGGGTTTCCAAGGCTAAAAATTGTTATGGGAGAAGCTTGCCCCTATAAATTATATTTTTATTTAAAAAATTGAGTTTTCATATATCTTTTCCCAGTTTACCCAAGGAGAAGTAATTTTTCTCCTTGAACCTCTTATTCACTGTCTATTGCAAATCCGTTGGAAAAATAAATTGAGTATTAAGAGTACATAAGTACAACTAGCATGTTCCTTAGAAATGAGGATGGAGAGGCCTCTCACATATTTTGGACATATTATAAGGAAGGACCAATCCTTGGAAAGGGACATGAAACTAGAGAGTTAGTAAAAACGAGGAAGACCCACCCCTCCCAAGGAGAAGAATTGACACAGAGGCTACAACATTGGGTTCAAACATAACAATTTTAAAGATGGCACAATGCCAGGCAATGTTCCTTTTTTTTTTTTTTTTTTTTTATGTAGAGTTGCAGCTGACAATGATGGCACCTAACAACAAGAAGAAGTAAGAAAAAAACTACTACATCACTTCTCTTATCAATTTTCTTTTGAATTATTGTTACTTGTACCCATATAAGGAGCACTGGTGGCACTGTCGGTTAGGTGTTGGGCTGCTAAACCACAAGTTCATTGGTTCAAAACCACCAGCTTGTCCATAGGAGAAAGATGAATCTGTCTGCTCCTATAAAGATTTGCAGTCTCTGAAACCTTATGAGTCAAAACCATCTCAGTGACAGTGAGTCTGGTTTATCTACATCTTCTTTCTAAGGACATCAGTGCTTGAAACAGAAACTAGGTCTCTTTCTTCCTTGAATCCACAACAACCTTCAAATACCTTTCATAAATTACCTGATTAGTAAGTACACTTATTTAGTATGTGGATCATTGAAGAAAAGGTTGTGATTAAGCCAAAAATAACTTTCCCATTCACCTTCCCCAAACACTAGACCTATACATAAATATTTTCTAGGATATTCTTTTACTCAATAAATTAAGTTTTCAGTATTTACAGAGCACATAATTTAGGTCATGCATTGTACTAGGTACTATTTAGGTGGCAAGATAGATAATAAACAGATTGTTAATTTTTAAAAAATAATGATGGTAGTATAAACACACACAAAGTGATAAAGTGTTAAAGGAGAGACAATGGAGGAAACTTATTTAGGCAAGATGCTCAAGAAAAGTCTCTTGGAAATCAATCAAATGAGGCTTGGGGGTGGGGGGTGCATGGAGAGATTGAGGAGAAGTCAGTAGTCATGCAAAGATTAGGAGAAAGTTCATTGCAGACAGATAATCCAAGAGTAAAAGCTTGACATTTTCCAAGGACTGAAAAATACCAATGATTGAATGAAAGGATAGACAAAAAAAAAAAAAGAAAAAGAAAAAAGAAATAGATTACAGAGGGCTATATCATATGGATCATCATGTAGAACCTAGATTTTCTTTGAAGTCAATGAGAAATCAGGGTTGAATTAGTAGAATATAATGACCCATTTGTGCTTTTCGATTGCTCTGACTGCTTTTAAAGGAAGTTGTTTTTAGGTGCCTTCCAGTAGGTTTCAACTCAACACTTCCTGATACTGTACAATCCTCACAATTGCTCTTTTTTAAACCCTTTGTTGATGCCACTATGTCAGTCCATCAATGTGGCAGTCTCCCTTTATTTTTGGTTACTGATCCTTCACTTTATCAAGCATGAAGTTCTTCTCCAAGGACTGATACCGCTTGATGATATGTCCAAAATACAATATATGAAGGCTTACCACCCTTGTTTCTAAGGAGCAATCTGGCTGTACTCCTTCCAAAATAGATTTGCTTATTCTTCTGGTAATCCATGGAACTTTCAATATTCTTCACCAACACCATAATGCAAATGCACTAATTCTTCTATGGTCTTCCTTATTCACTGTCCAAAGTTCACATGCATATGGGGCAATTCAAAATATAATGAATTGGGCTAGGCACACCTTAGTCCTCTAAGTGACCTCTCTGTTCTTAAACACTTCAAAGAAATCTTGTGCACCAGAATTGCCTAATTTGATATATCATTTGATTTCTTGACTGATGCTTCCATGACAGTTGATTACAGATCCAAGAAAAATGAAATATTTGACAACTTCATTCTTTTCTTCAATCATTATGATGTCAGTTAGAAGTCCAGTTAGAAGAATTTTCATTTTCATTTTCATTTCATTTTCTTTAGGTACATTCCATAGTGAAGGTTGTAGCCTTTGATATTAATCAATAAGTCTTTCAATTCCTCTTCATTTCCTGCAAATAGGTTTTGTAATCTGCATATCACAGGTTATTAATGACTCTTCCTCCAATCTTGATGACATTTTCTTCTTCATATAATCCAGTTTATCTGATTATTTGCTCAGCATACAGACTAAATAAATATGGTGAAAGGATGAAACACTGGCTCAACCCCTTCCTGATTTGGAACCATTCATTAATACCTTGTTCTGTTCAAATGATTGTCTTTTGGTCTATGTATAAGATTCCCATGAGCACAATTAAGTGTTCTGTAGTATCCATTATTTGCACTGTTATCAGTAGTTTGGTATGATCCACACAATTTGTGTAGTCAATAAAGCACAAGTAAATATCTTTCTGGTATTCCCTACTTTCATCCAAGGTCCATTTTATGGCAACAATGATATGCCTAGTTTCACATCCTTTTCTGTATCTGGTTTGAATTTCAGATAACTTCCTTTCAATATAATGCTGTGAACTATTTTGAGCTATCTAGGACAATATTTTACTTGCATGTGATATTGATGATATTGTCTGATGATTTGTGCATTCCATTAGGTCACCTTTCTTTGGGATGAGAAAATACAGATCTCTTCCAATTGGTTGGTCAGGTAGCTGTCTTCCAAATTTCTTAGCATAGAAGAGTAAGTGCCTGCAGTGCTGTATCACTTTAAAAAGTAAAAATGAAGGGAAGAAAAAAAAATTAATAGGCAAGAGTTTAAAAAAAAAAAACAAAAGAAACTGATAGTGATGGAAGCAAGAAATGATGTGACTTCGCCTTGTATGATAACAATGTCCATGTTGAGTGGAGGACAGATCTGATGGAATCACAATAGCACTTGTTAAAGCTAAAAGGTGCAGGAGAGAAATGGATCAAGGATGGTACCAAGGCTTCTGATTTAGCAATTGGGTAACTGAAATTAGTGTTCACTTAAGATCTTGGTGGTGTTGTATGATAAGCGTCGGACTACTAGTTGCAAGATTGACAGTTCAAACACATCAACTATTCCTTAGGAAAAAGATGAGGCTTTCTGCTCCTATAAAGATTTACAGTCTCAGACTCTCTTTACAGAGTCAATATAAGTCAGAATGAACTTAATCAAAGTGAGTTTTGAATTAAGATAAGGTGGATTAAAAGAATAATAGGTTTGAAGGAGAAGAAATGAGTTAACTCAAACTTGAAAGTTATATTTGATTATATTTATTCATGCAATAAATATTTAACACTTGTTTTGACACTGCATTAGATGCTAGAGTGCATAAGATAGAATTCCTGTCTTTATTGTTCATATCAACTGGTGAAAAACACCAATATAATAAAAAAAAAAATTATATCACATACATTACAGCATGGTGTAGAGCAATACAGATTCTGTTGGTGATTTTATACCATAAATACATCATACGACTTCTAACAGTCCTTTTCCTTTGATGTTGTATTCATATATGAAATACAAGACACAGTTTTGCAGATGACATCTATGGATTTATGCAAATAAAAGCCCAAATCAAACATATAATACCTTTGGGAAAAATTGCTTCTAAAATATGAACTCCAACTTCCCCTAACCAGAGTCGCAAGCTTCCCCATTTTGAGAACAATAAGCATGAACAAGCATGGCTGGAGATTGACTTGAAGACATTGTACCAAATTCAGAGATTCTATAGAAGAATCCTGATCAAAAGGGGAGAAATGCATAGCAGGATTTTAAATTCTCATGGATTCTAGACTTTGGGGAGTGATAGAGGCTGGATGAAGCACTGAAACTATTTCCCTGGAATAGTTTTGAAGCCTTCAACCAAAAATATTCCCTAAAGTCTTCTTAAAACCAAACAATATAACTAATAAAAAAATGTCTGCTTTGGAATTATGTTATTTTAAGTATTATCTTTTTGCTGTTATTGTTAAGCGCCATCGAGTTCTGATTCACAGCAACCCTGTGTAGGGTTTCTGAGGAGAAGCTGGTGAGCTTGAATCCCACACCTTGTGGTTCAAACCAACCTTGCAGTCCAGTACATTAATACACAGCACCACACCAGGACTCCAAGAATGATCCATATGGGATCAATTTGACATCAGCAACTGAAAAGATTAGATAGGAACCTTATGATCAGTGAATTTATGCTAAGGGAGGAAGAAGTACTTAGAAAAAGAGGATAAGAATGGTTGCATAGCTCAAATATAAGATCAGTGTTAGTGAATTGCAAGCATAGAAATTGTTGAATTGGTGCATATTTTGTTGTGAATATGCTCAACAACAGTGACAAAATAAACACTTTTTTAAAAACAGAAGATAAATCTAAAGCTAACGGAGCATACTACTTTTAATTTTGTATCTTTTTAGTATTTTATTAATCTTCCTCAACATATTTGTAATATATGATGTAACCAAATACAGTGCACATTTATTAACTGACCATGTATGGCGAACTCAGACACTGAGCTCAAGTTAATAAAATACTCATAAATTAAAATTTTGTCATGGGACCCTTTTTTTTAGGCTTGACAATATTGATAGTGCTCTTAAAATTCCTGTCTATGACAAAGTGTCATGTTGTTAATGTGGCAATATTTAACTTTATACTTTATAATATTTGTTCACTTCAAAGGACTCTTTTTCTTTTCCTTTAATACATCCAGAATTAGGATCATCAATTTTCTAAAATATTGTTTATATGAAGTCAAATGCTGTTAGACTGAAAATCTTGTTTTCCATAGAAAATGTCATTCTGATTTTCTGTAGATCCTTGTCTTGGCTTTTTCTCCAACTGCTGTCACTGTTCATGGAGGCCAGCCAAGAAACTCTGACCAAGTGCACTGACTAAATCACTGCACTTTCTTCTTTGGTAATATCAAATATATACATCAGTCATCTATCTTCCTTTGATCTTCAGCTAGCACAAACCCTTTCTCACTAAGTTGTC
Organism: Chrysochloris asiatica; assembly: GCF_000296735.1. Taxonomy (NCBI): domain Eukaryota; kingdom Metazoa; phylum Chordata; class Mammalia; order Afrosoricida; family Chrysochloridae; genus Chrysochloris; species Chrysochloris asiatica. Next base: position 2,079,329 of record NW_006408627.1, read on the forward strand.
CTCCACCGTTTGTTTTTGATATTTAAACTGTTTGGACATCTCTAAAAGTAGAGTGGCATTGACATAGAGATAAGGTGCCAATCAATTTATTAAGTGATTCTGTACAAAAATGGCAAACTTAATATGACCCTGGAGCATGGTTGACTCAGCCAACACAAAGTGCGAAGAAAGCCATTCATCTGTTCTGTCCTTTCTGGCTGAGGACATTTACTCAGTGCTCTTCTCTGGAATTGGAAGCCAATAATACTAAATAGAAGTGATATGATGTGTTTAGCTTCTAAATTTTTAATTAGTTGGCATCAGTAATGTTTATTATTACTATATTTATTTTTTATATTGATTTATGGATACAGAGTAGGCCATGGAGACAAGTTCCATATCATTATAAGGGATATTTTGTTTGCTAAGATGGGACTTTAATGCATCAAAATAACATAACTTACCACAATGGCACTAAGTAACAGTCAAAGAAGGATAAATGATGAATAAAAGGTAAATGTGTTTCCATTGTTTTAACTTAATACATAGCAACAGTAACCTAGATAAATAAACCAATGGTGCTGAAAAATGTTTTCAGCATATTGTGTTTTGAAGCAAAACAGACAGTCTATGGTAATAAAAACTGTGGTCACTTTTATGTTTCATTCTATGTAGAATGCTAAAATAATGTGTACTTTGAAATAAAATAACAAAACACAATATAATCTTTAGATATCATTGCTCTAAATAAAATGGTTAATTCTCAGAATGAATTGGCCAGGTTGTCTCTCAAAATCACTTTTACATAACACTCAATCCTCCCTGTATACTTGGACCATTGTTTTTGTTGTTAAGAGCCAACGAGTTCTTCAGAGTCATAGAGACCCCGTATAGGGTTTCCTAGGAGCAGCTTATGGGTTGAACCACCAACCTTGCTGTGGCCCAGCGCATTAACTTGCAACATCGCACCAGGACTCCATAGAGCAACTATAACTTGAAAGAGTTGCCTGAAGGCAAGACAAATCAACAAGTGTGTGGAGCCATCATCGACAGTTTAGATAAAATGCCACATTTAAGAAAAAGATGGAGGAAAAGAAATCAGTAGACAACCAACCACTTTTTGGAAACCTTATACAAGGATTGCTTTGAATAGGAACCAACTCAAATGTACTAAGCAGTAAGAGAATTATTAGGGAAATACTTGGAGAACACTACAGGCATATAAGAAAAGTCAACTGTTGTTGTTGCATGCTACCCAGTTGGTACCGACTCATAGCACAACAGAGCGAAAAACTGTCTAGTCCTGGGCCAACCTCACAAGCACTGCTATGACTAAGCCCATCGCTGCCACCACTGTACCAATACATCTTGTTGGGGGTCTTCTTCTTTTCCTCTGACCCTCCACTTTACCAAACACGATATCGTTCTCCAGGGACTGGTCCCTCCTGAAAACATACCAAAAGTATGAGAGACGAAGTCTGGCCATCCTGGCTTCCAAGGAGCACTCTTACTGTACTTCTTTCAACACAGATCTGTTTGTTCTTTTGACAGCCCATGGTGCTTTAAATATTCTCCTTCAGTACAATAACTCAATTGCATCAATTCTTTCATGGCATTCCTTATTCATTGTCCAACTTTCACATGCATATGAGGTTATTGAACACACCAGTGCTAGGGTCTGCCAAACCTTAGTCCTCAAACTGACATCTGCTTTTCCACACTTTAAAGAGATATTGTGCAGCAGATTTGCCTAATGCAATACGTGACTTGATTTCTTGACTGTTGCTTCCATGAGTGTAGATGGTTAATCTGAGAAAAATGAAGTGTTTGACAACTTCAATCTTTTCAACATTGATATGGATGTTGTTTATTGGTCCAGTTGTGAGTAGTTTTGTTTTCTTTACATTGAGATGCAACCCATAACAAAGGCTGTGGTCTTTGATATTCATCAGTAAGTACTTTAAGCCCTCTTCACTTTCAGCAAGCAAGGTTGTATCATCTAAGTATCGAAGGTTGTTAATAAGTCTTCCTCCAATTCTGATGCCATGTTTTATTTTTTTTTCATAGAATTCAGATTCTTGGATTATTTGCTAATTGCAGATAGAATAAGTATGGTAAAAGAATATAACCCTGGTGCACACCTTTCCTAATTTCAAACCATTTGGTGTTGACTTGTTCTGTTTGAACAACTGCCACTTGGTCTATGCATAGGTTCCTCATGAACACAAAGAAGTGTTCTGGAATACTAATACTTTGCAATGTTGTCCATAGCTTGTCATGATCCGCACACTAGAAAGCCTTTGTGTAGCCAATAAAGCACAGGTAAACATCTTTCTGGCATTCTCTACTTTTAGACAAAATCCATCTGACTCCTCTTTCCATGTCCTTTTCTATGTTTAGCTTGAAACTCTGGAAGTTTTCTGTCAGTGTTTGGTTGCAGCCATTTTTGTATTACCTTCAGTAAAATTTTACTCATGGAGGTTATCAATGATATTGTCCAGTGATTTCCACATTCTTTTTGTCACCTCTTTTATGAATGGGCTCAAATTGGGAACTCTTCTAGTCAGTTGGCCAGGTATCTGTCTTCCGAATTTCTGGCCATAGGTGAGGGAGGGCCTTCAGTGCTGCATCAGTTTGTTGAAAGATTTCAAAATGTATTCCATCTATTCCCGGTGCCATTTCTTGCCAATGCCTTCAATGCACCTTGGACTTCTTCCTTCAAGATCATTGACTCTTGATTATATGCCACCTCTTGAAATAGTTGAACATTGGCCATTTATTTTTGGGACAGTGCCTCTGTGTATCCTTCCAGCTTCTTTGGATCCTTTTTGCATCATTCACTATTTTGTCCAACGATTCCTTCAATACTGCAAGTTGAGTTTTGAATTTTTTTCTTCAGTTCTCTCAACTTGATAAATGCTGAGAATGTTCTTCCCTTTTGGTTTTCTAGCTATAATATTTTACTTTGTCATCTTTAACTGACCTTTGAAATTTTCTATTCAACTCTTGTACCTCTTTACTTCTTGCATTTGCTTTAGCATTTCTACACTGGAGAGCAAGTTTCAGAGTCTCTTGCGGCATAAATTTTGATCTTTTCCTTCCTTCCTGTCTTTTTAATGACCTTTTGCTTTTTTTCCTGTATGATATTCTTGATGTCATCCCACAACTCTTTTGGTCTTTGGTCTTTAGTGTCTAACCATCAATTCTATTCTTCAGATGATCTCTAAATTCAGATGCAATATATTCAAGATCATAGTTTGTCTCTTCTGGATTTGTTTTCTTTTTCTTTCATTTCAGCCTAAACTTGCATTTGAGCAATTGATTGTATGTTACACAGTCTGACAGCTTTATTTTGTCTGAGAATATGGAGCTTCTCCATTATTTCTTTCCACAGATGTAGTCAATGTGATTTCTGGGTATTCCATCTGGTGAGGTTTATGTGTATTGTCATCTTTTATTTTGTTTAAAAATGGTATTAGCAATGAAGACATCATTGGTCTTGCAAAATTCTATCATGCAATCTCTAGCATTGTTTCTATCATCAAGGCCATATTTTCCAACTACTGATCCTTCCTCTTTGTTTCCAACCTTTGCTTACCAATCACCAATAATTATCAATATATCTTTTTTTAAATGTGTTATTGTGAATTATGTAATAGTTTACATGGGAGAACATTAGCTTTACATTCAACCTATTGTATATTTTTTCATTGCCAACATTACAATTCCCTCCATGCATCATCAAACAACCAAAGGATATACCCTGTAAGCCTGCCCCTAGGTCGTCAGCACACAGCCCCTCTCCCTCTCTGGGTCTAAAGTCCCCAGCCGCTCTATCTCTCCACATCATCATCTCTGCCTCCATCTTTGGAGTCACTGATTCTCTGGGTAGGGTTCTACTTTCCATTCTTCTCCCTTGATGGTCCCAGGGACCTCAGCTCCTAGACTGCAAAGTCATCACTCCCTTCCTCTTGCTACAAAATGTCTATCTTTATTTTTCCAACCATCACAATCAGTCCTGACAACAATTATTCACTATTGTATCACAAAATACCTATCCACAGCTCCCTCAAACAGCCCCACACAGACAGAGTGGATACTACTCATTGGAAATTCTACCTTTCTTCACACTCTCTGGATCTAGGTTCCCTCTTGAAAGCTTGTAAGCCAGTCACTTCTTGCCTTTGTAGTGCCCCCATTTTGGGTAGCTAATGTCCAAGTTGCCCACCCTTATCTACTGTGTGTATGGAGGGGGTGGGAATGATCCTTGCTGTAAAGATTTGTTCCCTCTTTTGAGTCACTGCATCCATAAGTGTAGGTCAAGTTCATAAAATTTTATCAGATTACTCTTTTTTTCCCTCTTCTTTCTTCTTCTACTGAGCTCTGATCATCCAGTCATTGAAACTAGGTCAAGTGGGTTTTATCTGCAAGTGTAGGTGTTCTTATGCATATGCCCTCTCTTCTTAAGAGCTGGGCACTTCACTCTCCATTCTAGTCCTCTGTGGCTATGTCACTGACTCTGGGCCGAAGAGTCCCCAGGTCTTGCCACACACTGCTGTCCAACCAGGTCTCCACTGAGGTTCACAGGAGTCTATTGAACATTGTAGAGCTTAGCTCGCAGCATCATTGCTGTTTTTCCCTCACTTCCCCTTATCAGTGACAAATGTTGTCACCAATCAGAGTGTTTATTCCCATTGAGTCTTAGTCTTAGAAGGAGGTTTGCCCTGAGGAGACCTGACCACTTGCCTTGATGTCTCCTGGGTGAGCAACTTGCTTGTTCTTGTAGTAATCAGTCAGTCTGCCTATATTGTTTTGTATTTTTCCTGTTGGTCTTTCTTTCAAGTATCTTCTGTTCTTCTAGCCACTCCAGGCTGGTCTGCTTATCCTTTCAAGTGGAAATTTTCCACCTTAGAAGATTCTGGATGCTGTTCAGAATTCCACCAATGATCTTATTTGATGCAGAGGCTCCACAGGAAACCTCCTTCACTGGGCACGTTGTAGCCCCATTTTAGGCCGAAGTTATAGGCCGAAGACGGATTTACAAGTTTTCTATGGTGATATTTCTGGCTATTTCTTTCCCTCCCCCTCAAGTGTCTATTTTATAATGGCATGCTGGGGAAACCAAGATTCAAAAGACAGCTAAGCATATTAACATTCTGTCCCCACTTCCACATTCCAAACATGTTTCAATCCCTGTATCCCAGAGCCCTGTTGTTCCAAGGTTTTGCATACATTATTTACCTCTGTCCCACTTCAGCTTCATTTTCATCCTGTCATATTTCATTTCATTGCAATGTTTCCAATCCTCTCCATGTACCATCAAATAACCAAAGGATACACCCCACAGGCCCACCCCCCTGGCTGTCAGCAAACAGATCCTCTCCCTCTCTGAGTCCCATGTCTTCAGCCATTCCATCTGTCTACGTCATCATCTCTGTCTCCATGCCTAGCTTCACTGCCTTGCTGGGTAGGGTCACACTCTTCACTCTTCTCACTAGATGGTCCTAGGGAACTCTGCTCCTGGGCTGCAAAATCAATCACTCCCCTCCTTTTGCCAAAAAAACCAATCTACCTCTACACTTCCAACCTTCACAGTCAGCCATGATGGCAGGTATTCACTGTTGTACCACAAGAGTCTTATCCACATTGACTTTCACCAGCCTGGTTCCAACAGATTGGAAATCATTCAGTGGAGGTTCTGCCTACCCCTGTCCCGTCTGGAACTAG
>NW_006408627.1:2113602-2128961 GCF_000296735.1 Chrysochloris asiatica
TAATTCCTCAGCAATTTGATCTTTTAAAAAAATGAGCTCAGAATGTTGAAATATAAGATCTTATGTTTGTTCAAAGGCTGTCTGTCTGCTAGACAGAGATTTCTTATGTGCGATTCCGCCCCTTTTTCCCGAGACTGCCATACCTGAGCTGCCTGGTCAGGGAAGCGCCAGAAGTCCTCTCTTAATGACCTTTTGCTTTCTTTTAGTATGATGTTCCTGAAGTCATCCCACAACTCTTCCAGTCTTCAGCCATTATTGCCTAATTCATCAAATCTGCCTAATTCATCATATACGTTCTCAAGATGATCACTAAATTCAAGGTCATATTTAGGCTCTCATGGACTTGTTTTAATTTTCTTCAGCTTCAGCCTAAACTTGCATATGAATAAGGACACAGTCTGCCTCTTTCCACAAATGTAGTCAATTTTATTTCTGTGTATTTCACCTGATTAGGTCCATGTGTTTGGTCATCTTTTATTTTGTTTTTAAAAAAGATATTTGCAATGAAGAAGTCATTGATCTTGCAAAATTCTATCATGCAATCACAGCATCATTTCTATCATCTAGGCCATATTTTGCAACTACTAATCCTTCATTGTTTCCAACCCTTGCATTCCAATCATCAATACATCTTGATTGCATCTTTGGTCAATATCAGACTGAAGAAGCTGATAGAGCTATGTAGTTTCTTCATCACTGACTTCAATGGTTGATACATAAATTTGAATAATAGTTGTGTTAATTGTTCTTCCTTGCAGGTATATGGATATTATTTTATCACAGACACCTTTGTACTTCAAAACAGATCTTGAAATGGTCTTTTTGATTATTAATGCAACACCTTTGTCATTACTGGCATTGTAAACCATGTGATTATCAGATTTAAATTTTCTATTTCAGCTCACTAATGCCTAGGATTTCTATCTTTATACATTTCATTTCATTTTTGACAACTTCTAGTTTTCCTAGATTCATACTTTTTTTTATATTCCTTACTCTGATTATTAATGGATGTTTCCAGCTATGTCTCTTCATTTTGAGTTATGCTACAACAGCAAATGAAGGTCTTGAAAGCTTTACTCCATTCCTGTAATCATGGTCAACTTTACTTTGAGGAGGCAACTCTTCCCAAATCATATTTTAAGTGCCTTTCAACCTGAGGTGCTCGTCTTCTGGCACCATATCTGACAATATTATGGAGTTATTCACTGTTTCAGTGTTCAATATTCTGATCTGACAGTGTTCACTGCTACTCAAGGTTTTCAGTGACAAAATAGTGGGAAGTAGTCTTTCTCTCCTTCTTCCTAGTCTTAGTCTGGAAGTTCAGCCAAAACCAACAGTGTGATCCTGTTAGTTTTTAAAATACCAGTGGCATAGTTTCCAGAATCACAGCAACACATAACTTACCATAGTCTGACAAACTGACAGATGAGAGGTGGATATGGTTACAAGGAGTCAGAACCAATTTGATGGCACCTGACACAAACAATAGCAATTTTTATATCATCTTACTGTTATCTAAAGGAGCTATAGTAGTGTAGTGGTTACAAATCGGGCTGTGAACCGCAAGGTCAGCAGTTCGAAACTACCAGCGGGTCCGTGGGAAAAAGATGAGGCATCTGCTCCTGTAAAGATTTACAGCCTTGGAAACCCTGTGCAGGGTTGCTATGAGTCAGAATCGACTCCACGGCACTTAACAACAACAATAACAACTGTTATCTAAGCATTGTGTCTTTCTTTCCCCCTCTCCCTGGTACTAATATACTTTGATCTCTATGCATGTCTATTGTGGATATTCACTTGTCAGAGAATACAATATTTATACTTTTCTGTCTGACTTATTTTACTCAGCATGATGTGTTCAAGTTTCATACATATTGTAGCATATATCGAGACTTTGTTTCAATTTAATATTGAGTAGGTGTGACACTGTGGGTTAATGCCCTGGACTGCAAGGTCAGTTTGAACCACAAGGTTGGTGGTTGGAGCTCACCAGCCACGCCTTGGAAACCCTATATAGGGTTGTTAGGGGTTGGAACTAACTGGACAGCACTTAACAACAACAAGTGTTCCGTTGCATGTGTGTACCATATTTTGTCTTTTCATTCTTTTGTTAATGGACATTTTAGCAATTTCCACCTTTTGACTCTTTAAGAGGGTGTTGTGATAAACACTGATGTATGAGTATAAAACATCACTTCATTTTTTTTCCCATGACACAAATAGTATAATTTTGGGGTGTGGGAATTACTCTAGAGAGATTAAGACTAAAGTATAATTGAGAGAACGTGTCTGCAGGTATCCGCTGATAGGCAGAGGTGTATTTAAACACATTTAGTTTGGAATATACTCATCCATATATAGTGAACTAGAATCCTTGTAGTAATACTTTTTGACTTATCCTTCTACACACATATATTTATATGTACACATACATATATGTGCAATATTTACATATAACAGTGATTACAAGATTAAAACAGGACTGAGCAGTGTTTCAGTCTCTGGTGCAGAGGGTCACTATGGGTCACAAGCAACTCAATAGCACCTAACAACAATAAACACAACATATAGCAAAATACTTTGGCTTTCAGGTAACTTTAAGAATAAGATATGTACATGTAGCTGATATTTTAAATTTTATGTGCTGTATTTTATGTGGTGTGGTGCTATGGGTTAATGAGCTAGACTGCAGATTAAGTATGAACTGCAAGGTTGGTGGTTCAAACTCACTAGCTGCTCCTTGGAAGCCCTGGGTCCTTGGAATTACAGGGTCGCTATGGGTCGGAATTGACTCTATGGCATTTAACAACAACAATATATCTCATTTGGGCTCTTAGTGTGATACTATAAGATAAGCACTGGACTGTGAACCAGAAGGTATTGCAAAGAGCTTCTCCTTAGAAAACCTATACAGGGTTGCTATGAGTTGGAACAGATTCCACAGCACTTAACAGCAACATATCTCATTTAATACTCACATCAATAATGTAAAGTATGCATGGCCCAAGTTCTAAATTTCAACATTTCTTGGAGCTTCTTGTAAGGGCTGAAAAATAGTCTGTAGGAGTTGTCAAACAGATATGTGTTGGAAGAAGTGCAGCCAGAGTGCTCCTTGGAGGCCAGGATGGACAGACTTTGTCTCTCATACTTTGGACATATTGTCAGGATGGACCAGTCCCTGGAGAAGGATATCATATTTGGGAAGGTGGAGGATCAGAAAAAAGAGGAAGACCCACACCCACCCCCCAAGTTAGATGGATTGGCAAGTGGCAGTATCAATGGACTCAAGCGCGGCAACAATTATGAGGTTGGCCCAGGCCTGGGCAATGTTTTGTTCTGTTATGCATAGGTTGCTATGAGTTGGTACCGACTCAATGGCACCTAACAACAACAAGATACCACTTCTTTTTGTGATTTTTTTTTTTTTTTTTACATATTTACTACTAATAAACATCAAAAAGCCTCTCCACACTGTTCTGAACAATTTATAAGAGCCAATTATGATTTTTTTTTTTTGTAATAATAGATGCTATAAATGCCAACTGAATCTTGGGAAATGTCTATCTTAAGGCGAATCTCCTAATTATCTCATAAGTGGCTGGACTCATTTTACATATGAAAGACTTAGTGACATGCCTAAAATGACATATTTGTTGCAAAAGCCATGCTAGAATCTAAGCAGGACATTTGCTACTCTAAAAAACTTCCACCCTTACCTGTTTCTGTGCCTCATGGCATGTAACTTTTCAGTGCCATCCACTATGGTGGTGGTGGTTATGTGCTGTGGAGTCAGTTCTGACTCATAGCTACTCTGTACAGGGTTTCTGAGGCTGTAAATCTTTACAGGAGCAGAAAGCCTCATCTTTCTCCTGAAGAACAGCTGGTAGTTTTGAACTGCTGACCATGAGATTAGCAGCCCAATTTGTAACCATTATGCTACCAGAGCTCCTTGCCATGGCCATGGCATAATCCCACATCCCTGGGTTGGCTATGTAATTTATGTTAACCAATGAGATACTAAAAAATGTGTTGAAAGCAGTTATGTTGTTGTATACTTTCAAGTCTGTTCTAATTCCTAACCATCCTGAGTACAGTTTCCAAGATCAACTGGTGGATTTGAACTACCAACCTTGCAATTACCAGTCCTGTGCTTCAGCACCACACCAGTGCTCAAGCAGAGTTAAAGGCAAATATATATATTTCACATGTGTGTGTTTATATGTATATATAAGGAGCTCTAGTAGCATAGCAGTTTCAAGCAGAGTTACTAATCTCACAGTCAGCAGTTAGAAACTATCAGTTGTTTCAGGAAGAAAGATGAGGTTTTCTGCTCCCATAAGGATTTACAGCCACAGAAACCCTACGCAGGGTCACTATGAATTGGAACCGACTCCATGGCACATCACCACCACTGCACATATGCTTTTCTAGTGAACATCTAAAACCTTGGAAAACCTTTACAAGGTAGCTATGATTCAGAATGGACTCAACAGAATTTAGCAACAGCACCAACTATATATATAATTGCTATTTTAAGTGTCATCAAGTCAGTTCTGACTCATAGCAACCCTATGTAAAACAAAGTGAAATGTTGTCATCTATATAGGCTGAAATACAGCAACAATTCTGAAGATGGTGCAGGGCTAGACAATATTTCATTCTGTTGAACATAGGGTCACTATGAGTTAGAACTTGCTCAATAGAACCTCACAGCAACAACGTATACACAAACACACGTATCTTCACCACTCATCTGTCAGTTTGTCATACTATGGTGGATTATGTATTGTTAAAATGTTGAAAGCTATGCCACTAGCATTTTCAATACCAGCAGTGTCACCCATGGTGGACTAGTTTTAGTGGAGCTTCTAGAGTTAGACAGACTGGAAAGAAAAGCATGGTGACATAAAACAAAACTGACTGCCGATGAGTTAATTCTGACTCGTATTGACCCTATAGGACAGAGTAGAACTATACCAAAGGGTTTTCCAAGCTGTAAATCTTTTGAAGCAAACAGATTTCATTTTCTCCCATGAAGTAACTGGTGGGTATGAATGGCTAGCCATTTGGTCAGGAATCTAATGATTAAATCACTGCACCCCCAGATGTCCTCATGGTGATAGACTTCCAAAACTTACCCATTAAAAACACTATGGCTCACAACAGAACTTTGTACAATATAGTGCTGTAAGATGAGTATCCCAGGCACAATGAAGTATCCACAGCAATAAACTAAAGCATACTAATGATTATGAAGATGGCAAAGGACCAGGTAGCTGCATAATGGTTAAACACTCTGTTATTGACTTAAAATTCAGCAATTGGCACCCACAAGCTTCTTTGTGAAAGAAAAGTCATGGCAATCTGCTCCCATAAAGATCTAAGCCTATGAAACTCTATGGGTAGTTATACTCGGTCACATAGGTCATTGTGAGTCAGAATAGACTGGACAGCACTGAACAACAACATATATACACACAAGCCAAAGGTATTATTTTGAGGACTAAGGAACATCTGACTCAAACCTTGATATTTTCAATCAATTCATATGCATATGGAAGATGGACAATGAATAAGGATTTCCAAAGAAGAATTGATGCATTTGAATCATGGTATTGGCGAAGAAGTGTTGGTGAATAATACTGAATATATATGGACTTCCAGATGACTGAACATATCTTTTTTGAAAGAAGCATGGTCAGACTGGTCCTTAAAAGTGAGGCTGACGAGACTCTATCTCATGTACTCTGGAAGTGCTATCAGAGGGATATCACTGATGTCTGATGGATCTTAGCTGAAAGCAGAGAATATCAGAAAGATGTTAATCTGTGATTTATTGATTATGCAAAGGCTTTTGATTATGTGGATCATGACAAGCTATGGATAACATTGCAAAGTATGCTTATTCCGGAGAAATTAATTGTGCTCATGAAGAATATGTACAAGGACCAAGAGGCAGTTGTTCAAACAGAACATGGGAAAACTGAATGGTTTAAAATTTAAAAAGGTGAGCAACAAGTTTGTATTCTTTCACCATACTTATTCAACCTGTATGCTAAGCAAATACTTTTTGGAAAAAATGGAACTTAAAGATAATAATTTTTTTCCAAGAAATTTTAGAAGATTTATTGTACATCAGTGTTCTACACAAGTCCCTATTGTCTTACATTCAATCCATTTTACACTTCCTAGCTTTGGTAGATGTTTGCATTTCAATTCCTAGTTCAGAAAATTCTCAGTGTTCATCCTGTCTCTCTAGATGGACACTGACTTCTATATGTAAAACCATAACGTGTTCAGGTACCTTCTCTGTAGTCTCTCTAGCAAGTTAGAAGAAAAAAGAAGGAATATATTCCAGTTCTTATAAAATGCCCAGAAAAAGAAGCAGCAGCACTTTTTTTTTTCCTTACTGTGGGCTTTTAGGCATCATGGTTATGAAATATGGCTGCGGCATTCTTTTAAATCCTTTTAAGTAGCAGTCATCCTGCTCTCCCCCTCCCTATCCCCCCCCCCCTTGATACTATTAAGCCTTTCACAGGTATCAATCGTCAGAAAGTAGGAAGAACTGCACTTTAAAAGGATTTTAAATAATGTCTCCAAGAAATATAGCAGCAGATTGTTCAATGGGGATTATCAGCCAAGAGTGTGCTAAAGGGGGGAGGGTTCTCTTTTAAAAGGTCTTTAGATAATGTAAGTGTACTTCTTGGCAACATTACTCAGAGCCATTTAAAGAGAAGATATCTGTGCTGCACCTATCCCCTGGGAGTGTGCACCCACAAAAGAGACATGAAGAGGACACATGACGAATGATGCTCCCACACCCTTGACATCCTCATGACACAAAGATTTCAGGCTTTATCCAATACACTGAGAGTACCAGAGACTTACTTAGTAATGAGATCTTCACTTAGTGTAGGGATCAAGGTCAAATATCCCCCAGAGAATACTGAACATTTCCTCTGTGACCTTTGGGGGGAAATGAAGTTTCCTTCCTTTCCAAGAAGGTCATACCAAAGGAGCAATTGCTTTCCTTTCTCTTCTCCTTCACCTCTCCTTAAAACAAAACCTGATGCCTGAAATTATCAAACTCTAAACAGCCTACTCTTACTTCTTTAAATCATTCATCTCCAGCTCCCTCTTTACTCCAGCCTCATTCATACCTATAGTGTGGGTAGAGGAGAGATGTTGCAGAGGCTTTGACTATGGAGACAGAAAATCTGAGTTTAAAATTTGGGTCTGTCATTGTTGGTGAGTTTAGGAAGTTGTCCTTACCCCTATGAGCTTCAATTCTCTCATCTGTAAGACAGAGTTTCAAAGATACCTGCTCCAAGCATTGTTACTATAGTTAAGCAGAATTGAGTTATGTGAAGCCCTCAGCGTAGTGCCTAGCAATTCTAAGTGTTCAATGCATGACACTTGGGGAGCTGTGATGCTATTTTTTACTGTGGGCTTAGTTGTTAAGGGTAGTTAGGAGGTGTCTGTCTTGATTTACAGATTGAGTCTTATACACAACAAGTGTCTGTTTTAATGACTGATGTGTGCCACTTGATAAATGTGGGCCAAATGAAGCTATATCCTGGAGATAGAAGCATGAAAAGCCAATACAAGCATTCAGTGTGGACATGAGGATCTCTTAAGGCATTTTACAGATAGACCTTACATAGATTTTAATACAAGACCAATACTTTTACTTCCTTTATCCAGAGATCATACATAAAGCAGGCAATAGAGCACAAAACTTGTTTTGTTTTTTAGCCTAGAAAACTCTCAGAAATTAGAAATTAATTACCAACTATATCAAAGTGCATTGCATACATAGGAAATTGTAAAATGTTAGGGTCAGCATCAAAGAACACCACCAAAGAAGAACACCAAGCTGACAGGTGAGTAGGAATAATGCAGCTCAAATGATGTGAGGGAAAATGATGTTCCTCTAGCTTTAGGCAGTGGAACAGGTCTTGTGTCATTGACCACAATGACAGAAAATCAAACTGAACCCCATTAAAGGGAAAAAGCCATCTATTTTAGTTAGCCCAGCAGGCACCTGAAAGCTCCTCTCAATATGAAAAAATTGGAAAGGCTCTCGTGAAGATGGAGGTCTCAGTTCTAATGACTATGTTTATACCTCCTATAGAGGATAGATCTCTTTTTTTTAAATATGAGGGATTGATTTTGAAAACAGTCTCCTCTGCTGTGTTAGTTCCTTTCTTGACTTTCAGTGACAAGAGGTCATGGTTAGGTGAGGACCTTTTCAGTTAGCTATGATGAACCAAAATAAGGCAACCATTTTTTTTTTTTTTTTTAACAGCCAAAATCTGTTAATGGGCTCAAACATAAGAACGATTGTGAAGATGGCACAAGATTGGCAAGTGTTTTATTCTGTGGCAGGGTTTTTGTTTTTTGTTTTTAATACTTTAATTCTGATGTATTAAACAATGGTGTTACAATAGGAGACAGTTAAGACAAAAGCATCAGAGAAATAGAAGAAAAGAAAAGTCCTTTTGAGATGTTTTCTAAAGCACTTCAAAAGATTTTAAAAATATTATTGATATCAGCAAAATATAGGTGAGAAATAATCCTTCTAACTCTTTTTCTGGTTGACATTACAGATATTTTTGGTCTTTCTGCCTATCACTTATTGGTAGAAACACCAAAGTTGACTTTTTGATGCTTATCAAGTAAAGTTAAAGTGTGAAACCGCTATTTTGGTTACCTAGGATCTTAAAACACCTGTCTACCATGGCACACCCTGCTGGTGGATCAAACCCACCCATTGCTCCTTGAAATCCCTGTACAAGATCAGTAAGAATCAGAATAGACCTGAGGACATTTAACAACAGCAACAACAAACACTATTTGAAGTAGAAATAGTATTTTGCAAAATGTTGTCTCCATGAATATTGCCTCATGGTAAATGGAAATTGTTTTAGCCATAGACCTCAATCATCATCATTGTTATAATTCTGCTTTACAAGCTAGCATGGAAAGGGTTATAGTTATATGTCTTCCAAGAATAACATGAAAATGCATTTTTCCTAGACATATCTGTTCAATTTATTTGTGGATTCCTAATAATTCAGAAGCCAACTAAGGGCAATTAGCATCTAACTTCATTTCCTCCAACTAGATTTATTTCACCACTCCTTATCTGTCAGTTTGTCATTCTGTGGTGGCTTGTATGTTGCTGCAAATTATGCCACTGGTATTTTAAGTACCAGCAGGGTCACCCATGGTGGACAGGTTTCAGCTGAGCTTCTAGACTAAGGCAGATTAAGAAGAAGTCAAGGAAGATTACTTTGGAATGTTTAATCACAGAAAACCTTATAAATAACAGTGGAGCACCATCAGATAGCAGCAGAATATTGAATCTTGAAACATTATGAATAGCACCAGAATACTGTCAGATATTGTTGTCAGGTGCCATCGACCCCATGCACAGCAGAACGGAACAATGTCCGATCCTGGGTCAACCTCACTACTGCTGCCACACTTGATGCCATCAATGATGTCACCTGGCTGATCCATCTCGTTGGGGGTCTTCCTCTTTTTCTCTGACCCTCCATTTTACCCAGCATGACATCCTTCTCCAGCGACTGTTCCCTCCTGACAATATGTCCAAAGTATGAGAGACGGAGCTTAGCCATCCTGGCCTCCAAGGAGCATTCTGACTGTACTTCTTCCGGAACAGATCTATTGGTTCTTTTGGCAGCCCATGGCACTTTTAGTATTCTCCTCCAACACCACAACTCAAAGGCATCAATTCTTCTATGATCTTCCTTATTCACTGTCCAGCTTTCAGATATAGCACCGGAAAATAAGCCCCTCAGGTTGGAAGACACTATGGATTGGCACAGTGGCAGCAGCAATGTGATCAGGCATAACAGTGATCGTGAGGATGGTGCAGGACCAGGCAGTGCTTCATTTTGTTATGCATCGCGTTGCTATGAGTTGGAACCCACTAGATGGCATCTGACCAAAACAACAACAGACTATATTTCAAGAATTCCACCTACTGAAAAGTCATATTTTGGGCAATAAATACTTGCCTGCTCACACTTCATAATTAACTTTGACTTTCTATTTGAATGTAAATCTAATAGACCTTCAATAATTACTGCTATAACAAAGAAAAGCTGTACACTGTGTCCACATAAACAAGAGAGGGACTTATTCCTTTTAGCACCAGACTTCAAAGCCTAGTTTCACGTGGGACTATGAGGTGGGAATGGGAGATAAGATTTCTTATGAAGTAAGCTGTTATTGGTTGCAGAGTTCTTAGGTATTATTGAGAAACAGAGGAGGGGATGTGGAGATAAAGGATAGCTAGAAATTTCTATCACAAACTCAAAAGTGACAAGGCACAGTCCAGCTTCTGAGTCCCATTTTACTTGGAAACAGGATAATTACAACATGAATGGATGTGGAAAAAAGAATATATAATGCACTGGACCACAAGGTCTGTTTGAATCACAAGGTCGGTGGTTCAAATTCATCAGCTGCTTTTTGGAAACTCTTTACAGAGTCCCTATGAGCGGGAATCAACTCGACAGTACTTAACAACAACAACATATATTTATTTATCCCACAAATATATATGATTTTGAAAGAGGATATTGGTACAAAGGTATTAACCATTTCTACAAACACAATTATAAATGCAGTAGAGCATACAGCAGGCAAAATGATGAAAACTTCTTAGATATCAGACATTTTAAGGAAATGAGTTACCTGGCCTGTGAGTTCAGGACCATAGTCTCAGGGAACACTATGGACAATTGGCATAAGAGTCCAGAAAGACAATTTTCTACATCCTACTTTTGTGAGTAGAGTCTATGATCTTAAAAGCTCATGAATAGTGTAGCGATGAGCAGAAAAAAGAAAAGTAATGACAACTGAAGATGTCTGGTATTAAATAGACTAATGGACTAATGGAACATGCAAACATCAATCTCCATGACTCTGAGAACAGGCACCATCTAGTTCTTCTGATTGCAATAGGCCTGGTGTGACGATATGTGATAAAGCACTAGACTGTGAGGTTGGTTTGAACCATAAGTTTGGCAGTTCAAACACACCAGAAACCCTATATAGGATCAGTATGAGTCAAAAATGACTCGACAACACTTAACAACAACAACAACAATGTTTGCCTGAAAGTTGAGTCACAGAAGTGAGTTCAATACGTATAATTTTATTTGGTATCCCTCCCCTTGGAAGGAGATATCTCTGTCCCTTTCTTTTCCTTAAATCTGGGATTATTTGTGACTATAGCAGTAAATGATCTTTTGTGAGTTCTGTGGATGCTCATAAAAGCTGATGCATTTGAGCATTATGTGCTTATAACCCAGGTACCATTCTAGGAGGAATTCCAAGCAGTACAATGAAGAGAGCCTTTTAAAAGGAACTTTTTAGGCCCACGGATCTTCAGTCTAAGCTGAGTTTCAAGCCCTTAATCAGCACAAAGGTAGCATGGTAGCTCCATAGGTTAAGCACTGGACTGCAAACCGCAAGGTCTAGAGTGTAGCCCACCAGCTGCTCTGTGAGATAAAAATAATGCTTTCCCACCACCCCCCACCCCCCACACACAAAGATTTACAGCCTCAGAAACCTTACAGAGGATCATTATGAGTCTGAACTGAGTCAATGACACTTAACAACAGCAATCTGTACCAATTTGAAAGTCAGGTAAGGGAGTCTTCTTGGAAGTAGATAATCCAGCCCCAATTGAACTATCCCAGCTGATGTTAGAGACAGAAATGAACCGCTCCTACAATGCTCCTACCATGCCCTGAAAAAGTTGCATTACTGTGGTAAATTTGTGATTATAGTTTTAAGTAACTAAGTTTTGGGATGGTTTCTCTTTCACCAACAATGCCATAGCAAGAAGGTACTACCTCTAACCTGAAGGAGTTGTTGTTGTTGTTGTTAAGTGCCTTTGATTCACTTCTAACTCATAGCCACTGCATACAGGGTTGCCTAAGAGTGGCAGGTGAGCTTAAACCTCGAATCTTGCAGTTCAAATTGACCTTGCAGTACAGCACATTAACCTGAAGCACAACACCAGGACTCCTACCTGAAGGAGAGTGGGAAACCCAGAAGTAGAAAGTGTTATGTACTATTAATTACTTCTCCCAAGAGAAGAAGAATACATACCTGTTTTCACTTTTTTCCTTTTTGATAAGCTTTTGCTGATTTCTCTAATTGGCTGATAATAGATAATGCCACCTGGCAAGGGGATAAGGGAGCCTATTGATGGAATCCATTAATTTTCTCTCCTGAAACAATCTTATATAGAAAAGATGAAAGTGTAGAAAAAGGTGAACAGAGATCTGGAGGATGTGAAAATAAGATCTATCCAACTCAAATTCTATCAACCAATCTGTAAGATTCACCTTTTGAAACCTACTGACCTAGAAAAGACACTCCTAATAAACAACATTCTTACCAATGGAGAAAAGATTGAAGTTGTCAAGGACTTCATTCTTGGATCAACTATCAACACTCGCGGAAGTAGCAGTCAAGAGATCAGACGACGTATTGCACTGGGCAAATCTGCTGCACAGGAGCTTTTTAAAGTATTGAAGAGCAGAGATGTCAGCTTGAGGACTAGGGTGCGCCTGACCCAGGCCATGGTGTTTTCAATAGTCTCATATGGATGTGAAAGCTGGACAGTGAATAAGGAGGATCGTAGAAGAATTGATGCCTTTGAGTTGTGGTGTTGGAGGAGAATACTGAGGGTGCCATGGACTGCCAAAAGAACCAATAGATCTGTTTTGGAAGAAGTGAAGCCAGAGTGCTCCTTGGAGGCCAGGATTGCTAAGCTTCGTCTCTCCTACTTTGGACATATTGTCCGGAGGAAACAATCATTGGAGAAGGATGTCATGCTGGGTAGGGTGAAGGGTCAGAGAAAAAGAGGAAGACCCCCAACGAGATGGATCAGCCAGGTGGCATCATTGATGGACTCAAGTGTGGCAGCGGTAGTGAGGTTGGCCCAGGATCGAACATTGTTTCGTTCTGCTGTGCATGGGGTCGCTATGAGTCAGTTCCGACTCGATGGCACCTGACAACAACACAACAACATGAAATAGACACTTCTGGAATTTGACGGCCATTTAGAATTTTGCTTTAGGTTTTTCTATCTTTGTAACATTATATGCATGAACACATGGATCTATAGACTTATAGATAGTTTGAATATCAAACTTATAGATAATTTGAATATCTATAAGTCTATGGAGTCCTGGTGTGGTGCTGTGGACTAATGCATCAGATTACAAAGCCATTTGAACTGCAGGGTTGGTGGTTCAAGCTCACCAGCTACTCCTGGGAAACCCTATACAGGGTCACTGTGAGTCAGAATTGACTTGACGGCACTTAACAACAACAACATAGAGTATATAGGAATTGTTGTGTGGTGCTGTGGTTAATACACCAGACTGCAAAGCCATTTGAACTGCAAGGTTGGCAGTTCAAGGTCACCAGCTGCTCCTTGGAAATGCTATACAGGGTTGCTATGGGTCAGAACCGACTTGATGGCATTTAACAACAAAAACAACATAGAGTATATAAAGTGTAAATATGGATAACTATAAGAAGTGTTATTGGTGATTACTGTCATTTTTAAATTGTTCTGGTTTCATTTTGTCTGTTTTGTTTTTCCTACAGGGGCAAGTATTAATTTTGTTGTTTTCAAATGAAAAAATATTAAGAATGCCGCTAAAGAAAATAAAATTACAACATAAAATAAAAGGATGAGAAGAGTTGCACACAAATGTTAAGTAAGAATCTTCTTGGACTGACACCAAGTTGAATCTAATGACTCATCCAAATACTTGCAAGTTCTTTCCCTAGCATGACTGCTTTAAACAGAGGTAGGTTAGAGATATGAAGGTGGCAAGTCTGTCTCTCCCCCACACCAGACTGTCTGCAGCGATTGCCTTACTCAGTTTGATGGCTGTGTTGATTCCAAATAACACGAGGTGGGAAGGCCCACAGCTTAAAACATCCCCATGGCATCTGGATGATTAACTCAGCAGCTTGAGCTATTCCAAATGTTGCTTTCTTGTCGGAAAAAAAGAATAAATACATTGGGTGTGAGTGATGGCCAGCAAGGGAAAGCTGGAATGTTTGCTCAGACTCAGTTTTCTGTAAGCTGAACAGCTTTCCAAAGCCACTTTTTTTTCATTCTCCAGATGTTCCTGAGGAAGATGCAAATGAGCATATTTCAGTGTTGCAAAAAAAAAAAAAAAACCTGTCACATTTTGTCCAAGGAATCCAACAGAATGCCATGAAGTCCAGCAAGTCTACTCTCTGACGAGGACTGTCTGCATTACTATCAATCATATCATCGGACAGTCCATATCAAAATGCATGCTTTTTCACAACATTATTCCTCAAATATTCTCATGCACATCAGCTTAAATTATTTTATTTTTTCATAAATACCAATTCAGGAGAATCATCTCACAAATGAATGATGGGCATTACTACCTGTGATGTTAATTAGTCACTCTACTTTGCAAATGGATAGCTTGGGGAGCAGAGAAAATAACTGGACTGCCCCAGTAACAGCCTTACCTGAATGGGACCGGGTATAAAAGCCAACATTTCTCTCTCAGTTTTTCCTCAAAACATCATTTATCTTGGCTTTGTTCTTTTCTAGGTTGCATCAGTTATAAGATACTGATAATATCACAAAGGAACCCTGGTGGCACAATGATTAAGTGCTCAGTTGCTAACAGAAATGTTGGTGGTTCAAACCCACCTGCTGCTGTGTGGGGGAAAGATGTGGTCATCTGTTTCCATGGAAATTACAGCCTTGGATAACATTTGGGACAGTTCTGTTATGTCCTACAGGATTACTATGAGTCAGACAGTAACAACAATAGTATCACAAGGTCTCAGTTTTGACTATGCATAGTGGGTGAGAATTGAAAGTGTCTATGGAAATCTTGTTAAAAAATAAATGGTGTAGCAGAGGCTCAATCTGACTCTAGATTGTTTTATTCAATGATAGAAGCTGTTTGAACCTGGCCAGCTAGCAGCCAAGTTGGAGAATATTTTAAGAAGAAGCTAAACTGCAAGAAAATGATAGAATATGGGTTATAGAAAATTCTAAGGACATCTGGAAACAAAATAAGTACCTAAACAGATCTAGAGAAAAATAGTATAATAGAATAAGATAAATAGACTCAGCTATGAATCCACAATGCCAAAAAGCCAATTAAAATACAAAGACTCATTCGTCTAAATATTTTCAAATATATTTATCATTGCATGTTTAGAAACATCAAATTTGACTAAATAGTTGAGATTTCATTAGTTTTTAGCTTAGTAGATAAGTAGTTTAATGTTAT
>NW_006408627.1:2129436-2130592 GCF_000296735.1 Chrysochloris asiatica
ACTAGATTTTACATAAGAACAGAATCTGAACTAAAAGATCTTTTTAGGTCTTATTTCAGATTAGGTATTACATAATATTATGATTCATCTTTTTATTTTTCTAATATGTGTGTAGGGTGCTGTTGAATACATTCCAACTCATAGTGACATTTTCACCAACAAAATGAAACACTGCCTGGTTCTATGTCATGCTCATAATCATTGTTAAGCTTGAACGCATCACTGCTGTCCTTCTGCCAATTCATCTCATTGGGAGTCTTCCTCATTTTCGCTGACCGTCCACTATACCTAGCATGATGTCCTTCACCAGGGAATGATCCTTCCTGATAATATGTCTGAAGTATGAGAGACAAGTCTCACCATTCTAGCTTCCAAGGAGCATTCTTCTTCTATTTCTTCCAAAACAGATTGTCTGTTCTTCTAGCAGTCCATGGTACTTTTAATATTGTTCTCTAACACCATAACTCAAATGCACCAATTCTTCTATGGTCTTCCTTAGTCATTGTCCAACTTTCACATACATATGAGGCTATTGAAAATACCATGACTTGGGTCAGGCATACCTTAGTCCACAAATTAAATAAAGGAAGCAATTATCTAAGATTCTGGTGATATAAATTTTATTTTGTTGAATACATACACAAATGAAAAACCCACTGCTATCAAGCTGGCTCTAACTTACGGTAGTGGTGGTGGTGTGTGTTGGAGTTGGTTCTGACTCATAGCAAACCTGCATAGGATTTATAAGGCTGTAAATCTTTATAGGAGCAGAAAGACTCATCTTTCTCCTATGGAACTGCTGGTAGTTTAGAACTGCTGACCTTGAGGTTAGCAGCTAACTCGTAACCACTATGCTACCAGAGCTCTTTAGTGACCCTATATACATTTTTTTCCTTTCTTTCTAAAGTTTTTATTGTGAATTCAGTGATAGTTTACATAGTTTACATGGGGGAACATCAGTAGATTCATTGCAATGATTACAATCCCAACATGCTTCATCATTCAACAGTTATTTGCTTCTACTCCCTCTGGGTTTTTTTGGTTTTGTTTTGTTTTGGATGTGCACCAAAACACTCAGGAATATACAATCATTCAAACAGGCAAAGGGCACATCCTGCCACCTGGCCACTAGCACACATCCCCTCTCCCTCCATGA
>NW_006408627.1:2131777-2134056 GCF_000296735.1 Chrysochloris asiatica
CCCCTTTCAAGTATTCCAATCAGTTATAGGCTGACAGCAGGCTTACAAGTTTTGTGTAATCATGTTTCCTGATATTCATTTCTATCCACTCAAGTGTCTATTTTACAATAGTAGGCAAGGGAAACAAGTATTCATAAGACAGTCAAGCATCTTAACATTATTTCTCCTCTTTTACCCATTCAGACTATGCCTAAATCCCTGTATCACAGAGCCCTTTTGTTCCAAGGTTGAGCATACATCACTATCTACCTCTGTCTCTTTAGCCCCTACAAGCCAACTTAAGTGTTCTTCTATCTACCTTGTTCTCCTTTTCCCTTTCCCCTTCTTGTGTATTGCCCACCCAAACACCCAAACTGTGATGTGTCTATCCCCTACCCTGTGCTCTACTGTTCCCTCACTCCCCTGTCCCCCACCTACCTCCAGTAACCAAAAAAGAATTTTTCCTTTTTCCTTTTTCTTCCTTTAAGTGTGGTATGTTTTCTTAAGCTTTTACAATAGTGGTATTATGCAATATTTCTCCTACAGTGACTGACTAATTTCACTCAGCATAATGTCCTCAAGGTTCATCCATGTTATGTGGTGGCTTACAACTTTCTTGTTATTCTTCAAGGTAGCATAATATCCCATTGTGTGTTGATACCACAGTTTGTTTATCCATTCTTCCTTTGATGGGCACTTAGTCTGTCTCCATCTTTTGCTATTGTGAATAGTACTGGTATGAACATTGGTGTGCATATATCTACTTGTGTTATGGCTCATATTTTTTGTGGATATATACTAACTAGAGGAATTTCTGGATCATAAACTATTCCTATTTCCAACTTTCTGAGGAAGCACCATACTGCTTTTTCAGAACAGTTAGACCATTTTACAATGCATCAACAATGTAGGAGGGTCCCAGTCTCCCCACATCCTTGCCAGCATTGTCCTTTGCCTTTTTGAACTTCGTTATTATTGTTGGGTGCTAGTGTGAGATAGTAACTCATTGTTGTTTTGATTTGTATCACTCAGATGAGGCGTTCTGCTCCCATAAAGATTTACGGCCTTGGAAACTCTGTGCAGGGTCACTATGAGTCAGAACTGACTCCATGTTACTTAATAACAACAATGGCTAATGATCGTGAACATTTCTTCATATATTTGTTGGCTGTCCAAATGTCTTCTTTGGTGAAGTGTCTGTTCATGTCCCATGCCCATTTTTTAATTGGGTTACTTGTCTTTTTCTTGTAGAGATGCTGTTGTTTCCTATATATTTTGGAAACAAGTCCCTGTCTGCTATTTCTTTGCAAAAGATTTTTTCCCATTCTGTATGTTTTGTTTTATTTTTTTGGTGAAGTCTTTTGATGCACATTATTTTCTAATTTTTAGTATGTCTGAATCGTCTATTTTGTTTGTACAATTTTTGCTATGTTTGGTAGTCTGTGAATGCCCTATATTAGGGCCCTTAAATTTGTCCCTACTTTTTCACTGATATTCAGTCTTTTGCATATCAATTTCCAGTTCTGCCAGACAGTCTCTTCTACAGATGACTGTCTCCTCCCCATGCAATGTACTTAGGCATTCTGTACGTTGATCAATTGGCTGTATGTGGATGGGTTAACTTCTCAGTTCTGTTCCATTGATCTATGTGTCTTTCATTGTACCAGTACCAGGCTGTTTTGACCACTGTAGCAATGTAGTGAATTTTGAAATCAGGGAGTGAGAGGCTTCCAACTTTGTTTTTCTTAAGCAATGCTTTGCTTATCCTGGGTCTCTTTCCTTTCCATATAAAGTTTGTCATTGTTTTTTCCATCTCTTTGAAGAATGTCATTGGAATCTGGATTGAGATTGCATTATATGTGCAGATTGCTTTGGGTAATATTGACATTTTCACAATGTCCGGAAGCATGGAATATTCTTCCATTTTTGCAGGTCTCTTTTGGTTTCTTGTAGTAGTGTTTTGTAGTTTTCTTTGTATAGGCCCTTTGTTTCTCTCGTTATATTTATTCATTCCTAAATATTTCATCCTTGGGGCAACTATTGTAAATGGTATTGCTTTCCTAATTTCCTTTTCAGTGCTGCTATTATTAGTATAGAGGAATCCAACTGATTTTTGGATGTTGATCTTATACCTTACCACTTTGCTGAATCCTCCAATGAGGTCCCGTAGTGTTTTTTGCTGAGTCTTTGGGGTTTGTATAGGATCAAATGTCTGCAAATAGAGAGAGTCTTACTTCATTTTTGCCAGTTTGGATGCCTTTAGTTTCCCTATCCTGCCTCATAGCTGTGGCTAAGACTTC
>NW_006408627.1:2135316-2137012 GCF_000296735.1 Chrysochloris asiatica
TTCTAAAAAGATGCTTTGTAGTATTTTGATGTTTGTAAATTTATGGAGGCTTGTTTTGTGGCCTAACACATGGTCTATTCTGGAGAATGTTCCATGTACACTGGAAAAGAATGTGTATTGTGCTGTTGATGGGTTGAATGCTCTGTACACATCTATGAAGTCAACTTGGTTGATTGTGTTGTCTAATTCCTCTGTCTCTGTTGATTTTCTTTCTGGTTGTTCCATCCTTTTTTGAAAGCGATGTATTACAGTATCCCACTATTATTGTAGATTTGTCTATTTCTTTCTTCAGTCTAATAGGGTTTGCTTTATATATCTTTGGGCACTTTCACTTGGAGTTTAGATATTTATTATGGCTATTTCCTTTTGTTCAAATGACTCTTTAATCATGAGATAGTGTTCTTCTTTATCTTTTATGCTGGTTTTTGACTTAAAGTTTATTTTATCAGAGATTAGTATTTCTATTCCTGCTCATTTTTTATTGCAATTAGCTTGGTATATATTTTTCCATACTTTAACTTTTAATCTGTTTTTGACTTTGTGTGTAAGGTGTGTCTCTTACAATCAGCCTATTGAAGGGTTCTGTTTTCTTAACCTCTTAACTGTTGTATTTAATCCATTGACATTCAGTGAAATTATCACTGTTGTTGTTGTTGTTAAGTGCCATCAAGTCGATTCTAACCCATAGTGATCCTGCATAGGGTTTCCAAGGAGAGACTGGTGAGCTTGAAACACCAACCTTGCAGTTCAAATGGCTTTGCAGTCTGGCACATTAACCCACAACACCACACCAGAATTCGATAGGTTAAACTTAATTGCTGTCATTATGCTATTTTGTGTGTGTGTGTGTGGTGCTGCTGGTTCCTTTGTTCTGCATGCCTTCCTTTGCTGAGTTCATGTTTTTAGTGCTCTTTCTTGTCAGTTTTTTCTTAGTTTTAATGTTTCCATGTTCTTCTTGGATTTTCATTTTCTTGTTATACTGTGAATTATTACTTTTCTTTGAGGTTGCCCTATGATTTACTAACTTTTTCTTTCATTTGAGATAGTCTCTTTTATTGTACCATCTTCTTGACCTCCTCACCACCTGGATCTCTGTTCCTATATTTTCCCCTTCTTTAACATTGCCATAATTTTGCTCTTTGACTGACTCCCAGGTCCTCTGAATTTGTTGTTGTAATTTTCTTCTGCTCTGGACTCTTCTATCTGTTTCCTGGGTTTGTAGGTAGTGTTAGCATGCGTGTCAATCTCTGGTTGTTATCTATTCATGTTGATTTTCAGTCCAAAGAACTTTTATATAGTGTTTTTGAGATTGCAAATATTTACAGGAGCAGAATGCCTAATCTTTTTTTGTGTGTGTGGAGAAGTTGGTGGGTTTGAACTGAAGACCATGCGTTATTAGTCTAGTACATAGCCTACAGTGCCATTCCAGGACTCCTTGAATGTATGTTTTGTTGTTAAATGCTACTGAATTGCTTCAGATATAAAATGAACCTCGATAGGGTTTCCAAGGAGAGGCTGGTAAGTTTGAACTGTGGACCTTATGGTTCAAACTGATCCTGTGGTTCAGTACTTATCATATAGTGCCACACCAGAACTCCTGAATATATATTGTTATTTTTAAATGTGATTGAGTTGGTTCCAATTCATAGAGACCCTATATAGGGTTTCTGAGGAGTGGCTGGTGAGATTCAAACCT
>NW_006408627.1:2140378-2147442 GCF_000296735.1 Chrysochloris asiatica
CATAGCCCTCAGAATCACAGCAATTCAAACCACCACAGCAAGACAGACAGACGAGTGGCAGTTGCGTGGTTGCTGTTAAATAGGAATCTCCTTGTGCTAGGGCCCTTAAGTCTGGCTCAAAGGCGGGAGTTCTGTCCTTGGATGTCAATCAAGAGGCGGAAGCGCAACAGGGGTGACTGGGTTGTAGTGAGACGCTTTGGGCTGGGCTTGTGGTTCTCTAAGTTGGTTGACCCTGCCTCAAAGCCACGATCCAAAGGTTAGGCTAGGAAGGCGCTTTCATGTCCGGGGTAAGTAGGACAACCTGGCCGGCCCCTGCAGTCTCTTCCAGCTAGGCAGTGTCTCCCCATAGACCTGGTCTCCAGACACTCTCATCCCGCTGCTCCGTGGTCTGGGTTTCATGTAACACCTCTACCAGGTCTGCGCAGTTGTCGCACATCGTTTAGCCACTGCCCTCCATGATAGAGCCACACTAGGACTCTTAAATACATGTTGTTGTTGTTGTTAAATGCCATCGAGTCAGTTCCAACTCACAGGGACCCTGTATGGGGCTTCCAAGGAGAGGCTGGTATGTTTGAACAGCAGACCTTTAAAACTGACCTTGTGGTCCAGCATAGTGTCCTGAAACACCATACAAGGACTCCTGAATACATATAGACCCTGTAAAATAATGTCCTTCCTTTTCTTCTTTGTCATCTCTACTTAATTTGTACTTAGAACACAAGTACAGAACTCATATTAAAATACCAAATTACAAGTGATACTCCAAAGTGCAATTATGTGTACAATCAACTTTAACAAAATCCTATGTATATAAATTCACTATTTCCATTAAAAATTAAAAATAATTTACTGAAATTTTTATTTAAATAATGTTCTCTCCCAGTGCATTATAAATTATATTAATTTATGTACTTGATTATGGATTTTGAAGAATTTAATTTTTTATAGTTATAGCTATGCTAATGAAAATCATCCACCTGGTATAATAATTGCATAACAAAAATTTTGAGACTAGTTTTGATAAAACTCACTAAATCTTTAAAGGGCAAAATATTCTGTACTACAAACCCTAGCCTAGTCCAGGAAAGTGAATTATCCTACCTGTCCAATAACCATGTCTTAGTTTGTTTGGTAGTTTTTAAAGTATATTCAAAGTCCCTGACACTCTTACCATCAAATCTGGGCAAATCTTAGCACCAGAATTATAGTCAAAGAATGCAGCAAATATGATGTTGTATGAGTTCAAAGATTAGGTCTAAAAAAGTAATAATTTCTTCCTTGTTCTTTGTTGTTGTTAGGTGCCACTGAATCAGTTCCAACTCATAGCAACTCTGTGCAAAACAGAATGAAACATTGTTTAGTCCTGTGGCAGCCTCATAATTGTTGCTATGCTTGAGCCCATTGCTGTTGCCGCTGTGCCAATCCACCTTGTTGGGGGTCTTCTTCCTTTTTGCTGATGCTCTAGTTTACAAGCATAATGTCATCTGCCAAGGACTGTTCCCTCCTGATAATATGTCTGAAATATGAGACAAGAAGTCTTACCATTCTGCCTTCTAAGGAGCATTGTGGCTGTACTTCTTCCAACACAGATATGTTTGTTCCTCTGGCAGTTCATGGTATTTCAATATCCTTCTTCAACACATAACTCAAATGCATCAATTCTTCTACAGTCTTTCTTATTCATTTTCCAACTTTCACATGGATATGGTGCATTGAAAATACCATGACTTGGGTCAGGTGCACCTTAGTCCTCAAACTAATATCTTTGCTCTTGAACACTTAAAAGAGGTCTTGTGCAGAAGATTTTCCTAATGGAATCCATTGTTGGATTGCTTTACTGCTGCTTCCATGAGTATTGATAGTGGATCCAGGGAAAATTAAGTCTTTGACAGCTTCAATCTTTTCTCCATTTATCTTTATGTTATTTATTGTTGCTGTGGTGAGGATTTTGTTTTCTTTACATTGAGGTCCAATACACCTTGAAAACTGTGGTCTTTGGTCTTCGTCAATAAGGTTTCTAAGTCCTTTTCACTTTTGGAAATCAAGATTGTGTCATATGCATTTTACAGATTATTAATTAATCTTCCTCCAATCCTGATGCCAAATTCTTCTGTATGTAATCCAGCTTCCTCAGATTATTTGCTCAGCATGTATTAAATAAGTATGGTGAAAAAATACATCCCTGGTGAACACCTTTACTGATTTTAAACCATTTGGTGTCCCCTTGTTCTGTTCACACTACTGCATGTTGGTCTATGTACAGGTCTCTCATAAGCATAATCAAATATTCAGGAATACCCATTCTTCATAGTGTCATCCATAGCTCATCATGACCCACAGTTGAAGGCTTTTTTGCATGGTCAACAAAGCACAAGTAAGCATCTTTCTGGTATTCTTTGCTTTTAGCCAAGATCTATCTGATATCAGCAATGATATCCTCTCATTTTGAGCAAAATTTGCCACCATGTAAAAAGAGTTCTTTCTATCTAAGATTTCAGTTTTTGGGAGGTCATGTGCAGAATCCCAAGTTGCCACTCCCAAATGAGCTCAACAATTGAATCATACCTGCCCAGACTTAAGATATGTGAGTGATAGAGCCTCCAGATGATTCCAGCCCCAGCTATTACCCACAACATTTGAGTTTTCCCAGCTGTGGCTCAACTTACTAATCAATGGGCAGAGACATAATTTTTACAATGCCTTCCTCGAATTCCTAATCAGAAATTTAATGTACATAATGAAATTCTTGTATTATTGCACTAAGTTTTAGAAAGATGTATTATGTAGTAGTAAAAACAGGGACAGTTTGGGATAAACCCTCAGATTAGGATTTGAATGTGGGTAAATTGTTCATATTGTTTTTAAATGCTATTAAGTCACTTCCAATTCATAGCAACCCTATGTAGGGTTTCTGAGACAGCAAATCTTTATGGGAGCAGATAGTCTCATCTTACTCCCTTGGACAGCTTGTGGCTTTGAACCACTGACCTTTCTATTAGCAGTTTAATGCCTAACCCACAATACTACCAGGGTAAAACTGAACCCATAGAGTTTTCTAGGTTGCAAATCTTTACAGAAGCAGGCCACCAAGTCTTCTTTTCCTTAGAACTGCTGGAGAACTTAGAATCACCAACTATTTAATTAGTAGTCAAGCACTACTTGATTGGAAAGTAGGAGAGTGAGATAGAAAGAGAGGTATATTCTTATGTTAGTAACCAGATGTTACAGACTGAATTGTGTCCCCCGAAAAAAAAAATGTATAAAATCCTAATCCTTATGTCTATAAATATGACATTGTTGTTGTTATAAGGTGCCATCGAGTAGACACCGACTCATAGGGACCTTATGCACAGCAGAACGAAACAATGTCCAATCCTGGGACAAACTCACTACTGTTGCCACTCTTGAGTCCATCAATACTGCCACCTGGCCAATCCATCTCGTTGGGGGTCTTCCCATTTTCTCTGACCCTCCATCTTACCCAACATGATATCCTTCTCCAGAGACTGTTCCCTTCTGACAATATGTCCAAAGTATGAGAGACAAAGTTTGGCCATCTTGGACTCAAGGAGCACTCTGGCTGCACTTCTTCCAAAACAGATCTATTGGTTCTTTTGGCAGCTCATGGCACTTTTAGCATTCTCCTCCAACACCATAACTCAAAGGCATCAATTCTGTTATGATCTTCCTTATTCACTGTCCAGCTTTCATATGCATATGAGGTTATTGAAAATACCATGACTTGAGTCAGGTGCATCTTAGTCCTCAAGCTGACATCTTTGATCTTCAACACTTTAAAAAGGTCTTGTGCAGCAGATTTGCCTAATGCAATACGTCGTCTGATCTCTTTGACTGCTGTTTCCGTGAGTGTTAATAGTTGATCCAAGAAGAAAGAAGTCCTTGACAACTTCAATGTTTTCTCTGTTGATAAGAATGTTGTTTATTGGTCCAGTGGTGAAGATTTTTGTTATCTTGATGTTGAGATGTAATCCATACCAAAGGCTGTGCTCTTTGACCTTCCTCACTAAATGTTTTGAGTCCTCTTCACTTTCAGCAAGCAAGGTTGTATCATCTGCATATCACAGGTTGTTAATAAGTCTTCCTCCAATCCTGATGTCACGTTTTTCTTCAGAAAACCCAGCTTCTTGGATGATTTGTTCAGCATACAGGTTGAATAAGTATGGTGAAAAAATACAACCTTGTTGCACACCTTTCTTAATTTTAAAAGATTCAGTGTTCCCATGTTCTCTTCGAACAACTACTTCTTGGTCCAGGTACAGAGTTCTCATGAATACAATTAAGTGTTCCGGAATACTCATACTTTGCAATGTTGTCCATAGCTTGTCATGATCCACACAATTGAAAGTCTTTGCATAGTCAATAAAGCATAGGCAAACATCTTTCTGATATTCTCTGCTTTCAGCTAAGATCCATAGGACATCAACAATGATATCCCTCTTTCTACAGCCTCTTCTGAATCCGGCTTGAGCCTCTGGAAGTTCTCTGTCAATGTATGATTGTAGCCGTTTCTGTATTACCTTTAGCAAGACTTTACTCACTTGAGATATCAAAGAGATTGTCCGATGATTTCCACATTCCATTGGGTCACCTCTCTTTGGAACGGGCACAAACATGGGTCTCTTCCAATCATTTGGCCAGATAGTTGCCTCCCAAATTTCTTGGCAGAGATGAGTGAGTGCTTCCTGTGCTGCCTCACTTTCTTGAAAGATTTCAATTTTTATTCCATCAATTCCTGGTGCCTTGTTCTTTGCCTATTCCTTCAAAGCACCTTGGACTTCCTCCCTAAGTATCATTGGCTCTTGATCATATGCTACCTCTTGAAATGGTTTAAAATTAACCATTTCCTTTTGGTACAATTACTCTGTTTATGCCTTCCATCTTCTCTTGATGCCCTTTGCATCATTCAATAATTTGCCCAGAGAATCTTTCAATAACAAAAGTCAAGTCTTGAATTTTTTCTTCACTTCCCCCAGCTTGAGAAATGCTGAGTGTGTTCTTCCTTTTTGGTTTTCTGATTCCAGATCTTTGCAAATTTAGTAATATTTGGCTTAATCTTCTCAAGCTGACCTTTGAAAATTTTTGTTCAGCTCTTGGACTGCCTCATTTCTTACATTTGCTTTAGCATCTCTACACTGACGAGCAAGTTTCAGAGTCACTTCTGACATCCATTTTGACCTTGTCCTTCTTTCTTGTCTTCTTATTGACTTTTTGCTTTCTTCACGTATGATGTTCTTGATGTCATCCACAACTCTTGTGATCTTCTGTCTTTAGTGTTTAATGTATCAAATCTGTTCTTCAGATGATCTCTAAATTCAGGTGGGATGAATTCAAAGTCATATTTTGGCTCTCGTGGATTTGTTTTCATTTTCTTCAGCTTCAGCTTGAATTTGCATATAAGTAATTGATGGTCTGTTCCACAGTCTTCCCCTGACCTTGTTTTCATTTATGATATGGAGCATTTCCATCTTCTCTTTCCACAGATGTAGTCAATTTGATTTCTATGTTTTCCATCTGGTGATGTCCATGTATATAGTCATCAGTTATGCTGGCTAAAGCAGATATTAGAAATGAAGAAATCATTGATTTTTCAGAATTCTATCATTCATTCTCAGGGATCATAATATCACCAAGGCCATATTTTCCAACTACTGGTCCTTCCTCTTTGCTCCCAACCTTTGCATTCCAATCACCAGTAATGAGCAATACAACTTTGGTTTTATGTCATAAATATGACCTAAGGGTTAGGAAATAGAAGATACCTTTGTCATGTTTACTAGGTCACACACCAAGTTAGGTAGGTCCTAAACATAATCAATTTTGATTTTTAAATAGAACAGAAGAGACACAGACACACAGAAGGAAATCAAGGAACTCCAGGAAATTTCAATGGAGTTGAGGTGAAGCCAACAAGTACGGACTTCTTCCTAGAGTTATTCTCAGCAAAACATTAGAAATGTTCTAAAAAACATTCACATTGATTGTGAGTAAAGTTTCCTTCAGTCTTTAATAAAGCAGGAGATCAGTTTCAAAGTAAAAACACCTGCATGTTTAAAGTATGCCTTTATGATAGACATGCTGTCTAATCTCTTAATTGATATTGAAAGAAGGATTACATTATCATTTTCTTTCCAAAACTACAGCCACCCAAATGTATTGTTTGACTAATCCTTTTTAACTAAATTAAAATATAGTGAGACAAAATTAATTAAAACAAGTGTAGTTACAAAGTTTCTTAAGTTGAAACATAAAATGGTAGTACTTCTAACTAAATATAGCAATATGGAAGATACCACTTTGTTCCCTTTGATAAAAAGCATCTTGGCACTGTAGGATAGTACTTGACCACAGGTCACGTTGAACTCCAAGGTCGGCAGTTCAAATTCACCAGCCACTCCTCAGAAACCCTATAGAAGGTTACTATGAATCAGAACCGACTTGATGGCACTTAACAATAACAACCTTTGATATAGATGTTTTCAAATCTATTCTTTATAGTCCTTGTAAGAAGGACCTGTGCTCTCTCCCAATTGTTCTCTGTCACCCTTTCGTTCCATGGATAAAGTCACTCATTCAAATATCACTTTGTTAATGTTTTCATGAAAATGTTGTTCAATAATAATCTGCTACCATGAAGCCCATAATGACTTTTAATTGTAGCATCTACCATCACATGTTAGCTTTTAAATCTCAATGGATGTCACTTTCTCCTCTCACTCAGAAAAAAAAAACTACAACATTTTTCTCCTGAATCATCTGTATTAGCACATAGTTTATGTTTTCCTGGGATAGATTGAGTTATAAAATGCTAGCGTCTAGAATCATTATCTGAAATAAACTAGCTCAGGTGGGGAAATAAAAAGCCTATATCTATTTGTCTACCCATAATCTATATATAAATGACACAATGGTACTTCAAATATGTGCCAAACAGTTATACTGTTTTTTTGTGGGGTTTTTTAAGGTTTTATTGTGGATTGAGTGAAAGTTTACAGGGTATATCATTAGTTTTACATTCAACAAATCATACACATTGTTTCATTACA
>NW_006408627.1:2150182-2151327 GCF_000296735.1 Chrysochloris asiatica
TGCAATCCCCATTCGGGCATTTTTTCTAGCTGTAAACAGTTCAGGGCCAGCTGTGGCCATTTGGTTTTAATTGGAAACTGTCTCTTTAAATTTCGAGGAGATCTGTGAGCATACATAGTAGAACCCTCCGAGGGTGGGGCTGGGGTGCCCACTAGCTCAGGCACCCCTATCGTCACTGGAATGGAGGTGCGCAGACTTCAAGGGACCAATGAACAGCTACCAAAAAAAGAATGTCCACACCTTTATCTCTGCAGTTCTTCCAGGTGTCTGTGGCTGCTCTGATCCTTCCCATGCTTGTTCTCACCCAAGATGGTGGCTCCTGGAGCAGCTGAGCATCCCGAACCAGAAAGCAATGGATTTCTTGTTCTGCCACAAATTCCCCAGCTAATGAATCAAAATAAATATTGTATAAGAAAATATTCCATTATATTTGATATGTATATCACTGTGTTATTTAGCAAATTTAATAGAAATGATAAGTCCTCTATCAAAAGTAAACACCAACTGAAAACATGAATATTAAACTTATTTCAAAAAATTTGGTCACATCAGTTATTGATAAGATAATCCTGTAAATAAATTATACTGTTAAGTTGTAAGATCTTTTATGTTTACTTATGACTATCTCATAAAAGGACTTCTGGTGTGGCAATATAAGATCAGCACTAGACTGCAAACTGCAAGGTCATCAGTTCAAACCCACCAGCTTCTCCTCAGAAACTCTGTACAGAGTTGCTATCAGTGGGAACCAACTAAACAGCACTTAACAACAACAACTACAATTCAAAAAAATGACGTGATTTTGAGTATAGGTAAATTAATTAAAATTCTTTGTTTTTAAAGCAGGAAAGCATCAGTTGTTTTATCATTTCAGCGTCATGGAATCAGTATGATTTTCTATTACTAATTTGTTTGATTTTTATTGATTCAGTTGAACCAGCTAAAGTATTTGTACTTTGCTGTTGTTGAATTCTGAAAAGTTGATTCTGACTCATCACAATCTTATGTGAGAGTTGTTTTTGTCGTTAAGTGCCATTGAGTTGGTTCTGACCCATAGTGAGACTATATAGGGTTTCCAAGGAGTGACTGGTGAGCTTAAACCATCAACCTTGTGGTTTAAACTGACTTTGCAGTCCAGCGCATTA
>NW_006408627.1:2159142-2161174 GCF_000296735.1 Chrysochloris asiatica
GCAATTGTTTTTGTATCAAACATCTTTGCCTCCCGCAGTTTAAGTTCTGGTCAACTAGCCAACCAAGCTAAGTCAAATGGGTACTGGAAGCAAGTTTGGGAGTTCATGCACACCTCCCTGCACTTCAGACCAGCTAGTTTCTTCACTTTCACCCTATCCCCCAGGGGATAGGTCAGTGCCCATGGGCTCAGGGATTCATATATCTTCCTAAACTTCAAACCAGCCAGATCTTCCTCTTCTTGATCTCATCTCAAGATCAATGGGTACCAATGGAGCATGGCCAAACTCAACCCATGTCTTCATTGCTGCATTTCCCCCACTTCCACTCACAAGTAGACCCAGGTAGTCACCAGTGAGTATACTATATTGTTCTTGGGTTCCCTTTGAGTTTCAGACCTAGAAGGGTGTTTTCTCTATTGGGTTGACTTTTCTTTTCTTGATGCCTCTGAAGCCAACAGCTTGCTTGTTATGCCAACAGCCAAACTCTCCACTTTTTTTCTGCAGGTATTTCTTTCTACAAGAATCTGCTGTTCTCCCACAAGTTCTGAATTGGTCTGCATGTTTTTTCAAGTGAAAATATCCCAACTCAGAAAGTTCTGAGTTGGGTTCAGTATTTCACTTATGGCCCTATACTCTACACAGGCTTAATAAGAAGCCTATTTCTTTGGAAAAATTCTATTTCCTCTTTTAGCAAATCCAATCAGTTATAGGCTTAAGGCAGGCTTACAAGCTTTCTTTCATCATAATTCCAAATATTCATTTCTATCACACATGTCTACTTTACAATAGTAGTCAGTAGAAATCAATATCTACAAGACAGTCAAGCATATAACATATTCTCCTCCTTTATCCATTCAACCTATGTTTTGACCTATGTATCTATTCACAGAACACTGTTGTTCCAAAATTGTATATAAATCACTATTTACTTCCATCCCATTAAGCCCATTCATACCTCCCTAAATCTTCCCCTATCTTCATTGTTCATCTCCCACCCTGCCCCTTTTTTCGGATTGCCCTCCCCTTTCTTTCATACTGCTCTCTCCTGAGCTTACATGTGTCTATCCTTTAGTCAAGTCACTTGAATTTAGTAATAGCTTCACTGGGTTTATCAATTTATCAAATAAAAACATGTACCTTAAATTAAAATCTCAAAGTTTCCTAAAACTCTGTTGTCTGCATGCATGATCAAAGACTAAAAGAAAGTTAACATCTATTTTCTAACTAAAAATAAAGGAATGAAGATATTGTTGTTTTTAGGGACCAGCAAGTAAGTTTCCACTCATAACAATCCTATAAACAACAGATAAAAACAATATCCATTGCTGTGTCATGCTCACAATTACTGTTATGCCTGAGTGCGTTGCTACAGCCACTGTGCCAATCCAAATTGTTGGGGTATCTTCCTTTGTTTTACTGACCTTCCTAATTACCAAGCATGATACACTTTTACCTCTTGATAACATGTCAGAAGCATAAGAGACAAAGTCTCACCATCCTGGTTGCTAAGGAGCAGGCTGGCATGCCTTCCAAAATAGATACAGTTTTTCTTCTGGCAATCTATGATACTTTTAATATGCTTCTCCCATAACCATAACTCAAATTCATCAGTTCTTCTGTTATCTTCCTTATTCACTGTTAAAATTTCACATGTATATGTGACTATTGAAAATATCATGGCTTGGGTAAGGTGTACCTTGATATTCAAACTGACCTCTTTGATCTTGAATATTCTAAAGAGGTCTTGTGCAGCAGATATGCCCATTGCAATATGTCTTTTGAATTATTGATTACTGCTTCCATGACTACTAATAGTGGATCCAAGTTTTTAAAAAAAAGTCTATGACATCTATCATGATGTTATCTATTGTTGTTTATTGACCCAGTGATGACAATGCCAGAAGGGTTATCCAGGATGGACAGGTTTCAGGTGCATTTACAAACTAAGACAGCTTTAAAAAGGAGACAGAGACTGCTTCCAAATGTTTAGCCACCATAAATTATGAATAGCAGTAGAATATTATCAGAGAGT
>NW_006408627.1:2161274-2162883 GCF_000296735.1 Chrysochloris asiatica
TGCTATGTGACTGGAACCCGTTCTGCATATCATATACAGGGAGGAATGGAAGTAGAAACGATTGATGCTGATACTGATTGGCTATGCTGATAAATATGTGGCCAAAACTCCACATACATTTTATGAGATTAGTACTTTATGAAGAGAAACTTGTTCTTGTTGTTGTCAACTCCTTCCAACTTAAGGCAACCTCATGTATAAATGACTGAAACACTGCCCAGTTCTACACCATCACCATGATTGGAAGTGAATCAGACTAATGTGATCCAGAGAGTTTTCATTGGCTAATTTTCACTAGATAATCATATCTCTTCCCCAATTCATGTTAGTCCAGTGAAACCTATTTAGCATCATAGCAACATTATAGCATCCATCAACAGATGGATGATGGCTGAGTATGAGGTATATTGTCTGGGAATTGACCCTGGGTGTCTCACATGGAAGGTGAGAATTCTGTCATTAGAAGAAAAAGTGGATGAGTGGTATCCAAAGTAGAAAGTTATGTGACAGAAGAAACTGTAAGTCATATGAATTTATTTTCTTATGTATATTAACCTTTGATCATAAATTGGGTGAAGGTTTACAGACAAGATCATCAGCTGTACATTCAGTAAACCATACATCTTGTTTCATCTCAAAGATAATGATCCCATCCCTGGAACTTTTATCCCACTTCCTCCCTGTGGCTTCCCACTTACATCTTATGTTTCACAAATGAACAATGCAAAAAATTTTGATGTACACTTACAAAATAAAAAATATATATTCATTTACATGTTCAAAGGGCACATTCTGTCAGCCAGCCTTATATCCACAGGCACACAGACACTGTCTTTGCTGCTGCTGCTTTTCTAGGTATGGAGCTCATGCTCCACTCATTCTCATCTTTCTTGATGGTTCTGGAATTGTGTATTGCTGAAGTGAAAGGTTACCTACTCCCTCCTTTTAGTTACAAATCTTCTACAGTTACAGTTGTGACAACTGTGATTTATCCTGCTAACAAATATTCACAATTGGGTCATAAAACCCTATCACCAGGGAAGACCACCCCCTTCTATGACTGGGACTCAAAGGGAACCCATGAACTGTCTAGTATGTTCACTGGTGACAATTCTGATCTACTTGTGAGTGGGAGTGAGGGAAATACAGCAATGCCGACATGGGCTGAGTTTGGCCATGTGCTATTGACACATATTGACCTTGAGATGAGAGAGAGAAGACAAAGAGCTGGATAGTCAAAAGATAAGTGAACTCCTGTGCCTGTGGACACTGAGAGCTAGAGCTGAGAGTGAAGCATTCAGCATATGTGAAATGGGGAAGGTGTGAAAGAATGTTCAAACTTGAAGGTGTTAAACTATTCAATAGGGTTTCTACCTTACCCCCCTCATTGTACAATTAAGCACATTCATGAAAGCTTGTAAGCCAGTCACTTCATGCCTTTGTAGCCCTCCAATTTTTTATAGCCAATGTCTAAATTTCTAAACCCTGTACAGGGTCGCTATGGGTCGGAACCGACTCGATGGCACTTAACAACAACAACAACAACCCATTAAGGTATCAAAAATCAATCTTCTGGAAAAAGATGGCTGATCGGGTGGAAGTGCAGTGA
>NW_006408627.1:2163353-2163825 GCF_000296735.1 Chrysochloris asiatica
CAGTTTCCACTTAAAACCAAACGGCCAACAGATACTCAGCCCAAGAGCAGACCTTGAACTTTTCTTGTTTGCTTTTATTCTGTTTTCTAACACGAGAAAGAGAAGGAGAGGGCTGTAGGGAGGGAAAGAGAGCTCATATTGGGCTACAGATTTTTATTATTTTAATTTTCAAAAAATAAATTTTATTTTCTTTTTTTTTTTTTTGCTGGTATTGTTTTGCTGTTATATGCTCCCCCTTCTGCCTTTGGAGGATTCTTTGTCTCACTATACTACACAAGAAGAGTCAGCAACTGCTACCATACAGCCAACCTAAAATCACATCCTATAAAACACCAAAACCCAGGCAAGAACCAATACCAACTGTCATATATCAGGGAAACAGACAACACCTGTGAAAGTTACCCTGAGTTAAACAATAAGAAAAGGAAAAAGGGAAGCCCACATCCTGATCACATCTTCCTGGAAGCAATCA
>NW_006408627.1:2163925-2164446 GCF_000296735.1 Chrysochloris asiatica
GTCAGAGAAAAAGAGGAAGACCCCCAACGAGATGGATCAGTCAGGTGGCATCATTGATGGACTTAAGTGTGGCAGCGGTAGTGAGGTTGGCCCAGAATCAGACATTGTTTCGTTCTGCTGTGCATGGGGTCGCTATGAGTTGGTTCCGACTCGATGGCACCTGACAACAACAACAACAACAAACTTCTTAATTCTGAAACTGATCAAACATGCTACCAAGATGTGTTGATAATTACTAGTGCTTGGAATGCAAAGGTCAGAAACAAACAGCAAGCATCCTATCTTTGAAGATTCTGGATGCTGTTCAGGATTCCACCTATAGTCTTATGTAATGCAGAGGCTCCAAGGGAAGCCTCCTTCACTGGGCACGTTGTAGCCCCATTCTAGGTATTCCAATCAGTTATAGGCAGAAGACGGACTTACAAGCTTTCTATAGTGATGTTTCTGGCTATTTCCTTCTCTCCACCTCCAGTGTCTATTTTATAACGGTATGACAGGGAAACCAAGATTCAAAAGACATC
>NW_006408627.1:2188460-2190444 GCF_000296735.1 Chrysochloris asiatica
AAACAAAGGACTTATGCAAAGAAAACTACAAAACACTATTATAAGAAACCAAAAGTGACTTATGAAAAATGGACGAATGCTCCTAGATAGGAAGACTTAACATTGTGAAAATGTCAATACTGCACAAAACAGTTTACATATATAATACAATCCCTATCCAGAATCCAACAACATTCTTCAAAGAGATGGAAAAAACAATTGTAAACTTTATATGGAAAGAAAAGAGACCCAGGATAAACAAAGCACTGCTTAAAAAGAAGAAAAAGGTTGGAGGCCTCTACTCCCCGATTTCAAAATTTACTACACAGTTACAGTGGTCAAAACAGCTTGGTACTGGTACAATGAAAGATACATAGAACAATGGAACAGAATTGAGAGTCCAGAAAATAACCCATCTACATATAGCCAACTGATTTATGACAAAACACCTAAATATATTGCATGGGGAAGAGATAGTCTCTTCAACAGATGGTATTGGCAGAACTGGAAAGCAATATGCAAAAGATTGAAACAAGACCTTCACCTCACACCTTATACAAAAACCAACTGAACATGGATTAAAGACCTAAATGTGAATCCCAGAATTATGAAGGCCATCAATGAAAAAATAGGGATAAATGTGAAGGCATTAATTCACGGAATACACAGACAACAAAACCTTTTGAATACCACACAAACAAAAGTAGACAAAATAGATGTGTGGGACATACTAAAAATTTTGATGCTGTGCATCAAAAGACTTCACTAAAAGAGTGAAAAGGGAACCCACAGAATGGGAAAGAAATATTTTGTAATGACACATCAGACAAGGGATTCATTTCTAAAATATATAGACAACTACAACACCTCTACAAGAAAAAGACCAATAACACAATTAAAAAATGGGCACAGGACATGAACAGACACTTCACCAAGGAAGAGATCCTAGCAGCCAACAAACATGAACAAATGTTCATGATCACTAGCCATTACAGAGATGCAAATCAAAACAACAATGAGATATCATCTCACACCAGCAATAACAGCAAAGACCAAAAAAGTAGAGGACAATAAATGCTAGCGGGGATGTGGAGAGACTGGAACACTCCTGCATTGCTGTTGAGACTGCAAAATGGTCCAACCTCTTTGGAAAGCAAAATGGTTCTTCTTCAGTAGGTTGCGAATAGAAATACCTTATGATCCAGAAATTCCTCTAGTTGGTATTTACCCACAAGAAATATGAGCCACAACACAAGAGGATATATGCACACCAATGTTCATAGCAGCATTATTTACAATAGCAAAGAGATGGAGGTAGCCAAATTGCCCATCAACTGAAGAATGGATAAACCAACTGTGGTACATATACACAATTTAATACTATGCTACCTTGAAAAATATCCAGGAAGCTGTAGCCACTGCTTAACATGGATGAACCTTGAGGACATTATGTAGAGTGAAATTAGTCAGTCACAAAAGGAGAAGTCCTGCATAGGACCACTGCTTTAAAAGACAAAGCAAAAGAACCCATACTAAAGAGGGGGTGGGGAGGATATCTTTGCTGGTTGCTGGGATGTGGGGAGGGGTGAGAGGAGGGAAGGGAAGGTGAAACACAGGGCAGGGAATAAACACAGGATAGTTTGGGTGCTGGGGAGGGGGGCAACAAACAAAAAGGGAGAGGTGAATGGAAGAACAATGCAGATGGGAGAACAATTAGGCAGGTTTGCATGGGCTAAGTGGGACAGAGGTAAATAATGATATATGCACAACTTTGGAACAACAGGGCTCTGGAATACAGAGATTGAGACATGCTTGGAATAGGGAAAAGGGGGGAATAATGTTAAGATGCTTGGCTGTCTTTTTGAATCTTGGTTTTCCTTGCATTCTATTATAAAATAGACACTGGAGGGGGAGAGAAAGGAATAGCCAGAAACATCACCATAGATAGTTTGTAAGTCCATCTTCTGCCTATAACTGATTGGAATACCTAAAATGGGGCTACAAC